>NC_091161.1:43898954-43947904 GCF_040958095.1 Procambarus clarkii
ACACCTGAAAAGTGCTCGGTCCACCATCAACACGGACCACACCACCCTACACCTCCTGCAGCACGCCCACTTCTCATCTCAACGTCTTCTACTATGGGCTTGCTAACTGCAGAAATTCAACCTGGAGACACACTATACCAAGATTCCGACAACATCTTAGCCAATGATCTCTCCAGAGTTTATGAAGTAGAAGCGACTCCATCCATTACTCCACCACATAACGAAGTACTTCTTCCAGAACCGCAGGCTTCGGGGGAGAGTTGTGACGATAATCTCCTTCAAGAGATTGAGCCTGCTTTTCCCTCCAAAAATACGTCGCAACAAATATATAAAACTACTATGGAAGAAATGTCCAACAACGACAACAACATCTCCAAGGTTTGCCAGAGCGCAAAACGTATGCAGCCAGGGACACCTGTTCAGCCTCAAACCGCCAAACTACCTGTCTTGTTGCCGGCTACTCGCTGATTGGCCGCCGGTCTGGCTGCAACTGCACTCCACCCCCCCATACTACTTGATGTCTGGGGCCGCCACGACCTCAGTCCTCAGAATATTCAGTGCTTTCATACGGTTAACACTTCTTCCTGGTAGACTGAGCTTTGGCTTAAGTGTACTAAGAGAGGTGATAGCTTAAAGCCAATATTCCCGCACCTCTCATTTTATTGTATATTGCACAGCTTGTTATTGCTCACTTGTCTTAACGTAACTTTTCATTTTGCCATTTAATTATTCTTATTATTTTGATTGATTGATTTTATTATACGAATTTGTATGTACATTTTATTCATGTTTTGTTTATTTAACGTAATTAAAATTTCATTGTTAAAATTTACTTGTGTTTTGTGTGTCTTCTCCTTACCTTACCACAGACGAAGTTCCAGATTTTCTATTTTTTTTTTTATTCTATGTGACAAGGCCATACCCCTAGCTTTGAACAGCCGAACACCAACGCGTTACCGTCACGATATATATATATATATATATATATATATATATATATATATATATATATATATATATATATATATATATATATATATATATATATATATATATATGGGAGTTAAATACCCTAGAATTCCCATCTCTTTAGGGCTCTGAGTATGGTGCAGTGGGTATATTATATATATATATATATATATATATATATATATATATATATATATATATATATATATATCGTTAAATAAATAATACAACCCCATCGCCAGTGTGGCGATGGATATATATATATATATATATATATATATATATATATATATATATATATATATATATATATATATATATATATATATATATATATATATATATATATATATATATATATATATATATATATATATATATGTAAATAATACAACCCCATCGCCAGTGTGGCGATGGATATATATATATATATATATATATATATATATATATATATATATATATATATATATATATATATATATATATATATATATTTATATATATATATATATATATATATATATATATATATATATATATATATATATATATATATATTTCGTTAAATAAATAATACAACCCCATCGCCAGTGTCAGGACACAAGAAAACTATTGGCATCAGTGTGTGTAAGTACTTCATTCATAATGATGTGCTGCCCGAAATCTTAGCGAAGTATCCAAAATTTGCTTACTGTAGATAATACATGTACATGGGTGTAAAGCTTCCGCCCAATTAGGTGGGTGTGGAGCAAGACTAGTAACTGTGTGACTCATCATAAATGTAAAGTGTCTTGAATAGTGATTGTTGTGAGCCTCTAATTGTTGATCACTTGTGACACAAAGATTATTTTTTTTTTTTTGAGATATATACAAGAGTTGTTACATTCTTGTACAGCCACTAGTACGCGTAGCATTTCGGGCAAGTCCTTAATCCTATGGTCCCTGGAATATGATCCCCTACCGCGAAGAATCGTTTTTTCATCCAAGTACACATTTTATTGTTGCGTTAAACAGAGGCTACAGTTAAGGAATTGCGCCCAGTAAATCCTCCCCGGCCAGGATACGAACCCAGGACATAGCGCTCGCGGAACGCCAGGCGAGTGTCTTACCACTACACCACGGAGACTGTAATGTGTTTTTGTAATGATTATTGATGTGTTTATTTGTGTGGGTGATTAAATATGTATGTGTATGTATATATGTACGTATATATATATGTACATGTATGTATGAGTGTGTACTTGTGCATATAACATTAATAATTTTGTAACTAGCGTCCAAAATTGTTATTTGCTTAGCTAAACGAACTAGAGGGTTCAGTTCCTGAACCGATTATGTGCCTCTGTAATCCTTTACACCACCACCCACGGGATGGGTATGGGGTGCATAATAAAGAAAGAAATTGAAATTGTCCAGCCAGGCGGGGAAAACCGGCTGCACAATACTGATAAAATATGTAATTCACAGAGATGCGCTGATAAACATTAATGTTTTTTTTTTACTTTTTACTTTTTTCTACTTTTTTTTTTACTACTTTTACATGGGCTTCGTGAATCTGGCCCATGACACCCAAGGGGTCCGTGTAATTTCCTAAAGCTAATTACCCCAGAGGAACAGGCCTCCTCCGATTTGTAGTTTGGTCCACCAGGCTGTTTGACGCCGCTGTCATTTACACACACATTATCTGTTTATTTATTTATTTATTTATATTCAAGAAGGTACATTGGGGGTTAACAGAGAATACAGAAATTAAGTTGAATTTATATTTTATATATATATATATATATATATATATATATATATATATATATATATATATATATATATATATATATATATATATATATATATATATATATATATATATTTTTGTATCTTGTATATTTTTGTATCAACCCATGTATATCTTGTAACCATCAAATGCATAATAAAGCACAAAAAATATTCAAGGAAGGGGGTGGTAGGAGAAAAGCACACAGAAACTGTATTGGAGGGGATCTAAACATTCCCTCCAATGCGTTATGCGTGGTTTCCTCCGAGGCTATGGGTCCCCCTTCTTCCAGCTAGAGGTGGTACTCCCTTCCTATATTATATATATATATATATATATATATATATATATATATATATATATATATATATATATATATATATATATATATATATATATATATATATATATATAGCTATGTGTGTGTGTATGTATATATATATATATATATATATATATATATATATATATATATATATATATATATATATATATATACATACACACACACATAGCTATATATATATATATATATATATATATATATATATATATATATATATATATATATATATATATATATATTTATATATATATATATATATATATATATATATATATATATATATATATATATATATATATATATATATGGGGGTTAAAAGATGGGTTGACATAGCAGTTGTTAGCTCTGACATAACTCCTAACTGCAGTTGTAAAACCCCCTCGTATGTTTTGTGATACGAGATTGTGCAACGTCACATCTGCACTTAACTCCAATGATATTCTGCTACTTTTCAGGAAGCAGTCGTAGGAGTACCCTGGGAGGCTACAATAGTGTGTCAATTCTAAAGAATATATATCATTTAGAATTGTCCTGTGGTGTGTAAAAATGTCAGCCAGTAATCCTACATCACACCTCAAATAAATGAGGAGGTAGTCTTTTAATGTCCTACACCCTGTAGCCTCCCATACTAATTTAGAATGTCTATATTCTTCCAAAGTTATACCTGATTTGTTTAGGGAGCTGTAGAACATTTCAATAGGAGGGAGTGTTGTGTCATTAAAGCAGCTGATTTTTGTGGTATATTCATAAGGGAAAAACTGCTTACCCTTTAAGAGTAGGTGGTGACTCTTTTTGGGCAAACCTTCTATCATTGAGTGAGTGAATGTTAAGGGGCTGGCTGAATCAATGTGGGTCTTTGCTAGGGATGAAAGACTACCTATAATAAAAGCCAGTGAATCAAGAAATTTAAGCTTCCCTATTTCTACCTTAAGATATTTCGTCCCCTGTCTCATGAGGATATTGCTCTTAATATTTGAACCCATGGCAAACTCCCTCAAAATTAAGCCCATGTTATAAGACATATTATGAGCAATTAGGACTAAACTCTCTAGAGCATTTATGTGGCGGAGGTTGCAGTAATTACATAGAGCTCCAATATAATTGAGTTTTTCCCTAAGGTGATCATGATGTTGAACCTTGAAATTGGAGGGGGTAAATACCTCCTCACAAAACTGGCAGTGAGTCTGTCTCCTAAAATGGATCATATCCTCAAGAGACATGTCTATTTCATAATGGGGAAGAGTGGATCTGATAATTTCCCATTTGGTAGCAACTCGCTGCATGAAATGAGTAACACTGTCCCCCCCAAAATAAGTAAATTTATCAATGACAGTGTGGTTCCTATCAACAATTATATAGCTGTATGCTATAGGTCTATGTATGGCTGTAACAGAACCTAGACAATCCTCAGTGCTTAGGACACACTCAAAATCAAAATAGCCCACATGGGAAGGGGGGTAACCTTTCCCCGTATTTTTAAAATGGAGTGTGTCCCCAGGCTGAGGGTAAATAATTTTCTGAGTGATGTCGCAGGAAGATGAGTGATTTGTTAGCTCAGACGAATTTTGATATTCTGAGAGACAGTTTCTACAGAAGACTGTCTTTCGTCTATGGCTGCGAGTAAAGTTCCGTAGGAACTTATCGAACTCTTTAATTAGGGCCACATGAGATTCCCCCAATAACAATAAAGGAACTATGACCGAGTACTGTCTGCGACCACGACGACAAAGAGAGACGTGATAGACGCCGTCTGTATGTTTGCGTATTGAATACAAAAAAATGGATAGTTTATTTCTATTCTCCAATTTAGAGATATCCTCCCAAGACAGAGGGAAGGATAAAATTGTCGTATTTGACCATTTTCCTAATCCTAGAGTGAGACTCTACAAGTCTCCCTATACGTCTCCACTTCCACCCTTGTTGTGATGCCAGAAAAGCAGCAATGCACTGAATAATGCATGTTTTATTGTTACCAGCAGGGTTTGGGTTGAAGACCTCATACCGTCCCCTTAGAAAGGGGGGAATGATTTTACAGATCGAGTGATGGGTATAAATAGGCAGGAGAGAGTGGTGAAGTGGGGTGAGGTACAATACTTGGACAACGCAGACGGCCCATTGGCCCATCAGATGCACCCAATTGGCCCATCCGATGTAGCCCAATGGCCCATCTGATACAGCAGACATACAAGCATAAAATGGGATGGGCCATTGGGCTACATCGGATGGGCCAATTGGGTGCATCTGATGGGCCAATGGGCCGTCTGCGTTGTCCAAGTATTGTACCTCACCCCACTTCACTCTCTCCTGCCTATTTATACCTATGACTCGATCTATCAATGTAAAGTGTCTTGTATAGTGATTGTTGTGAGCCTCTAATTGTTGATCACTTGTGACACAAAGATTATTTTTTTTTTTTTTTTTTTTTTTTGAGATATATACAAGAGTTGTTACATTCTTGTACAGCCACTAGTTCGCGTAGCATTTCGGGCAAGTCCTTAATCCTATGGTCCCTGGAATATGATCCCCTACCGCGAAGAATCGCTTTTTCATCCAAGTACACATTTTACTGTTGCGTTAAACAGAGGCTACAGTTAAGGAATTGCGCCCAGTAAATCCTCCCCGGCCAGGATACGAACCCATGACATAGCGCTCGCGGAACGCCAGGCGAGTGTCTTACCACTACACCACGGAGACTGTAATGTGTTTTTGTAATGATTATTGATGTGTTTATTTGTGTGGGTGATTAAATATGTATGTGTATGTATATATGTACGTATATATATATGTACATGTATGTATGAGTGTGTACTTGTGCATATAACATTAATAATTTTGTAACTAGCGTCCAAAATTGTTATTTGCTTAGCTAAACGAACTAGAGGGTTCAGTTCCTGAACCGATTATGTGCCTCTGTAATCCTTTACACCACCGCCCACGGGATGGGTATGGGGTGCATAATAAAGAAAGAAATTGAAATTGTCCAGCCAGGCAGGGAAAACCGGCTGCACAATACTGATAAAATATGTAATTCACAGAGATGCGCTGATAAACATTAATGTTTTTTTTTTTACTTTTTACTTTTTTCTACTTTTTTTTTTACTACTTTTACATGGGCTTCGTGAATCTGGCCCATGACACCCAAGGGGTCCGTGTAATTTCTTAAAGCTTATTACCCCAGAGGAACAGGCCTCCTCCGATTTGTAGTTTGGTCCACCAGGCTGTTTGACGCCGCTGTCATTTACATACACATTATCTGTTTATTTATTTATTTATTTATTTATATTCAAGAAGGTACATTGGGGGTTAACAGAGAATACAGAAATTAAGTTGAATTTATATTTTATATATATATATATACACATATATATATATATATATATATATATATATATATATATATATATATATATATATATATATTTATATATATATATATATATAGATATAGATATATATATATAGCTATGTGTGTGTGTATGTGTATATATATATATATATATATATATATATATATATATATATATATATATATATATATATATATATATATATATATATATATATATATATATATAGGGCATATGTTTTTGTATTTTTCCTGATTTGGCAGTAACTAATAAGTATCCAACTTATTTGGATCATGATTATCTTCTTCTCAACAATGAGAGTGTTGTTTGGGCAAAGAGAAACAGAGGCAAAGAGGGTTTTCGTGGTGAAAAACAAAGCCAGGATGTTGCTTTGGTAAAGGGTGATCGAGGCTCCAGATAGAATTTTTGTGTAAGGACTAGGTTACAGGAAAGTTGCAAAATACAATGAGGAGCCCATTATGCATGAAGTGTTCTCGTTGGGAACATATGGCTTGGAAATGCCAGTTTGACCCCAGGTGTTGATACTGTGGTAAGAAACACGACTCTCGAGAGTGTAGAGTCAAGATTAAAAACGGTGAAAAAATCGTACCATCTTGTTGCAATTGTGAAACAGGACGTGAAATGGAAAGTGAAACGTGTGTAGAAGAAAGTAAGGAAGAACATGACGTACTGATGATAGAGGATAGTCAGGAAAAGGCACTTTCTCGTAGTGTTAGCGGTGTTCAACCTTCTGTAGTGACAGATGTTGAAACAAAGGTTAAAGTAAAACGGTATACAGAATTAACAAAAATAGATATGAATAATATTACTTTTGATGTTAGTAGATGTTGTGCAAGTGAGGAGAAAGCAAAAATGTTACGGTGATGGAAGAGTGTCTAAGAAAAACTCGTATCCCATGGAATGTGACGGACAGGGCAATGGTAGTTTTATTATTAATCATTAAGTAGAATGAGGATATTATCTTGGAACGTTAATGGGTTAAAATCTAGTGTGGTGGATGTGCACTATTACACTCTTAGAGAGTACTATATTAACCTGAAATGTTAAATGGGATTCTTGTATTGTGATTTGTGTATTTGTACTCATTGAATTTGTGCGCCCCTTGGTAGGGGGGACGGGATATTAAGCATTAAGGGGATTAAGGATAAAGCGGTCATAGGCGTGGATTAGCGATTCCGAGGTCCATCTTCCCCCCCCCACCCCCGGTACATGGAATTAATGACCTTAGCCAGTTAGAACTGAGGGTGGGAATTTATTTTATTATTTCCTTCCGCCCTCCTAGGGAGAAAGGGGAAACAAGAATTTTCCTTGTGTGGAATATTGCATGCTGCACGGTGAATCATGGGCGTTCTGTAGGTTTAATTCTAGAGTAACTAGATAGGAAAATTCGTAAAGACATATGACATTTATCAAGACCTGTGGGCTGAGTGGAGCGGAGGATCTTTGGTGGTTGACTTAAGGGTCGAGATGAGTAGTGAAGATCGTGCCACATAGAGCCACCTGTGTATGGAAATCAGATAAGAAAATCAGAAGCGGGGAGCCACATAGTGCCACTCCATATTAGGTCACCCAAGGTGTGAGTGGTAGCAGTCGAAAAAACAGTGAAGATAGGTATCTATTATGGACCACTATGTTCATGTTCATTTACAGTAAAGTAGCCACCTATGAAGGGCAATCAGATAAGAAAATCAGAAGCAGAGTGCCACTTAGAGCCACTCCATATTAGGTCATCCAAGGTGTGGGGGCAGCAACAGTCGTGAAAACAGTGAAGATAGGTATCTATTATGTGCCGCTATGTTCATGTTCATGTTCATTTATACAGAAAAGTATGACAGTATATTTAAGTAAAAAAAATGAATTTATTTGTATAATAAACACTCAGGTGAGCGGCAGTTATGCCCCCACTTCCCTCTATGGGACAGGTGTAAAAACAGGATCATCTCAGTAGGGGTGGCCCCCCCCCCTCACCACCCTTCCTCGTACTTGATGACCTTGAGTGTACCGTAAGAGGGACCGGCCTCCCTTAGTTGTTTTTAAGTTGGTTATATTTTAAGCTTTTATACTTAAAGGAGAAAAAGAAATAATCCTGATGATTTATAGATTATATTATCAAAGTACATAGGGTTAAACATAGTCGTATTGTAGGTCATCTCCCCCCACATAATATTTACTAACAAGGGCCCTCCTCCGTGCCCAGAGGTCCGGTTTGGGGTCTTCCTTCCCCTCCTCCTCCTGGGACGAAGATGATGACTCATCATCTCCCAGAGAGTGAATGGGTTGTAGTGGGCCTCCCTCAGGTGACTGACTGCTGACGTCATAGGGTTCACTCTCGCTGGTGGGGCGTTGTCCTTCCTCTCCTTGTGGTTCAATGACGTCACCACCTTCACTCTCAGTGGACATTCCTTGGGCTGAGGCGTTGGGGTGGGGATCCGATGGTATGTCTGGGTGACCATACGCTAGGCTAGTGTATTTATTTAGGTAAAAGCGCTTATCATCAAATGCACTTAAACCCCTCTTAGTATTGAATGTGGTTGCCATCTGTCCCCCTATATTCCTTATTTGTGAATAATTGAAAGTATTTACTACCCCATTGCTGTGTAGAGTCTCTTTAAAGTGGTTATGTGTTAAAGATCTTTGCACAGCTCGGGGAATACCCTTAGCGGTGATGGAATTTTTATTGTCAAGCAAAAGCACACTATACATTTTTGGCTTGAGTGCCACAACTTCAAGGATGTGTTTATCTGACACCTCTGACTTTAACAGCCCCAAAACACCCTTTTTAGAAGGATCATACAAGGGGTGAGTTTCAGGAAAATTACTCGTATCCATCCACAAACTAAGGAGTTCTTTCCCCATCTCATTAAAGACATCTTCAGCTAGTAAGCTGAAAATGAAACTGTCTGTATCACTATACAGCAGTTGTACCCTATCTGAATAGTGGTTCTTAAGTACCCTGTACCAAAAATGGTACAAACTGTATTTTGCTAGCTCAAGAATCTGGAACCCAATGTAATTAGGATGAGTAATTTTAATGAATGGTCTGGAACTGACAGACAATAATTTATTGTCACCTAAATGCACCATACGTTTAAAGCGAGGATTCTTCACCTCTCGTAAAAAGACCCTAGCTGAAGTCACTAGTTTGGTGTCAATGGCATAACAGGCAGGGTTCAGTAGTGTTTTACCAAAAACACTGTTCGTCAGTAATTTGAAGAGTGTTTTCCTATCGTTACTGGTGGAGGCATTTCTATTGTTAACGTTGGTGTTAACAAATTCTGCCATAAAATCTGACTGACGGAACTCGTAAATTGCATGTATTGTTTCCACTTCAAGTCCTATCTCAATAAATTGTTGTAAAAGGTGAAGAGATATGAAATAATGTTTCTTGGGGAGATGATCTCCAACCAGTTTAATATTTTTTTTAGGGAGATTTGTAATGTTATTTGTTTCCAGAAGTCCCCAACTAAATGGTGAGATATCCTCCATACTTATTCCCCTATGGTGTAAACAAAGGGGTAGATCGTCTGTTAGTCTAGCTATTTCAGGTCTTATGTGTTTGGTGTCAATTAAGAGCCAGTACCCTTTGTTAGAAGAGAATGGGTGTTCTGTCATTATCTTCCCTCCGCTAATGAAGGAGTTCATCTCATCAGATGATAGTCTCCTTAGTCCCCCATAGGGCAATTTCTTAGTCATACAACTCCCATAGAGGGAGTTGAAATCTAGATACAGTAAGAATGAAGACCTATCCTCCTGGGGGTTAAAAGATGGGTTGACATAGCAGTTGTTAGCTCTGACATAACTCCTAACTGCAGTTGTAAAACCCCCTCGTATGTTTTGTGATAAGAGATTGTGCAACGTCACATCTGCACTTAACTCCAACGATATTCTGCTACTTTTCAGGAAGCAGTCGTAGGAGTACCCTGGGAGGCTACAATAGTGTGTCAATTCTAAAGAATATATATCATTTAGAATTGCCCTGTGGTGTGTAAAAATGTCAGCCAGTAATCCTACATCACACCTCAAATAAATGAGGAGGTAGTCTTTTAATGTCCTACACCCTGTAGCCTCCCATACTAATTTAGAATGTCTATATTCTTCCAAAGTTATACCTGATTTGTTTAGGGAGGTGTAGAACATTTCAATAGGAGGGAGTGTTGTGTCATTAAAGCAGCTGATTTTTGTGGTATATTCATAAGGGAAAAACTGCTTACCCTTTAAGAGTAGGCGGTGACTCTTTTTGGGCAAACCTTCTATCATTGAGTGAGTGAATGTTAAGGGGCTGGCTGAATCAATGTGGGTCTTTGCTAGGGATGAAAGACTACCTGTAATAAAAGCCAGTGAATCAAGAAATTTAAGCTTCCCTATTTCTACCTTAAGATATTTCGTCCCCTGTCTCATGAGGTTATTGCTCTTAATATTTGAACCCATGGCAAACTCCCTCAAAATTAAGCCCATGTCATAAGACATATTATGAGCAATTAGGACTAAACTCTCTAGAGCATTTATGTGGCGGAGGTTGCAGTAATTACATAGAGCTCCAATATAATTGAGTTTTTCCCTAAGGTGATCATGATGTTGAACCTTGAAATTGGAGGGGGTAAATACCTCCTCACAAAACTGGCAGTGAGTCTGTCTCCTAAAATGGATCATATCCTCAAGAGACATGTCTATTTCATAATGGGGGAGAGTGGATCTGATAATTTCCCATTTGGTAGCAACTCGCTGCATGAAATGAGTAACACTGTCCCCCCAAAAATAAGTAAATTTATCAATGACAGTGTGGTTCCTATCAACAATTATATAGCTGTATGCTATAGGTCTATGTATGGCTGTAACAGAACCTAGACAATCCTCAGTGCTTAGGACACACTCAAAATCAAAATAGCCCACATGGGAAGGGGGGTAACCTTTCCCCGTATTTTTAAAATGGAGTGTGTCCCCAGGCTGAGGGTAAATAATTTTCTGAGTGATGTCGCAGGAAGATGAGTGATTTGTTAGCTCAGACGAATTTTGATATTCTGAGAGACAGTTTCTACAGAAGACTGTCTTTCGTCTGTGGCTGCGAGTAAAGTTCCGTAGGAACTTATCGAACTCTTTAATTAGGGCCACATGAGATTCCCCCAATAACAATAAAGGAACTATGACCGAGTACTGTCTGCGACCAGGACGACAAAGAGAGACGTGATAGACGGCGTCTGTATGTTTGTGTATTGAATACAAAAAAATGGATAGTTTATTTCTATTCTCCAATTTAGAGATATCCTCCCAAGACAGAGGGAAGGATAAATTGTCGTATTTGACCATTTTCCTAATCCTAGAGTGAGACTCTACAAGTCTCCCTATACGTCTCCACTTCCACCCTTGTTGTGATGCCAGAAAAGCAGCAATGCACTGAATAATGCATGTTTTATTGTTACCAGCAGGGTTTGGGTTGAAGACCTCATACCGTCCCCTTAGAAAGGGGGGATAAGGGACATAATCCCCCAAAACTGACCTTACACTTGCATTACAGATGACGATTTTGAGGAAATCGACATTATATAATATGAAACCACTCCCCTCTGTTTCTGAAAGGAGATCTTCCAGTCGTGTAATCATAGAACCCACCCAGGTATCAATAAGATTACTTACCTCCTCAAGAGTTACCAGTCTAGCAGGTGTTGTTATGAAGTGTTCCCTAAAGTCATCATCTTCTGTGAGTTGTTGTTTTAAAAGTGTTACCTTTACTTCGAGAAGGATTTTTAATGATGAAGTAAAATTGCCATGTCCCCCAAGAGAATTCATGTAATTCTCTATTTCAGATATGTAATAGTCCCTAAAGTTGCTTAGGAGTCCTATAGGGTCTGTGGCGAAGGCTGAGGGGATGGAATATTTCATCCTAGTAAAGAGATCCCCCAGGGCCCCCACCCTAATAATTAAGTGGGGAGTGTCTATAGCATCCTCCCCATCTGGGGAATTTTCTTCACTAATTAGGTCATTAACTCGATTGTTGACAAGAGGTCTAAGACCACTAGGGCCCGGCTGAGAGATGTCACCCCTATCACCACCACCATCGTCGTCGTCATCATCATCATCATCACTCATCACTTCATCTCCCCCCTCCCCTCCATTTGCAATGGACTGTCTAACCCCACCTCCACCTAAGGGGTTATTGTCACGCTGTGCTTTGTCATGTTCCTCTCCTACCTGCCTCTGAATCACCCCTGGAAAATAATAATAATAATAATAATAATAATAATAATAATAAAAGGCAACACCCTCTCGCTAAACCCCATGACATAAGTTCTCAAAAAAAAAGCTTCTTAAGAGAAATAAAGGTGGAGGGTTTATTCACTCACCACGGGGACATGTTTGTAGATGTTCAGAGGTCAAGTCCTCACACAGAGAGGTCCCACAATTATCACAAGGGAATGTGTGGTGAGGTCTCAAGGTGGTATTTCCACACAAGAAGCACATGAAGCCATCCTCTCTGGAAGGGAGGGTGGGCTGGCGACGTTTACCTAATGAAGGAAATAGTGTATAATTTATATACACACACTCTCCCACACTCACGGAGAAGGGGAAAACCCATCTTAATATTTCTCATTTGAATTAAATATCCATAAATAAATAAATAAATAAATAAATATATAAAATACGGTCATACCTCCAGCACAGGTTCTCCTGTGTTCACCACTAGACTGTACACATGCAGTTTCTCCGCAGAAGAAACATGTGTAACACCTATGAATGAAGTGATGTGATGAGCGCCATCCACAAATTCTACAAATATCACCAACTCGAGACATCACGATCACGCTTACCTAGAATAAATAAATAAATAAATAAATAAATATATATATATATATATATATATATATATATATATATATATATATACATATTTATTTATTTATTTATTCTAGGTAAGCGTGATCGTGATGTCTCGATGTATATATATATATATATATATATATATATATATATATATATATATAATAATAATAATAAAAGGCAACACCCTCTCGCTAAACCCCATGACATATATATATATATATATATATATATATATATATATATATATATATATATATATATATATATATATATATATATATATATATATATATATATATATATATATATATATATACAACTTTAGAACACTTTCCCACCAGGAGACTCGAACCCTAGCCAGCACAGAAGCCTTCCAGCAACTGGCATAACAGGTACGCCTTAACCCGCTCCACCACCTGCTCAGACCCTTAAAAGAGATGGTAATTTTGAAGTATTTAAATACCACAAAGATCACAACCTCCCAAGAGCACTAGAGCAAGTGAGGGGTCATTTATACGTTTATTTCATCAAGTCCCTGTTAATATGGGAGAACACTGTGTCTATGAACTTAAGGCACAACTCTCCTAAACACGAGAGTGAAGTATACAACTTTAGAACACTTTCCCACCAGGAGACTCGAACCCTAGCCAGCACAGAAGCCTTCCAGCAACTGGCATAACAGGTACGCCTTAACCCGCTCCACCACCTGCTCAGACCCTTAAAAGAGATGGTAATTTCGGAGTATTTAAATACCACAAAGATCACCACCTCCCAAGAGCACTAGAGCAAGTGAGGGATCATTTATACGTTTATTTCATCAAGTCCCTGTTAATATGGGAGAACACTGTGTCTATGAACTTAAGGCACAACTCTCCTAAACACGAGAGTGAAGTATACAACTTTAGAACACTTTCCCACCAGGAGACTCGAACCCTAGCCAGCACAGAAGCCTTCCAGCAACTGGCATAACAGGTACGCCTTAACCCGCTCCACCACCTGCTCAGACCCTTAAAAGAGATGGTAATTTCGGAGTATTTAAATACCACAAAGATCACCACCTCCCAAGAGCACTAAAGCAAGTGAGGGATCATTTATACGTTTATTTCATCAAGTCCCTGTTAATATGGGAGAACACTGTGTCTATGAACTTAAGGCACAACTCTCCTAAACACGAGAGTGAAGTATACAACTTTAGAACACTTTCCCACCAGGAGACTCGAACCCTAGCCAGCACAGAAGCCTTCCAGCAACTGGCATAACAGGTACGCCTTAACCCGCTCCACCACCTGCTCAGACCCTTAAAAGAGATGGTAATTTCGGAGTATTTAAATACCACAAAGATCACCACCTCCCAAGAGCACTAGAGCAAGTGAGGGGTCATTTATATGTTTATTTCATCAAGTCCCTGTTAATATGGGAGAACACTGTGTCACTGAACTTAAGGCACAACTCTCCTAAACACGAGAGTGAAGTATACAACTTTAGAACACTTTCCCACCAGGAGACTCGAACCCTAGCCAGCACAGAAGCCTTCCAGCAACTGGCATAACAGGTACGCCTTAACCCGCTCCACCACCTGCTCAGACCCTTAAAAGAGATGGTAATTTCGGAGTATTTAAATACCACAAAGATCACCACCTCCCAAGAGCACTAGAGCAAGTGAGGGGTCATTTATACGTTTATTTCATCAAGTCCCTGTTAATATGGGAGAACACTGTGTCTATGAACTTAAGGCACAACTCTCCTAAACACGAGAGTGAAGTATACAACTTTAGAACACTTTCCCACCAGGAGACTCGAACCCTAGCCAGCACAGAAGCCTTCCAGCAACTGGCATAACAGGTACGCCTTAACCCGCTCCACCACCTGCTCAGACCCTTAAAAGAGATGGTAATTTCGGAGTATTTAAATACCACAAAGATCACCACCTCCCAAGAGCACTAGAGCAAGTGAGGGGTCATTTATACGTTTATTTCATCAAGTCCCTGTTAATATGGGAGAACACTGTGTCTATGAACTTAAGGCACAACTCTCCTAAACACGAGAGTGAAGTATACAACTTTAGAACACTTTCCCACCAGGAGACTCGAACCCTAGCCAGCACAGAAGCCTTCCAGCAACTGGCATAACAGGTACGCCTTAACCCGCTCCACCACCGGCTCAGACCCTTAAAAGAGATGGTAATTTCGGAGTATTTAAATACCACAAAGATCACCACCTCCCAACAGCACTAGAGCAAGTGAGGGGTCATTTATACGTTTATTTCATCAAGTCCCTGTTAATATGGGAGAACACTGTGTCTATGAACTTAAGGCACAACTCTCCTAAACACGAGAGTGACGTATACAACTTTAGAACACTTTCCCACCAGGAGACTCGAACCCTAGCCAGCACAGAAGCCTTCCAGCAACTGGCATAACAGGTACGCCTTAACCCGCTCCACCACCTGCTCAGACCCTTAAAAGAGATGGTAATTTCGGAGTATTTAAATACCACAAAGATCACCACCTCCCAAGAGCACTAGAGCAAGTGAGGGGTCATTTATACGTTTATTTCATCAAGTCCCTGTTAATATGGGAGAACACTGTGTTTATGAACTTAAGGCACAACTCTCCTAAACACGAGAGTGAAGTATACAACTTTAGAACACTTTCCCACCAGGAGACTCGAACCCTAGCCAGCACAGAAGCCTTCCAGCAACTGGCATAACAGGTACGCCTTAACCCGCTCCACCACCTGCTCAGACCCTTAAAAGAGATGGTAATTTCAGAGTATTTAAATACCACAAAGATCACCACCTCCCAAGAGCAATAGAGCAAGTGAGGGGTCATTTATACGTTTATTTCATCAAGTCCCTGTTAATATAGGAGAACACTGTGTCTATGAACTTAAGGCACAACTCTCCTAAACACGAGAGTGAAGTATACAACTTTAGAACACTTTCCCACCAGGAGACTCGAACCCTAGCCAGCACAGAAGCCTTCCAGCAACTGGCATAACAGGTACGCCTTAACCCGCTCCACCACCGGCTCAGACCCTTAAAAGAGATGGTAATTTCGGAGTATTTAAATACCACAAAGATCACCACCTCCCAAGAGCACTAGAGCAAGTGAGGGGTCATTTATACGTTTATTTCATCAAGTCCCTGTTAATATGGGAGAACACTGTGTCTATGAACTTAAGGCACAACTCTCCTAAACACGAGAGTGAAGTATACAACTTTAGAACACTTTCCCACCAGGAGACTCGAACCCTAGCCAGCACAGAAGCCTTCCAGCAACTGGCATAACAGGTACGCCTTAACCCGCTCCACCACCTGCTCAGACCCTTAAAAGAGATGGTAATTTCGGAGTATTTAAATACCACAAAGATCACCACCTCCCAAGAGCACTAGAGCAAGTGAGGGGTCATTTATACGTTTATTTCATCAAGTCCCTGTTAATATGGGAGAACACTGTGTCTATGAACTTAAGGCACAACTCTCCTAAACACGAGAGTGAAGTATACAACTTTAGAACACTTTCCCACCAGGAGACTCGAACCCTAGCCAGCACAGTAGCCTTCCAGCTACCTAACCTAACCTAACCTAACATTATCGGCTACCTAACCTAACATAACTTATAAAGATAGGTTAGGTTAGGTTAGGTAGGGTTGGTTAGTTTCGATCATATATCTATGTTAATTTTAACTACAATAAAAAATAATTGACCTCATACATAATGAAATGGGTAGCTTTATCTTTTCATAAGAAAAAAATTAGAGAAAATATATTAATTCAGGAAAACTTGGCTTATTAGGCAAATTTGGCCTTGCATAGTAGGCTGACAAGTGCGTTCTGGCTACTAGGTACGACATATATATATATATATATATATATATATATATATATATATATATATATATATATATATATATATATATATATATATATATATATATATATATATATATATATATATATATATATATACAGGAATTTCCTTAAGTACTTTCGTATATTAAATACATCTTCAGAAGGAATGATTTTACAGATCGAGTGATGGGTATAAATAGGCAGGAGAGAGTGGTGAAGTGGGGTGAGGTACAATACTTGGACAATGCAGACGGCCCATTGGCCCATCAGATGCACCCAATTGGCCCATCCGATGTATCCCAATGGCCCATCTGATACAGCAGACATACAAGCATAAAATGGGATGGGCCATTGGGCTATATATATATATATATATATATATATATATATATATATATATATATATATATATATATATATATATATATATATATATATATATATATATATATATATATATATATATATATATATATATATATATATATATATATATATATATATATATATATATATATATATATATTAATATATATATATATATATATATATTAATATATATATATATATATTAATATTAATATATATATATATATTAATATTAATATATATATATATATATATATATTAATATATATATATATATATTAATATATATATATATATATATATATATATATATATATATATATATATATATATTAATATATATATATATATATATATATATATATATATTAATATATATATATATATATATATATATATATAATATATATATATATATATATATATATATATATATATATATATATATATATATATATATATATATATATATATATATAAGTAGGAGCAGGAATGAGAAGTGGACTGATTTGAGTGCTGGGGAGGATATATATATATATATATATATATATATATGCAACAATGATCACAAAAACACTGATCCAAGTATGCAGAATAACCACATATAAAAAATAGAAAATGCTTAACGCGTTTTCGGCTAATTCGCCTTCATCAGAGTAAAGTAGAATGAAGATAAGATTGCTGATCAGACCTTTATATCCGCCTGGGCAGATCACCTGACCACCAAAAATAAGTGGAGGAAAGGAATTATAAGAAAGAAGGTAACTGCAGAAGCAGTTGATGATCTGTTGTCATTCTTACGGGATCTACTCCCAAGGTATAATTTAACTTTGCCTACTAACACCATTATTGAACTTATAAAATTGTGCATTAAAGATAATTATTTCAGCTTTAATGATTCATTTTATAAACAAACATTTGGCATGGCGATGGGTAATCCCGTCTCCCCTGTTTTGAGCAATCTGTACATGGAATGTTTCGAAACAAATATCCTTCCCAGGATTTTACCCTCAAATTTGCTTTGGTACAGGTACATTGACGATATTTTGTGCCTGTGGCCGGTTAATCAAGACGAAACTGATTTTCTCAATCAAATCAATTCGCTGGTTCCGTCAATTAAATTCACAATTGAGAACGAAGTGAATGGTGTTCTGCCTTTTTTAGACATCATGATTCATAGAATTGGTAGAAGTTTCAAATTCAATGTGTATAGGAAACCTACCAATGTGTGCTCGTATGTACATTTCTATTCAAATCATCATGTTCAGGTCAAGCGGGCAGTTTTTTCTGGTATGTTTCTCAGAGCACTGAGAGTTTGTAGTCCGGAATTTTTCGATGAAGAAATAGCAAATATATTTGAAATTGGGAAGAAGTTAAAATACCCAAAATCGATCTTGGATCTTGCGTTTGGTCAAGCAAAAAGGACTTTCTACAAACAGACTAAGTCGAAACCAGAACTGAAAAATTCGTTGGTATTACCATATTCTGAGGGTCTAGTAAATCTTGCCCCAGCCCTGAAGAACCTTAATATTAATCTAGTGTTCAAAAATGATAATACAGTTAAGTCCATGTTAATTAAGAACTCGCCCTCGTCTGTAGCAGGTTGTGTGTATTCCATCCCTTGTAATGAGTGTGCATGTGTTTACATCGGCCAGACAGGTAAATCTCTTTCCTCGCGTTTAAAACAGCATTCATACGCTATTCGTACAGCCCAGCAATCCAGTGCATTGTATTTACATTCCAGTTTATGTAATCATTCTATCGACTTCACAGGGGGCAAAATGTATTGTTAAAAGTAAGGATTTTGTTGAACGAAACGTGATCGAGTCTGCTCTGATCAAACATTGTAACAACAGCCTTAATGTGAGCCCCGGTATGTACAAGTTGGATCCCTATTTAAGCCTCAATATAGCACGTCAAAACAATATAGCAATCATTTAAACACGTATGGCACTTGGAGATATTAATAGGAGCTGCCTTGTATGGGCCAATAGGCCTTCTGCAGTTACCTTCTTTCTTATAATTCCTTTCCTCCACTTATTTTTGGTGGTCAGGTGATCTGCCCAGGCGGATATAAAGGTCTGATCAGCAATCTTATCTTCATTCTACTTTGCTCTGATGAAGGCGAATTAGCCGAAAACGCGTTAAGCATTTTCTATTTTTCATATGTGGTTATTCTGCATACTTGGATCAGTGTTTTTGTGATCATTGTTGCATACATGGATACCACGCGCCAATTTCTTCACTTCTCCTCTCTCTACCCTGCTCTTAAACCTTTTGTTTCTAATTTTCGTTCTGCTTTAGTGAAATCCTATACGTTAAAAATCCGTCTTCATTTTCTTAGAAAATGTCTCAGTGAACAAGTGCTTCCCCGTTCCCTATCCTCCAACAGTGTGTTGAAATTAGCTGACCGACCGTTTGATGAAATTTCCCGCTTAGTGCTTGGTAAAAATATTGATTTGCTTAAATTAGAAGTACGGGAATGTTTTAAGGTGTTGAACAGCCGTAAGTGTTCATTTTCTCAAGCTGTACCTTTGGAATGGAATCGCCCGATGATGGATTATTGTTACACCGCTATGAGATCTGCCTGCACGAATGTAAGTACGAAGCTTGATTCAAAATTAAATAGGCTCATTCAACAAAGTGATTGGAATAAACATGCCAACACTGACTTTGTTATTAATCTCTGTAGTAAACAACTTGATAATGATACGATGACTGCTCTTGGTTACGGTCTGAGTTTCTCCATATCAAATAGAGATGTGAATTATGCAAATATTGCCAATAGTTTTTGCAATTTGGAGAAATCTAGTGAGATTTCATCTGATGACATCAATATTTGCAAGGGAATGGTGTACGGGTCTTTACTAAAGGGTACTGTGCCTAATTGTCCAGAGAGGTTTATGCGAGCGTTCAAAACCCTCAAAAAAGATAACTCTCTACGTATCACTAAAGCTGATAAATCCAATGCTGTTGTCATCATGGACAAAGAAGACTATGTCCAAAAAATGAACCAGTTATTGGAGGACAGAGACACTTACTTACCTGTTAATAGTGACCCTATTGAAAGAGTTATTGCTCATTTCAACTAAACTCTTAAAACCGTGCTCAAGAAAGATAAGGAGTTGATTCCTAAGTTTTTAAGTCGTTCCCCTTCTCTCCCCATATCTATATGGGCTTATTAAAACACACAAACCGAATAATCCTGCAAGACCTATTATTAGTTCTGTTGGATCTGTGGCATATAGACTTTCCAAATGGCTTGTCCAAGTCTTGTCTCCAGTAGTAGGTTCCATTTCCAACTCACACATAACAAACAACTTGGACTTGGTTAACAAGTTGTCTAGTTTGAAATTAAATTATGATTTTAAACTTGTGAGTTTTGATGTGACGGCTCTGTTCACTAAGGTTCCTGTTGATGATCTGTTGTCATTCTTACGGGATCTACTCCCAAGGTATAATTTAACTTTGCCTACTAACACCATTATTGAACTTATAAAATTGTGCATTAAAGATAATTATTTCAGCTTTAATGATTCATTTTATAAACAAACATTTGGCATGGCGATGGGTAATCCCCTCTCCCCTGTTTTGAGCAATCTGTACATGGAATGTTTCGAAACAAATATCCTTCCCAGGATTTTACCCTCAAATTTGCTTTGGTACAGGTACAGTTGACGATATTTTGTGCCTGTGGCCGGTTAATCATGACGAAACTGATTTTCTCAATCAAATCAATTCGCTGGTTCCGTCAATTAAATTCACAATTGAGAACGAAGTGAATGGTGTTCTGCCTTTTTTAGACATTCATGATTCATAGAATTGGTAGAAGTTTCAAATTCAATGTGTATAGGAAACCTACCAATGTGTGCTCGTATGTACATTTCTATTCAAATCATCATGTTCAGGTCAAGCGGGCAGTTTTTTCTGGTACTGTTTCTCAGAGCACTGAGAGTTTGTAGTCCGGAATTTTTCGATGAAGAAATAGCAAATATATTTGAAATTGGGAAGAAGTTAAAATACCCAAAATCGATCTTGGATCTTGCGTTTGGTCAAGCAAAAAGTACTTTCTACAAACAGACTACTAAGTCGAAACCAGAACTGAAAAATTCGTTGGTATTACCATATTCTGAGGGTCTAGTAAATCTTGCCCCAGCCCTGAAGAACCTTAATATTAATCTAGTGTTCAAAAATGATAATACAGTTAAGTCCATGTTAATTAAGAACTCGCCCTCGTCTGTAGCAGGTTGTGTGTATTCCATCCCTTGTAATGAGTGTGCATGTGTTTACATCGGCCAGACAGGTAAATCTCTTTCCTCGCGTTTAAAACAGCATTCATACGCTATTCGTACAGCCCAGCAATCCAGTGCATTGTATTTACATTCCAGTTTATGTAATCATTCTATCGACTTCACAGGGGGCAAAATGTATTGTTAAAATTAAGGATTTTGTTGAACGAAACGTGATCGAGTCTGCTCTGATCAAACATTGTAACAACAGCCTTAATGTGAGCCCCGGTATGTACAAGTTGGATCCCTATTTAAGCCTCAATATAGCACGTCAAAACAATATAGCACCAAACTTGCTTGACCAAACGCAAACCACATATGAAAAATAGAAAATGCTTAACGCGTTTTCGGCTAATTCGCCTTCATCAGAGCAAAGTAGAATGAAGATAAGATTACTGATCAGACCTTTATATCCGCCTGGGCAGATCACCTGACCACCAAAAATAAGTGGAGGAAAGGAATTATAAGAAAGAAGGTAACTGCAGAAGGCCTATTGGCCCATACAAGGCAGCTCCTATTAATATAACCTATATATATATAACCCTTATATGAATTAGATACTAATTTACTTACATCTCGGTCTAGACTGGGAGGAGAGTGGTCGGTTTCGTCACTATTTCAATAATACATGGTGGGGGGGAGGTGTAGCGTCCTTTTATTGACTCAGAACAGTGAGGGGCAACGTTGCCACATACAACACCTCTCAGTCCTTTTTGTAAGAGAAGGGTTAGGCCTGCTGTAGAAACCTTTTTTTTCCTCTCGTCTGGAGGTCATCACTAGGGGACTTCTACTTCAAAAAACATCAGAAGGACTGGCTATGTTGTGAGGGAGTGACATTCCTTGGTGGGTGAATACACACTCACACTCACATACACACACACACACTCACACACACACACACTCACACTCACACACACTAACACACACACACACACACACACACACACACACACACACACACACACACACACACACACACACACACACACACTCTTTCTCACACTCCCATATATATATATATATATATATATATATATATATATATATATATATATATATATATATATATATATATATATATATATATATATATATATATATATATATATATATATATATATAAGGCACAACTCTCCTAAACACGAGAGTGAAGTATACAACTTTAGAACACTTTCCCACCAGGAGACTCGAACCCTAGCCAGCACAGAAGCCTTCCAGCAACTGGCATAACAGGTACGCCTTAACCCGCTCCACCACCTGCTCAGACCATTAAAAGAGATGGTAATTTCGGAGTATTTAAATACCCCAAAGATCAACACCTCCCAAGAGCACTAGAGCAAGTGAGGGGTCATTTATACGTGTATTTCATCAAGTCCCTGTTAATATGGGAAGACACAGTGTCTATGCTTAAGGCACAACTCTCCTAAACACGAGAGTGAAGTATACAACTTTAGAACACTTTCCCACCAGGAGACTTGAACCCTAGCCAGCACAGAAGCCTTCCAGCAACTGGCATAACAGGTACGCCTTAACCCGCTCCACCACCTGCTCAGTTGGTCTGAGCAGGTGGTGGAGCGGGTTAAGGCGTACCTGTTATGCCAGTTGCTGGAAGGCTTCTGTGCTGGCTAGGGTTCGAGTCTCCTGGTGGGAAAGTGTTCTAAAGTTGTATATATATATATATATATATATATATTTATATATATATATATATATATATATATATATATATATATATATATATATATATATATATATATATATATAATATGAATATATAAGCGACCGCCCATAGGTAATTGAACCATTTATGGGGAAAATATGGAGGAGTGTACGTCTGTCACAGACGAGCAACTTAATATTTTCCACCACCCAGCAAGAATATTTGTAGCTGGATTCAGCAATTCTGGGAAAACGACCCTAGTGGGGAATTTATGTATTAAATACCACGGAAAATTCTCAAAAAATTTAGTGTCATCTGCAAATAATACAGAACAGCCTCTTTCAAACATTCCCTCTCTGCGAAACAAGGTTACTGTCTCCCAGGACCTGATTAACCCACTAGAGTATAAAGATCCTTTTTCAAATGAGTCAGTTTTGTATATAATTGACGACTTATACCTGGAAGCCATACAGAGTCCAATTATAGCCAATATCTTCACACGAGGGAGACACGGTAATATTTCCGTAATTCTAATTAGTCAAAATTTGTTTCCCCAGGGGAAATATGCCAGGACAATAACTCTGAATTGTAGTCATTATATATTAATGAAGCAGAGAGACATAACCCAACTTGAAATTTTAAGTGGCCAGTTATATGGGCGAAAAACTACTAGTAGTTTCGTTGAAATATACCGTCGGGCAATATCCCAGAACAAGTATGGTTACTTATTGGTCGATCTGACGGTTCCTGAGGCATTACAACTACGAACGAGCATCACCAACGAAGACCGGTGTGAAATTGTGTATCAAATGTAATAAAAAAAAAAAAAATGTCTCTAACGACACAGAAACGGACAATTCTCACCAACATCAATAATGACATTTCTAGCCTGGGTGGTTTCACAGGGTCAATTCAAAAATTGTATAAGGCTGCCAGACTTAAAGACCCCAACATTAGTGTTGCAGATGTGAAGGAATTTCTTCATGGAGAGCGATCTTACACGTTACATAGAGGAAATTTAGTTAGGTTCCCCCGACGGAAAATACTGGCCCCTAAACCTCGTACCATAATTGCCTGTGACCTAGGGGACTTTTGTAGTTTACAAAAATACAATAATGGTGTTAAATATATTTTAATTTGTGTCGATGTTTATTCCCGCCTAATGCAGACTCAAACTTTAAAAACAAAAAATTCGAGTGATGTGTTGGTTGCTCTGAAGAAGATATTAGAGGAAACGCCTCAGTTTCTCGGTGTAAGGCTGATATTCACTGACCGAGGTAGAGAATTTTACAACAAGTCAGTTCAAAATTATTTTAATAAGAAAAATATTAAATTATATAGTGTATTTTCGGAAATGAAATCTAGCATAGTGGAGCGAGCCATCAGAACTTTAAAACATAAACTGTATCATTATATGACTCAAGCTAATTCATTAAAATACATCCACATCCTCCCTAAAGTTGTGGACGTGTACAACCACACATTCCACAGGACAATAAAAAATACTCCTCATGCCATTCATAAGTTGCAAAATATTGAAGATATACGAAGACAGTTTAAGGTCATGTATTTAAACAATGACTCCTCCATAACCGCCATCAGTCCACTGGCTGCACCTTGGACAGCATGTGCGATTGGCAAAGCGCAGGAATATATTTCACAAAGGCTTTTGGCACCAAAATACAGAAGAAATATTTGTAGTGTAACATATTGACAGAACACATCCAATCCCGACATATAAAATCAAAGATTTGAACAACGAGCTGGTCAATGGCATGTTTTATGAGCAAGAATTGATCCCAAAATCCCTTCCAGACTATTTTCCTGTAACGGTATTACAGTCTAGGAAAACATCGAAAGGACACAGAATATTTCGTCAAGTGGAGAGGGTACCCAGATTCTGCCAATAGCTGGATTAAAGCTCAAGACATCGTCAAATTTAACAAAAAATGACAGTTCAAGAGGACTCTCTCGTAGAGAAACATCATCAGTTGTTATTTTTATTAAACAATTTATCACTCAAGAAGCGGAATAAACTAATCAAGGCTTTAAAACGGCAGGAAATTGAATCAATTTGTGAAATTTTTGCCAATTTTCTGAAACGAAACATCCCATTTCAACCTCAGATAATTAATGGCTTACAGAGATATCAGAATGACATTCGTTCTGTAGCACGTAAGAAAACTTCTTTGTACAAAAAGAAGCTCATCCTGACCTTCAGACGTGGTGGGGCGATATTGGCAGCTCTGCTACCTCTGGCTGTATCGTTAATTTCCTCCCTAATAAGGTAATTACGTAAATAAGTAACGAGAGAAAAAAAAATGGTGAAAGAATATTGCCTGGTACCACGATTCATAGCCGAAAAATATTTATTTAATAAAAACAAGAACTCACCATCACCTCCTAATGCGGTGGGTCTGCCCTCCCCCAGCGGTGATGGTAGTGAAAGTATGTCCTTCTCTTTAAAAAACGATTTTAACTCAAGTAATAATGTTGGTGGTGCCTGTAACCTACCCACCTGTGACTCTGGTAGGGGTGATGGGGGAGTGGGGGAAGAGGACACTCCATCCTCTCACCTGACAACAACGGGCTGTGGGCGGTGTTGCCACAGTAGTCCCTCCAGACGGGCGGGGCTGGTCACACATCCATTAAATGACATTGGGGCCCCCGCCGACCATCGCCCTTTAAAAAAAAAAACAACGCGGCCCGCCCGGCGCGACCATCGCCTTTAAAAAAAAAATAAAAATAAAAAAAGGGGACATTCCATCCTTCCACCCGAAATGCAACTAATTGTTGCTGGGCACACTCCTCATAAAGCCACCATCACGCCCCAAAATCCAAGTCTGAACAACTTAATAAATGTGAATTTTAAAATTGAGGAAATTCCACATGTCAAAGCATTATTGAACATGTTTGGGCAAACAGCCAACAGGTGATGTGGGATAGTCGCGGAAATTTATTAAAGCCTGTACAAAATTTAAATATTTTAGATATAATTAAAACTCTAGCCTTTACTAAGGGACAATTTAGGGCAACTGACAAGGAGGATGTAAGGGTTTTACTGAGGATGGCTGGCATAGACCCAACCCTCATACGTAATTATCGCGCCAGATCACAGTTAAAAGGGGGGAGGGGCATCCATAGGAGACCCCATTGGGAGCCGTATTGAAGACCTATATGAAGGTCATCTTAAAGACCACCATATTCAGTTGCATATCCACCATGGAGCAAGCTTCTAGACCCACTCCTCCTCCAGCTACATCTGCAGAAGACAAATCTCCCTTATTAAAGAAGTTGGTTGCTACTCAGTGGTACTACAAGTATGTCGAACACAAATGTAGATTGATATATGCATTGTGGGATTGTTATGACCGTCTTGTGTTGAGTGCCCCTCCAGAACGGTTTTTTAAGTCATTTGGAGAAACGGTGAAACGCTATGAAGAATAT
The DNA here is from genome assembly GCF_040958095.1 of Procambarus clarkii. Taxonomy (NCBI): domain Eukaryota; kingdom Metazoa; phylum Arthropoda; class Malacostraca; order Decapoda; family Cambaridae; genus Procambarus; species Procambarus clarkii. The sequence goes on from NC_091161.1 coordinate 43,925,846, forward strand.
TCATCCCAGGAAATCCAGACGGAGATATGGCAAATGGAAAAATTAACCTTCCAACATCGAGACCAGATTACAGCCTTCGAGACTGGACGGAGTGTGTATGGACTTTTAAGGTGAGGAAGGCGGCCTCTACCCCACACCCCTATATTCCTCTCCCTCCAGGTGGGGACACAGGTGTATTTAAAGGCCCCCTCCGTCACTCCTGGTCACTGTAGTTGTCGTCGACACGCTCCTCTCAACCGCCCCTCCGCCATGGCTTTATCATCCATTAAGTCAATAGACAACGACATCACCGACACCCACGCCTTTGGGGTTGGAGATGTAATAGTGTACGACCTCCCAGCCGCCGTTGTGCGTCCCTATGGGCTGGCAAGTGTAATATGGAAATGTTACAACTATGCCCGTGTGGAACGTGAAGGACTGACTAATGTCAACAGGGCCACAATACGTTACCGGTCTACCCCAGGGGACATTGAAGTGAAGATAGCTCCCCTACCCTCCGACGGACAAGACATTGTCGAAGAGCCAGTGTTATTCTTCCGCCCCACCATTGTGGGGCTAATTTCTGCTTTCGGTGCAGGAGCACCCTTCGAGTCCAACCCTATAGCTCAGGAGCAAGTGCAGTCTTCCGCCGACATCCACTACATCACCAATGTCACCCTGGATACTGCCAAAAACAGATTGTTTTGGCTCAAAACCGCCCTAACAAAGGTTGGCAATCTTATGGTAAGAACCCCAACCATGTTTCGGTTGGTGGTACCCCATGGACTGGGGGCCTCCCGTGGTGGCATGGACAACTGGCACAAGGACGTCGGACCCATGCTCATTTCTCTCAATGGAGAGTTAGCCAAGCATAACAAGGAGCTGGTAATCCTCAAACGTCCCTCTACTGTTACCCCATCAATGGTACCCCTCCCGAATGATGATCCCAGAGGAGAGGGTGATAGTAAAACTATCACCCTAGATGCAGTGGTGGGGGAGGGTGCCACCACCCCAGGAAGCTCTTCTCGTTCTACACCACCAGCACCACCAGCTACCCCCAGGAAGAAGAGACATCTACAAGAGTACTCATCCACCTCCAGCGCCGCTCCACCCCCACCCTCAACATCTGCTATAGCCAAACGACGGAACGAAACCACTATTGACTTCGACCCCCACTCAAATCATCGTATTGACACCATCCTCGATGGAGTCACAGGAAATATTCCTGTTATCCTCCTCACCGAAAAAACAATGAAAGCTGTAACCATCCCCCCACAAAGAAGAGGTGGCAGCACCACCACCGTCAGTAACAGCAGCAGCAGCAGCGACGACAGCAGCAGTACCACCATCTACAGCAGCTTCGGTGGTGGTAGCAGCAGCAACCGTAGCAGCAGCAGCACCACCAACGACAGTGTCAGTGGTGTCAGCGGTACCAACAGCTCCAGTGGCGGTGGCGGCAGCAGCAGCAGTACCACCAACTACAGCAGCTGCAGCAGCAGCAGCAGCAGCAGCAGCAGTACCATCAACGCTGGCAAGCGGTGTCAGCGGTAACCACAGCTCCAGTAGCGGAGGCGGTAACGGCAGCAGTACCACCAACTACAGCGGTTCCAGCGGTGGCAGCGGCAGCAACAGTACCATCATCGCTGGCAGCGGTGTCAGCGGTAACCACAGCTCCAGCAGCGGTGACGGTAGCGGCAGCAGTACCACCAACTACAACGGCTCCAGCGGTGGCAGTAGCAGCAGCAGTACCATCAACGGTGGCAGCGGTGTCAGTGGTACCAACAGCTCCAGCAGCGGCGGCAGCGGGCGACAGCAGCACCAACAGCTGCTGCTCTTTATATGTAATTTGTTATGGGGAATAATCCCCCTGTTGTAGTTCTTTTAAAAAGTAATATTTCCTTAGTAGATTAATAAAATAAAATATAAGTAATGATGTTTTATTCCCACCCCAGTCAGTACATAACTGAACAATGGACGAGGAACACTACATATACCTTACTAGCCTCGACCAAGAAGATATATATACAACAACACAAGTTCAGCATTTACAAACACCATCCCCACTCTACATTTAAACCCTTCCACTAAACATGAAGTGGCCTTAGTCAACATACTCCTACCCAGACGAATTAACGCTATCATCAAGGATGAGGGTGAGTCTGGCATAGACGTCTATGCTACTTTTAAACGAGGAACTCTTTCTAAAAGCCCAGAACATCTCATTTACACCTTCCTCCCCAAAACCAACATATTATCCAGAAACATCACATTCATCGCTGGTGAGCTTAGCCGACAAATAATCACCGACATGAAACTTAGTTTTCGCGGTGATTTCAAAATATACTTCTCAGAAAGAGAACCAATCCTCACCTATGATCAATCCTTAGAGCGAGTATTACTAGCCTCCACTCTTAACAATGAAGGTACTGGTTTGTTATATTCTCTTAGCCTTCAATTTAAACACAGAATAGCTAATGTACTTGGTTTTGACAGCAGTCGCAAATACACCATTTATCAGGCAAAAACAGATGACATTACAGCAGCCTCCAAGGTCGTGGCCTCATTCCCCCCAGACAATGACGGAGGTTGTGACTATTTACTCATTTATAGTGACGTCATCGAGCCGGATCGATACGGGGGGCAAATTGTAAATATCTTAGATGCAATCAATTATCATGACTCATATTCTAGAGGAGCTCATCCCCTAGTGTACAAGACATTAAATACTAACACGTTGGAGAAAGTATGTATTAAAATAACAGATCAGTTTGGACGAATGGTTAGTTTTGAAGATGGGAGGTCGGTTACGGCGGTCTTACACCTCCGCCCTAAGGTATAACAAAATAATCTATATAAATATAAATATATATATATATATATATATATATATATATATATATATATATATATATATATATACATATATATATATAAATATATATATATAAATATATATATATATATATATATATATATATAAATATATATATATATATATATATATATATATATATATATATATATATATATATATATATATATATACATAACTGAAAACTCACACCCCAGAAGTGACTCGAACCCATACTCCCACAACTGGTATGTACAGGGACGCCTTAATCCGCTTGACCATCACGACCGGACATAAGGAAGTGATAGCCGAGGCTATATGAACCACTTCCCCGCCGGCACTCGGATGGTAATCTTGGGCATAGCATTTTATCAAATCACCTCATTCTTTGGGGCACACGTGAGGAACACAAATGCAAACAAGCCTGAATGGTCCCCAGGACTATATACAACTGAAAACTCACACCCCAGAAGTGACTCGAACCCATACTCCCACAACTGGTATGTACAGGGACGCCTTAATCCGCTTGACCATCACGACCGGACATAAGGAAGTGATAGCCGAGGCTATATGAACCACTTCCCCGCCGGCACTCGGATGGTAATCTTGGGCATAGCATTTTATCAAATCACCTCATTCTTTGGGGCACACGTGAGGAACACAAATGCAAACAAGCCTGAATGGTCCCCAGGACTATATACAACTGAAAACTCACACCCCAGAAGTGACTCGAACCCATACTCCCACAACTGGTATGTACAGGGACGCCTTAATCCGCTTGACCATCACGACCGGACATAAGGAAGTGATAGCCGAGGCTATATGAACCACTTCCCCGCCGGCACTCGGATGGTAATCTTGGGCATAGCATTTTATCAAATCACCTCATTCTTTGGGGCACACGTGAGGAACACAAATGCAAACAAGCCTGAATGGTCCCCAGGACTATATACAACTGAAAACTCACACCCCAGAAGTGACTCGAACCCATACTCCCACAACTGGTATGTACAGGGACGCCTTAATCCGCTTGACCATCACGACCGGACATAAGGAAGTGTTAGCCGAGGCTATATGAACCACTTCCCCGCCGGCACTCGGATGGTAATCTTGGGCATAGCATTTTATCAAATCACCTCATTCTTTGGGGCACACGTGAGGAACACAAATGCAAACAAGCCTGAATGGTCCCCAGGACTATATACAACTGAAAACTCACACCCCAGAAGTGACTCGAACCCATACTCCCACAACTGGTATGTACAGGGACGCCTTAATCCGCTTGACCATCACGACCGGACATAAGGAAGTGATAGCCGAGGCTATATGAACCACTTCCCCATTCCAATATATGAATATGAACCATTCAGGCTTGTTTGCATTTGTGTTCCTCACGTGTGCCCCAAAGAATGAGGTGATTTGATAAAATGCTATGCCCAAGATTACCATCCGAGTGCCGGTGGGGAAGTGGTTCATATAGCCTCGGCTATCACTTCCTTATGTCCGGTCGTGATGGTCAAGCGGATTAAGGCGTCCCTGTACATACCAGTTGTGGGAGTATGGGTTCGAGTCACTTCTGGGGTGTGAGTTTTCAGTTGTATATAGTCCTGGGGACCATTCAGGCTTGTTTGCATTTGTGTTCCTCACGTGTGCCCCAAAGAATGAGGTGATTTGATAAAATGCTATGCCCAAGATTACCATCCGAGTGCCGGCGGGGAAGTGGTTCATATAGCCTCGGCTATCACTTCCTTATGTCCGGTCGTGATGGTCAAGCGGATTAAGGCGTCCCTGTACATACCAGTTGTGGGAGTATGGGTTCGAGTCACTTCTGGGGTGTGAGTTTTCAGTTGTATATAGTCCTGGGGACCATTCAGGCTTGTTTGCATTTGTGTTCCTCACGTGTGCCCCAAAGAATGAGGTGATTTGATAAAATGCTATGCCCAAGATTACCATCCGAGTGCCGGCGGGGAAGTGGTTCATATAGCCTCGGCTATCACTTCCTTATGTCCGGTCGTGATGGTCAAGCGGATTAAGGCGTCTCTGTACATACCAGTTGTGGGAGTATGGGTTCGAGTCACTTCTGGGGTGTGAGTTTTCAGTTGTATATAGTCCTGGGGACCATTCAGGCTTGTTTGCATATATATATATATATATATATATATATATATATATATATATATATATATATATATAAATATATATATATATTTATATATATATATATATATATATATATATATATATAAATATATATATATATTTATATATATATATATATATATATATATATATAAATATATAAATATATATATTTATATATAAAATATATATATAAATATATATATATATATATATATATATATATAAATATATATATATATATATATATATATATATATATATATATATATATATATATATATATATATATATATATATGACAATGTCAGACCACGGAGGAAAAATGAAACAGAAATGCTTTTGTTACCCACTGAATTTTTTGGAAGTTTGTCGTAACAAAGCTCGTCGTACATATTATAATAATGTATGCAGTGAAAGGATTCGCCCAAAGAATGTGTTATGTTTACCATATTTCTCTGGGTTTGAGAACATTGTCAAGGCCTTGAAACTTTTTAATATAGATGTAATGTTTAGCTACGAAAACACTGTTGGTAAGCTATTAGTAAGGAACAGCCCTCGTAGTGATAATTGCGTCATTTATAAAATACCTTGTAAGGAATGTAATAAGTTCTATGTCGGGCAAACATCTAAAGATTTAAAATGTAGAATATCGCAACATAAATACTCTGTAAAACATGGCCAATTGTCTAATGCTTTGTTTGTGCATTTGTCAGAAAAAGCTCACCAAATTGATTGGGAGAGTGCTTCTTCAATAACAAATTGTAAAAGCACCTATAACAGAAACATAATTGAATCTGCTTTGATACAGATCACCAAAGAAAGTAATTTGAATATTAGCAGTGGTCTATATAACTTAGATCCATTTCTAATAGATCAGCTAAAGGGCGATTTAAGTAGAATCATTGAAAAACATTTGTCTCACTAATTTATTGTATATATTTACTTCTTTATGTTATAATTACCTATATATTATGCTTGCATGTCTGCTGTATCAGATGGGCCATTGTGCTACATCGGATGTGCCAATTGGGTGCATCTGATGGGCCAATGGGCCTTCTGCGTTGTCCAAGTATTGTACCTCACCTTACTTCACCACTCCTTCCTGCCTATTTATACCCATCACTCGATCTGTAAAATGACCTTCTGAAGATGTATTTAATATACGAAAGTACTTAAGGAAATTTCCTGTTTCATTTTTCCTCCGTGGTCTGACATTGTCACATTCTTAATCACGTGTTTATTTTCGTGATATACACACATATATATATATATAAAATATATATATAAATATATATATATATATATTTATATATATATGTATAAATATATAAATATATATATATATGTAAAATATATATATAAATATATATATATATATATATATATATATATAAAATATATATATATAAATACATATACAGTATATATATATATATATATATATATATATATATATATATATATATATATATAATATATATATATATATATATATATATATATATATATATATATATATATATATATATATATATATGCGAACAAGCCTGAATGGTCCCCAGGACAATATGCAACTGAAAACTCACACCCCAGAAGTGACTCGAACCCATACTCTCAGAAGCAACGCAACTGGTATGTACAAGACGCCTTAATCCACTTGACCATCACGACCGGACAAAATGAGGTGATAGCCGAGGCTATTTGAACCACCCCACCGCCGGCATATATATATATATATATATATATATATATATATATATATATATATATATATATATATATATATATATATTGTGACGGTAACACGTTGGTGTTCGGCTGTTTAAGGCTAGGGGTATGGCCTCGTCACATAGTTATAAAAAAAAATAGAAAAACTGGAACTTCGTCTGTGGTAAGGTAAGGAGAAGACACACAAAACACAAGTAAATTTTAACAATGAAATTTTAATTACGTTAAATAAATCAAAACATGAAAAAATGGACGAACAAATTCTTATAATAAAATCAATCAATCAAAATAATAAGAATAATTAAATGACACAATGAAAAGTTACGTTAAGACAAAATAACAAGAAGTGCAATAAATGGGAGGTGCTGGAATATTGGCTTTAAGCTACCACCTCTCTCAGTACACGCTAACGTCTAGCCGGGAGGAGTGGTAACCACGAAAGCACTGAACATTCTCAGGTCTGAGGTCGTGGCGACCCCAGACATCAAGTAGTATGGGGGGGCGAGTGCAGGTGCAGCCAGACCGGCGACCAATCAGCGGAGCCGGTAGCGATCAACAGGTAGTTTGGCGGTTTGAGTCCGAACAGGTGTCTGGCTGCAACGTTTTGCGCTCTGGCAATCCTTGCTGGTGTTGTTGTCGTTGTTGGACATTTCTTCCATAGTAGTTTTATATAATTTCAACGACGTAATGGTGGAGGGAAGAGCAGGCTCAATCTCTTGAAGGAGATTATCGTCACAACTCTCCCCCGAAGCCTGCGGTCCTGGAAGAAGTACGTCGTTATGTGGTGGAGTAATGGGTGGAGTTGCTTCTACTTCATAAACTCTGGAGAGATCATGGGCTAAGATGTTGTCAGACTCTTGGTATAGCGTGTCTCCAGGTTGAATTTCTGCAGTTAGCAAGCCCATAGTAGAAGACGTTGAGATGAGAAGTGGGCGTGCTGCAGGAGGTGTAGGGTGGTGTGGTCCGTGTTGATGGTGGACCGAGCACTTTTCAGGTGTGGAGTGAAGTGCTGAAGCTTCAGGATGAGGAAGAGTAGCTCCTTGCCAATTGTTCCGTAGATCCTTGTAGCAGTAGTCGCTGACAGGTGTATTCTTCTCGCCTCGTTGCTGCATCACGACACCACCAACGTCGGTACCATTGGCGTCGATATGGAGGATGAAGGGCTTATCTGACGAAGTGAGAATGGAATTAGAAGAGGGCAAAGGAGCACGATTATTATCCTGAAAGCATTTGGGAAGATCATTAAGGATTTCGGAATTAGAAAGCGCTGACTCCTTGTCAGTGCTTTCGGGAGGAGAAGCTGGGAAGGTCTCACTGTGGATGTAGGGTTCTGTGAAGGTAGAACAATTAGTCAAGACAGTGGGAGGAGTACCATTATATTGCTTCAGGAGGTTGACGTTGCACAGCTGGGTCTTCCGCCGCCTATCTGGAGTCTCTATCACGTAGTTGTTATTATTCCTGCACTCTTTGACGCAGTAGGGTCCTGAAAACCTGTTTTGTAAAGGTGAACCTGGGATAGGGAAGTAGGCAAGGACGAAGTCTCCCGGCTTGAATTTTCTTACTTTGCTGGTCTGGTCGTAATGAGTCTTCATTCTCACCTGGGCTTTCAATAGATTATCATGGGCAAAGCGGTGGACTCTCTCTAGAATGTGTTGAAGGTTTTGAAGAAACTGGGGCACATTCTGATGCTCACTGAAGGTGGCATCTCGGAGAGAGTCTTTGAAAGCCTTAAGGGGAGTACGGCACTTACGGCCGTAGAGCATCTCATAAGGAGATACTCCTAGGGACTCATTGGGGAGACTTCTGAAAATACACATTATAAGGTCAATCTGCTTATCCCAATCCTTCGAGGTTTCACTACAAAACTTTTTCAAGAGTGCTTTGATGGTCTGATGACTACGTTCAAGAGAACCCTGTGAAGCAGGATGATAGGGGCTGGACAATACCTGTTTGATGTTGAACTCTTCCAGTGTCCTTTTGAAGAGATCACTGGTGAAGTTGGTACCACAGTCACTTTGAATCTCCCTGGGAAATCCGTATTGAGTGAAGATCTTCAATAGATGTTTTATAACCGTAGCAGCCGTGATGTTCTTCACTGGAACTGCTATGGGAAATCTGGTGGTAGGACACAGGATGGTTAGGATGTAGGCGTTACCTGAACTGGTCCGAGGTAAAGGACCAACACAGTCTATTATGAGTCTGTGGAAAGGTTCCGCAGGCACCTGTATGGGAATCAGTGGTGCTCTGGGAATGGAGACGTTTGGTTTGCCTGCCATCTGACATGTATGACACTGTTTTACGTACTGTTTGACGTTATTTACCATACCTGGCCAGTAGTAGTCTTGACGAATCCCATGATAAGTCTTGTTGAAGCCGTAGTGGGAGAATGCTCCGTGGGCCAGGTGTAGAATAGTGGGCCGCAGGCTGGTGGGAATCACAAGTTGTTCGATGTTGGCCCAATCGTCCTCCTCCTTCAGTTTACTGGGTCTATATCTGCGGTAGAGCAAGTCGTTCTCTAGGAAGAACCCAGGAATACTGTCGGGTTGAGTCTCAGCCTGAAAAAACAATGGTGTTAAAGTAAGATCTTCCCTCTGCAACTTACGGAACTCCAACTTGGTCAGATGCGGGGGTAGTTTCTGAGGGTCTTGAGGGACAGCGGTAGCAGTAGAGTCAGCTGGCTGTGGACGTGCGGCTTGTGCACGGGTGGTCACGAGAACCGGAGGAGAAACTTCATCACTCTCTTGAACCTCTGCTGGAACATACTCTAGAATAGGGTTTATTGGCACAGAGTTACACACCTGGGGTTTGTCCATGACGATCAGGTTGGTCGGTTGCAGGTCTTCTGCAAAGTCGTTGCCTAGGAGAAGTTGCACTCCAGGCATGGGAAAAGGCTTTTCCCTGACGGCGACTTGGACTTCCCCGTTCACGTAGGGACAATCCAGGTGGACTCTGGCGAGAGGGTATGGAGTGGTAGCAGTGAGGTCAGTGATGAAGACGGTTTCTCCGGTGTAGACGATGTTGGGCACAGCCGACTTCAAGATGATCGATTGTAGAGCCGCTGTGTCCCTCAAGATCTTCAATTTGAAACGTCCCTCCGGATTTGAACCGTTGGCAGAGACAGTTCCAGTATACAGGTGGTTACTGAAAAGAGAAAGATCATTAACATCAACACCAACATTCATCACAGGCTTACCGGACTTAGGAGGAGTTGGTTTGGGTCTTTGTTGGTCAGTGGTTCCCTTGTATTGAGACTTACCACACTTGTCTATGGTATGTCCATAGAGTCTACAATACTTGCAGTACAGTTGTGAACCAGCTTGATCGGGGCTCACCTTCTCGTAACTGTACCACGACTTCTTACTGGAGGATGGTTCGGGTGTCAGCCGGTGGATGAGGCTGTAAGTGTCAGCCGACTTAGCACACTTCAGGTAGTCGGTTTCTTCTTTATCTGCTAAGTAGAGGCGGACAGGAGGTGGCACACGTCTCAAGAATTCTTCAACAAGCATCAGGTTGACGAGTTCTGTAAAAGTAGAGACATGTGCTGCTTCCAGCCATTTCATGAAATACCTCCGTTTCGTGTTAGCAAACTCGAGGAAGGTAGTGGTACTTGCCTTCAGGTGGTCACGGAATTTCCTTCTATAACTTTCAGTAGAGAGGAGGTAGGCGTCCAACACTGCTTGTTTCAGAGTGTGGTAATCATTCTCAGACGCCAAAGTACTGAGTGTGACTGCAGCTCTACCTGTAAGATGGACTCTGAGAAGTGTGGCCCATTGGTCGACAGGCCAACTGAGTTGATTAGCAAGGGTTTCAAAGGTGGTAAAGAACACATCAACTTCTGCTTCTACAAAGGATGGCATTAACTTACTTGCATGTGATATATTAAAACTGACGGGAAGATTGGCAGTAGCTTGCTGGCGTTGAGTGAAGTGTGAAGTTTCCAAGGCGATTTCACGTTGACGACACTCTAGAGCCAGAGTCGCTTGTTGCTTGTCATGTTCGCGTTGTAACTCTAACTCGCGTTGTTTGGTTTCGAGCTGTAAGCGTTCCCGCTCCTGGAGTGTTTCAAGCTGTACTCGCTCACGTTCATGGAGCAAGGCGACCTCACGTTCGTGTTCTTCTCTCCTCAAAGCAGCTTCGCGTTCTCTGAGGGTGATTTCTCGTTCTTGTTCTTCCCTCCGTATGGCAGCTGCTCGTTCTTGTTGTTCGCGGGCTTCCCTTTGCTGCTCACGTTCAATCTTGGCCAGTTCCAATTGGAGTTTCATCGTTGCCAAATCAGTTTTTCCTGCAATATAGTAAGTTTCATGAGTTTCAGAGTCTATCTTACTTTGCTCTAAATAGTAATCCAGCAACAGGTTGTGTAGGTCATTTTTGTTGGCTTGGTAGGGAACTTCTAGTTGATACTCATGTGCAAGAGTTTGTAATTCAGTCTTCTTGGCACGACTTAAAGTCCCTATTTCACCTGCTGGATTTGTACGGAAAGCTTGGAGACGAAACATGGTGAAATTAGCAAATAAAGGTACACGAATATTCAATAGTGAATGTCAGAAACAGGACAACGTGGCAACTGATACCTATCCTGTGTGATCTTTAACAATTAAAGTTAAGTAAAAGATGTTAAATGATTAAATTAAATCAAGGGCGCAGGAAATCTTGTACCCGGTACTCATGTAAGAGGATAAGGGCAAGAAAATCCTACTAACAAATGAAACAGAGTTTCGAAAACAAATGAAACAGTTAAATGCTTCAAAAGTAAAATTGGTAGTCCAAGGATGTAGGCATACCTTGCCACGTCTCTATAGGACATAAAGCAAGTTTTTCCTACTGAATTTAATATGATACTTACAGAATTAGCGAACTTTTGTGCTCTGAAAAAATAAGCTAATTCCCTACCGTTGTATGTATCATCATCTCTGACTGACGTGTAGGGGTGCGAGGTGTCAACTGGTGACGAGAACTGCTGCTGAGGTCCCAATTCAGCAACTAAAGTTCGAGCTAGAGGAACTATGGCCCTCTTTGTCCTCCTACAGTCAGATTGCAGAAGATTGGGTACTCTTGACCCGGGGCAGACCACAGTACCAGGGTACCAATATGATGATCTGTCAAAATGAGAAATATTCAAGGGACATAGATGGTAAACACGAGTAATAACACGGAGGGAGAGATGAACCAATTAAGAGTATGACTGCGGCCTACAGTCACCACGTAATCCAAAGTTGTCTCACCTTCACCATATGTTACTCTCGTAATGCACAATACACCGCACCTTATAAAAAATGAAATTGAATATGAAAAATAGTAAAGCTATGTTAACAAAGTTAAATACGCTTACCATAAATTACCACTTGGCACCAGTACCTGAGTGAAGCTCCCGGACAGGCCCCCATATAACTTGTGACGGTAACGCGTTGGTGTTCGGCTGTTTAAGGCTAGGGGTATGGCCTCGTCACATAGTTATAAAAAAAAATAGAAAAACTGGAACTTCGTCTGTGGTAAGGTAAGGAGAAGACACACAAAACACAAGTAAATTTTAACAATGAAATTTTAATTACGTTAAATAAATCAAAACATGAAAAAATGGACAAACAAATTCTTATAATAAAATCAATCAAAATAATAAGAATAATTAAATGACACAATGAAAAGTTACGTTAAGACAAAATAACAAGAAGTGCAATAATTGGGAGGTGCTGGAATATTGGCTTTAAGCTACCACCTCTCTCAGTACACGCTAACGTCTAGCCGGGAGGAGTGGTAACCACGAAAGCACTGAACATTCTCAGGTCTGAGGTCGTGGCGACCCCAGACATCAAGTAGTATGGGGGGTATTAAGAGTATGACCAATTAAGAGTATGACTGCGGCCTACAGTCACCACGTAATCCATAGTTGTCTCACCTTCACCATATGTTACTCTCGTAATGCACAATACACCGCACCTTATAAAAAATGAAATTGAATATGAAAAATAGTAAAGCTACGTTAACAAAGTTAAATACGCTTACCATAAATTACCACTTGGCACCAGTACCTGAGTGAAGCTCCCCAGCAGGCCCCCATATAACTTGTGATGGTAACGCGTTGGTGTTCGGCTGTTTAAGGCTAGGGGTATGGCCTCGTCACATAGTTATAAAAAAAATAGAAAAACGGGAACTTCGTCTGTGGTAAGGTAAGGAGAAGACACACAAAACACAAGTAAATTTTAACAATGAAATTTTAATTATGTTAAATAAATCAAAACATGAAAAAATGGACAAACAAATTCTTATAATAAAATCAATCAATCAAAATAATAAGAATAATTAAATGACACAATGAAAAGTTACGTTAAGACAAAATAACAAGAAGTGCAATAAATGGGAGGTGCTGGAATATTGGCTTTAAGCTACCACCTCTCTCAGTACACGCTAACGTCTAGCCGGGAGGAGTGGTAACCACGAAAGCACTGAACATTCTCAGGTCTGAGGTCGTGGCGACCCCAGACATCAAGTAGTATGGGGGGTATTAAGAGTATGACCAATTAAGAGTATGACTGCGGCCTACAGTCACCACGTAATCCATAGTTGTCTCACCTTCACCATATGTTACTCTCGTAATGCACAATACACCGCACCTTATAATAAATGAAATTGAATATGAAAAATAGTAAAGCTACGTTAACAAAGTTAAATACGCTTACCATAAATTACCACTTGGCACCAGTACCTGAGTGAAGCTCCCGGACAGGCCCCCATATAACTTGTGATGGTAACGCGTTGGTGTTCGGCTGTTTAAGGCTAGGGGTATGGCCTCGTCACATAGTTATAAAAAAAATAGAAAAACTGGAACTTCGTCTGTGGTAAGGTAAGGAGAAGACACACAAAACACAAGTAAATTTTAACAATGAAATTTTAATTACGTTAAATAAATCAAAACATGAAAAAATGGACAAACAAATTCTTATAATAAAATCAATCAATCAAAATAATAAGAATAATTAAATGACACAATGAAAAGTTACGTTAAGACAAAATAACAAGAAGTGCAATAAATGGGAGGTGCTGGAATATTGGCTTTAAGCTACCACCTCTCTCAGTACACGCTAACGTCTAGCCGGGAGGAGTGGTAACCACGAAAGCACTGAACATTCTCAGGTCTGAGGTCGTGGCGACCCCAGACATCAAGTAGTATGGGGGGGCGAGTGCAGGTGCAGCCAGACCGGCGACCAATCAGCGGAGCCGGTAGCGATCAACAGGTAGTTTGGCGGTTTGAGTCCGAACAGGTGTCTGGCTGCAACGTTTTGCGCTCTGGCAATCCTTGCTGGTGTTGTTGTCGTTGTTGGACATTTCTTCCATAGTAGTTTTATATAATTTCAACGACGTAATGGTGGAGGGAAGAGCAGGCTCAATCTCTTGAAGGAGATTATCGTCACAATATATATATATATATATATATATATATATATATATATATATATATATATATATATATATATATATATATATATATATATATATGTCGTACCTAGTAGCCAGAACTGCACTTCTCAGCCTACTATGCAAGGCCAAATTTGCCTAGTAAGCCAAGTTTTCATGAATTAATTGTTTTTCGACTACCTAACCTACCTAACCTAACCTAACCTAACTTTTTCGGCTACCTAACCAAACCTAAGCTATAAAGATAGGTTAGGTTAGGTAGGGTTGGTTAGGTTCGGTCATATATCTACGTTAATTTTAACTCCAATAAAAAAAAATTGATCTTCATACATAATGAAATGGGTAGCTTTATCATTTCATAAGAAAAAAATTAGAAAAAATATATTAATTCAGGAAAACTTGGCTTATTAGGCAAATCGGGCCTTGAATAGTAGGCCAAAAAGTGAGTTCTGGCTACTAGGTACGACATATATATATATATATATATATATATATATATATATATATATATATATATATATATATATATATATATATATACCTAGTAGCCGGAACGCACTTCTCAGCCTACTATGCAAGGCACGATTTGCCTAATAAGCCAAGTTTTCCTGAATTAATATATTTTCTCTAATTTTTTTCTTATGAAATGATAAAGCTACCCATTTCATTATGTATGAGATCAATTTTTTTTTTATTGGAGTTAAAGTTAACGTAGATATATGACCGAACCTAACCAACCCTACCTAACCTAACCTAACCTAACCTATCTTTATAGGCTAGGTTAGGTTAGGTAGCCGAAAAAGTTAGGATAGGTTAGGTTAGGTAGTCGAAAAAACATTACTTCATGAAAACTTGGCTTATTAGGCAAATCGGGCCTTGCATTGTAGGCTCAGAAGTGCATTCTGGCTATTAGGTACGACATATATATATATATATATATATATATATATATATATATATATATATATATATATATATATATATTAGTATATTTTGGTAGCAGTCTTTCCTGTAGACATATATTATTAAATATGACCGAGAAAGTAAGATTAATAATTCTAACACGAATTTTCAATTTTCATTTTCATGACTACTCATGAGAAACTCTCCAGACACAAAACAGAACGCTTTAAAAGAGACTAATGTCGTCTATGCCTTCAAATGCCCACTTGGGGACTGTAAGCTCCAAAAAACCCAGTATATAGGCAAGACAACAACATCTCTTTCTAGGCGTTTAACGATGCATAAGCAACAGGGCTCCATTAAGGAACATATAATCTCTTCCCACAACCAAACCATCGCCAGAGAAATCCTAGTAAACAACACAGAAATCATCGATAGATACAGCGATAGCAGGCGGCTTGACGTTTGCGAGGCACTACACATCAAGAAGTCAACACCAGCAATTATTGCACAACTATATTCTACCCACCTCAAGACTCCGCTCCAATATAGAAGCATCAAGAAATATGGACCAATAGGCTTTCTACAAACACTTCTATTCAATACCCATTGTTTGTGTTCTGTCTTGTGTTGATACTTTTAATACCCTATTAATATCCCCTCTTGTTCTGTCTTGTGTTAATGCCACATCACCCCTCCCACCTCACTCAAATGTAGATATAAAATCGGAGATACGTAAGTTCTAATCAGTTGTGTATTTGTGAACTAAAGTCTTTGAAAATGTAATAAGTTTTACGAAACGCGCCCGTGTCGCGTCAGACTAGAAATAAAAATGAATTTTGGAGAATTGATTTTTGATTTACCTCCAACAGTGAAGCGTAATGTACAAAAGATTGAGAAAATTCGTGTTAGAATTATTAATCTTACTTTTTCGGTCATATTTAATAATATATATATATATATATATATATATATATATATATATATATATATATATATATATATATATATATATATATATATATATATATATATATTACTGTAATTGTTTTGTTTACTTTCCGCTTAAGGTCTTCTACGGGGTTCCTCGTGATTCGTTGAAATTTGGAGTCGTCACTAAGGATGTCGCTAATTTTGTTCATGTATTCATGGGTAGGAATCAATACATATGCTGCTATCTTGTCGGCTTTTCTTATTGTTACGTCTTTCAGATTTTTTAGTTGTTTCGCTGCTTCTTTGAGTCGTGGGGTTAAGATTGTAGATGAATATGTTCCTCGTTTTTTCCCTGCTTCTGCAAGTAGTTCAGCTTGAAGTGTGTCAGTGGTGATGACTTTTTAGTTGTCTTCTAGCTTATGGATATCGTCCAGAAGCGTTTCGAATTCCAGGCGTTTTTGATGCATATTTGGTTTAGATAAGAATTGACAATTTAGACCAAGATTTAAGAGGTCTCGTTGGTCCTGGGTAAGATCATAAGAAGTCAGGTTAATGTAGCCATCTTTAGGACGAGGGATCTTTAACTGTCCACCGTTTAGGGCTGTTAACTTACGGAGTGTCTTTGTTTCTACAAGAGTTTTATGTTGTTGTTTCAGGTTACATAGTTCACTGTTGATGGTTTGCTTGAGTTGGATAGGGATGTCGTACTGGGTCCATTTGTTTAATAGATGCTCAGCCTGCTCTGTAAGGGTTTGGAGGGCTTCCTTCTTCTTGTTTAGTTGATGCCGAATGAGCTCTTGCCTATACCTATTAGGTAAACTCTGTATTGCGGACTGCTGGGTCATGTGGGTTTATATTGGTGTATACTGGCAGCAGGTTTTCTTTCAAACATGTTTCATTGAATATGATCGCATATTCTGTATTTATTATTTTCTGGTTTAGGGCTTCTATCCCTCTAACTATTTTCTTAGCACCAGGGCTTAGTTGAAATAGGAGTTCTCCAAAACTCATTTTTGTACTTTTAAGGTGAAGAAAAGAAGTGATTTACTATAGAGTGTATTACACTTATTTATACAATTTGCACAACGTTTCGAACCTCCATGGTTCATTCTCAAGTGAACAGATCTTACAATGCTGGTTGATTTTATACCCGCACTGGGTCAGGTGATAATACAATAAAGGTGAAAACATGGGGGGATACATAAGGGATAAATGTGAGGTGAAACATAGAGGTAACTGCAGAAGGCTTATTGGCCCATACGAGGCAGCTCCTATCTAAACACAAAGATTAATCCAGTGTAATTGGCCTGTTATGTTGGACATTGTCTTCTGTGTTGGCATCGTTATGTTCTGGTCTTGTCCTTACTCTCATGGTGGGTAGAGTAAATAGTTCCGTGATTTGGGTGTTCATGGTAGGTTGTTCTATTCTTATGTGAATTGCCTCAAGAATTTGTAATCTTCTTGCATCTTGGGTTTTGTCTATTATGCAGGTATTCTTGTTCAACATTTTTCTTGTTAGAGTGATGTCATGGGGGCTTGTCTCATGTGATTCCTAGGGGCACCGGATTGAAGATGGCATGTCAAACGCCTTGTCAGCTTGGTCGACGTCATACCTATGTACTTAGATTGAAGGTTACATCCTTCGTGGGATGATTGTTCACTTGAGAATGAACCATGGAGGTTCGAAACGTTGTGCAAATTGTATAAATAAGTGTAATACACTCTATAGTAAATCACTTCTTTTCTTCACCTTAAAAGTACGAAAATGAGTTTTGGAGAACTCCTATTTCAACTAAGCCTATATATATATATATATATATATATATATATATATATATATATATATATATATATATATATATATATATATATATATATATATATATATATATATATATATATATATATATATAAGCTTAGCCTATATATATATATATATAACTAAGCCTATATATATATATATATATATATATATATATATATATATATATATATATATATATATATATATATATATATATAAGCTTAGCCTATATATATATATATATAACTAAGCCTATATATATATATATATATATATATATATATATATATATATATATATATATATATATATATATATATATATATATATATATATATATATGTCGTACCTAGTAGCCAGAACGCACTTATCAGCCTACTATGCAAGGCCTGATTTGCCTAATAAGCCAAGTTTTCCTGAATTAATATATTTTCTCTAAATTTTTTCTTATGAAATGGTAAATCTACCCATTTCATTATATATGATGTCAATTTTTTTTATTGGTGTTAAAATTAACATAGATATATGACCGAACCTAACCAACCCTACCTAACCTAACCTAACCTATCTTTATAAGTAAGGTTAGGTTAGGTAGCCGAAAAAGTTAGGTTAGGTAGGTTAGGTAGTCGAAAAACAATTAATTCATGAAAACTTAGCTTATTAGGCAAATCGGGCCTTGCATAGTAGGCTGAGAAGTGCGTTCTGGCTACTAGGTACGACATATATATATATATATATATAATGTCGTACCTAGTAGCCAGAACGCACTTTTCGGCCTACTATGCAAGGCCCGATTTACCTAATAAGCCAAGTTTTCATGAATTAATTGTTTTTCAACTACCTAACCTAACCAATAAAGATAGGTTAACCTAACCTATAGAGATAGGTTAGGTTAGGTTAGGTAGGGTTGGTTAGGTTCGGTCATATATCTATGTTAATTTTAACTCCAATAAAAAAAATTGACCTCGTACATAATGAAATGGGTAGCTTTATCATTTCATAAGAAAAAAATTAGAGAAAATATATTAATTCATGAAAACTTGGCTTATTAGGCAAATCGGGCCTTGCATAGTAGGCCGAGAAGTGCTTTCTGGCTACTAGGTACGATATATATATATATATATATATATATATATATATATATATATATATATATATATATATATATGTCGTACCTAGTAGCCAGAACTCACTTCTCAGCCTACTATACAAGGCCCGATTTGCCTAATAAGCCAAGTTTTCATGAATTAATGTTTTTTCGTCTACCTAACCTACCTAACCTAACCTAACCTAGCTTTTTTTGGCTACCTAACCTAACCTTACCTATAAATATAGGTTAGGTTAGGTTAGGTAGGGTTGGTTAGGTTCGGTCATATATCTACGTTAATTTTAACTTCAATAAAAATAAATTGACCTCATACATAGTGAAATGGAAGCTTTATCATTTCATAAGAAAAAAAATTATAGTAATAATATTAATTCAGGAAAACTTGGCTTATTAGGCAAATCGGACCTTGAATAGTAGGCTGAGAAGTGAGTTCTGGCTACTAGGTACGATATATATATATATATATATATATATATATATATATATATATATATATGTCGTACCTAGTAGCCAGAACGCACTTCTCAGCCTACTATGCAAGGCCCGATTTGCCTAATAAGCCAAGTTTTCATGAATTAATTGTTTTTCGACTACTTAACCTACCTAACCTAACCTAACCTAACTTTTTCGGCTACCTAACCTAACCTAACCTATAAAGATAGGTTAGGTTAGGTTAGGTAGGGTTGGTTAGGTTCGGTCATATATCTACGTTAATTTTAACTCCAATAAAAAAAAATTTACCTCATACATAATGAAATGGGTAACTTTATCATTTCGTAAGAAAAAAATTAGAGAAATTATATTAATTCAGGAAAACTTGGTTTATTAGGCAAATCGGGCCTTGCATAGTAGGCAGAGAAGTGCGTTCTGGCTACTAGGTACGACATATATATATATATATATATATATATGTCGTACCTAGTAGCCAGAACTCACTTTTTGGCCTACTATTCAAGGCCCGATTTGCCTAATAAGCCAAGTTTTCCTGAATTAATATATTTTTACTAATTTTTTTCTTATGAAATGATAAAGCTACCCATTTCATTATGTATGAGGTCAATTTATTTTTATTGTAGTTAAAATTAACGTAGATATATGACCGAACCTAACCAACCCTACCTAACCTAACCTAACCTATCTTCATAGGTTAGGTTGGGTTAGGTTAGCCGAAAAAAGGCTAGGTTAGGTTAGGTTAGGTAGGTTAGGTAGTACGAAAAAACATTAATTCATGAAAACTTGGCTTATTAGGCAAATCGGGCCTTGTATAGTAGGCTGAGAAGTGAGTTCTGGCTACTAGGTACGACATATATATATATATATATATATATATATATATATATATATATATATATATATATATATATATATATATATGTCGTACCTAGTAGCCAGAACTCACTTCTCAGCCTACTATTCAAGGCCCGATTTGCCTAATAAGCCAAGTTTTCCTGAATTAATATATTTACTATAATTTTTTTTCTTATGAAATGATAAAGCTACCCATTTCATCTATGTATGAGGTCAATTTTTTTTATTGGAGTTAAAATTAACGTAGATATATGACCGAACCTAACCAACCCTACCTAACCTAACCTAACCTATCTTTATAGGTAAGGTTAGGTTAGGTAGCCGAAAAAAGCTTAGGTTAGGTTAGGTTAGGTAGGTTAGGTAGTACGAAAAAACATTAATTCATGAAAACTAGGCTTATTAGGCAAATCGGGCCTTGCATAGTAGGCTGAGAAGTGAGTTCTGGCTACTAGGTACGACATATATATATATATATATATATATATATATATATATATATATATATATATATATATATATATATATATCATATGTATATATATCATATGTATATATAATATGTATATATATACAGTATGGACAGAATGGACCTACATACTGTATGTATGTAGGTTCTACATACTGTATGTATGCTACAGTATGGACTTTGGTGAACATGAAATTGACTCGCGAGAAGGCGTCCAACAGGGTGACCCCCTTGCTCCTCTCCTTTTCTGCTTAGTCATCAAACAAGTCACAGAGGTCCTGTCCAGCGAGCTTAACATCTGGTTCTTGGATGATGGTACCCTAGCTGGTTCCCAAGACTCCCTGGAGGACATCAGAAAAATCCAGGAGCAAGGTGCAGTTTTAGGCCTCACCCTGAACCCTTCTAAATGTGAAATAATATGTTCCAACCAGGGCATCGTAGGGAGAATAGAGGGTCTTCTGACAAATATCCATAAAACTAAACCTGAAGACAGCACACTCCTAGCAGCTCCCCTGGGGTTGAAAGCCATCGAGGATGTCCTTGATAAGAAAATCGCCGACCTTAAGAGGATGGATGGGAGTATTGAGGATATTGATGCTCATGATGCACTCTACCTCATCACCAGATGTCTGTCCCTCCCCAGGTTAACCTACTGTCTGAGGTGTTCAACTTTTTACAGCAGCCAAAAACTAAGTGAGTATGACCGGTTACTGAAATCAATGCTAGAAAAAGCCCTTAACCTCTCTGTTGATGACCTACAGTGGAAACAAGCCTCTCTTCCCGTAAGACTTGGGGGCCTCGGAGTTCGAACAGCAACGCAAATCGCTGTTACCTGTCTCTGCAGGTAATCCAGCCTATGGTTGTAACTCTATACTTCAGTATAAATACTCCTTGGCACAAAAATGGTAACCAATCACGCACCTTTCACTGCGTCTTGCACGCTAATGACAACCAAACACTCTACCAAATCCCTACAAGTAGTTAATAGGAACTTCTTTTCCACATCTGGAAGTTCACTATCCTGACATCTTCAGGTTTTCCTAGAATCGTCTACTAGGGTCTTCCACAGCTCTCCCGGCTGCTACACCATGAATTCTTCCTTGAGCAACAATGGTGCTTCACCACTGGAATTACAGAAGCATGTGAAACTTCATTCCACTGCTCCTCTTCTCACAGCTTGAGGTCCTGCTCCTCTCTGTATGGCTGCTCTTCCACAGAGCTCAGTGCCTCCCACAACCTTGGAGTCTCATCAACTACCCCCTCTCTGCTGGCTTTGAAGTTCTCAGCAAATCCTTCCCCAGACAAACCTGCAACCCATTTACATGCCAGTAAAAATGTTCGTCTACAAACATATAACTAACATAAAGTTCACAATAAATGTTTCACTTGACATCTCCCTGCTTTCTACATGCTGTGAGGTGACTCCC
>NC_091161.1:43948404-44067796 GCF_040958095.1 Procambarus clarkii
CTTGATATATTGTGGTTAATGTGCAGTTTTTCAGTATGTTAAGGTCTTGTTCAGGTCGGTTGTGCCCAACTCAGATTTTCAGTAGAGTCGCAGTCTGGAGGTAGTTTTGTGCTGCTCATATACATAGGTTTCGGATCATAACAAATCACAGGTTTTTACATTGGTGCTTTCAGACTGTTGGGAGTCGATAATTTCTCTATTTTACCCGAGTGTTAGGAACAGTCTTGACAGCAAAGATGGGGATACCTTGGTCTAATTCAACTTCATCATTGTTACATGGCAATTTGGCTGCAGTGTCTGTCATTATGATTGGTTATATTTGCGAGATGGTATCCATACAAGATAAAGTCTAGACCATTTATTCTGTGCAGTGAGCAGGTTTTTTGTAAATGTAACAATGAGGCTCTTGCTGTTGACTCCTACTGAAAGGTATTTATGCTGCCCACATGTTTCTATTTTGGTTGTTGACTTTGAAAGTATTAAATTATAGATAAGACTAAATTCAATGCATTTAGCAGTGAGTGAATAGAGATTGCAGTCTAGTTTGGATATTTGAAGAGGTACAAATGCCGTCGATATAACAGATGACAGCTTCAACAGCTGGTGTTGGAATATCAGTTTTTGTGCATTAGGACATTGAACAGTGTTGGGCTAAGCGCACTACTCTGGTGTGTACCCAAATCAAAGGGTGCAAAATGTTTAATTTCGACTTCTGTAAAGAACTGATGCGGTTCTGATACTCGGGTACCCCTTGAGGTATTTCAAGTCTTCCATTAACTCCAGCAGAGGCTAATTGTTTTGAGATTATCTCCATTTTTTCTGTATCAGAAGCAGTCTGGACGTCAATAAATGCCACCTAAGAGCATGGCCTCTAACAAAATATTCATCAAAGCAAGTTTGAATGCTTCTGCCAGGAAGGAAACCATAAAGGTTAAGACCAAGTTGGCGTCTAATTTACATAAGAACAAAGGTAACTGCAGAAGGTCTATTGGCCCATAAGAGGCAGCTCCTATTTATAACCACCCAATCCCACTTGTATACATGTCCAACCCACGTTTGAAACAATTGGGGAACCCCACCTCCATCACGTTACGCGGCAATTGGTTCCACAAATCAACAACCCTGTTACTGAACCAGTATTTACCCAAGTCTTTCCAAAATCTAAACTTATCCAATTTATACCAATTGTTTCGTGTTCTGTCTTGTGTTGATACTTTTAATACCCTATTATTATCCCCTTTGTTATGTCCATTCATCCACTTGTAAACCTCTATCATATCACTCCTAACTCTTCGCCTTTCAGTGAATGCAATTTAAGCTTTGTTAATCTTTCTTCATATGAAAGATTTCTAATTTGGGGTGTGACGGTAACGCGTTGGTGTTCGGCTGTTCAAAAGCTAGGGGTATGGCCTCGTCACATATAGAAACAAAAAATAGAAAATCTGGAACTTCGTCTGTGGTAAGGTAATGAGAAGACACACAAAACACAAGTAAATTTAACAATGAGATTTTAATTACGTTAGAAAAGCAAAACATGAATAAAATGGACATACAAATTGGAGCATAAAATCAATCAAAATAATAAGAATAATCAAATGACAATGAAAAGTTATATTAAGACAAGTGAGTAATAACAAGTGTATAACAAACAATGTAAATAGGGTGCAGGAATATTGGCTTTAAGCTGCCACCACTCTTAGTACACGTAAGCCACAGCTTAGTCTACCAACGAGACGTGTTAACTTGTTGAAAGCACTGGATATTCTGAGGTCTGGCGGTCGTGTGGCCCCAGACATCAGATAGTGTGGCGGGTGGAGAGCAGGTGCAACTGGACACGCAGCCAATCAGCGATGAGCAGGCGACTGGCAGGTAGTTTGGTGGTTCGAGGTGGAGCAGGTGTTCCTGGCTGCATACGTTTGCGCTCTGGCGAACCTTGGTGGTGTATTTGTTGGATATTTCTTCCATATTAGTTGTATATAGATTTATAGCGACGAATTTTGGAGGGAAGGGCAGGCTCAATCTCTTGGAGATTATTGTCACAACTCTCCCCCGAAGCCTGCGGTTCTGGAAGAAGTACGTCGTTATGTGGTGGAGTAATAGATGGAGTCGCTTCTACTTCATAAACTCTGGAGAGGGCATCGGCTATGATGTTGTCAGAACCCTTGATATAGCGGATCTCCAGGTTGAAATCTTGTAAATACAAAGCCCATCGTAGAAGACGCTGGTTAGTGAATTGGGCTTGATGTAGGAAGCGGAGAGGGTTGTGGTCTGAGAAGATGGTTGTAGACCTGGCGCCTTGTAGGTACAGAGCGAAGTGTTGGAGGTTCAGGACGATGGATAGTAGCTCCTTTTCAATAGTGCTGTAGTTCCTCTGGTGTGGTTTCAATTTGTAGCTGTAGTAGCTGACAGGTAGAATCTCCTCGTCTCGTTGTTGCATCAGGACACCACTAACGCCGGTACCACTGGCGTCGACATGAAGGACGAAAGGCTTGGTGATATCTGGCGAGGCGAGAATGGGATTAGAACAGAGGAGGAATTTGAGTTGTACGAAAGCAACGGTTTGCTGCATGGTCCAATTATACCGTTGCTTGGGACTGGTTAATAGAATTAGAGGTGTGGCGACTGTACTGAAATTCCTCACAAACCTACGGTAGTAGGAGGCAAGACCAAGAAAGCGCAGGAGCTGCTTCCTGGTGGTAGGCTGTGGATACTGTTGGATGGCTTGAGTGTGTGAGCCTAACGGAGCTAGGCTGCCACTCCCAATAACATGACCCAGATAACGCACTTTACCTTTCGCGAAGGTGGACTTGCCCAGGTTGATGGTGAGGCCGGCTGTCAGGAGCTTGGAGAACAGACGTCGCAGCTGGAGCAGATGTTCACTCCAGGTGTTGGATGCTACGACGATATCGTCCAGGTAGGCGTATGTGTTATCCAAGCCCTGGATGACACGGTTGACAGCTCTCTGAAAGGTGGCCGGGGCATTACATAGTCCAAAAGGAAGGCGTTCATATCTGAAAAGTCCAAAAGGAGTGATGAAGGCAGATATCTCTTTAGCTCGCTCTGTTAGACACACTTGATAGTACCCCTTAAGCAAGTCCACTTGGGACAAGTACTGGGCACTACCAATGGCGTCAAGGATGTCATCTATCCTAGGCAAGGGGTAAGCATCCTTGACAGTTACGTTATTGAGTTTTCGATAGTCGGTACATAACCGCACCTTACCTTGGGGTTTGGGCACCAAGATACAGGGTGAGGCCCAGGGGGACTCACAAGGTGTAGCCAGTCCATGATCCAAGAGGTACTGCACCTCAGCACGCATGACTTCCTTCTTGCTCGGGCTGATTCGGTAGAAGGGTTCACGAATCGGTCGGGGAGCAGTTGAATGTCGTGCTGGGTAACATTACACTCTTGGGGGTCATCTCTGAACAACTCCTGATGTTCTCTGAAGATCTTGACAAGAGGTGCACTATGATTATCCTGAAAGTATTTGGGAAGATCATTAAGGATTTCGGAATTAGAAAGCGCCGACTCCTTGTCCGTGCTTTCGGAGGAGAAGCTGGGAAGGTCTCACTGTGGATGTAGGGTTCTGTGAAGGTAGAATAATTGATCAAGACAGTGGGAGGAGTAGCATTATATTGCTTCAGGAGGTTGACGTGGCACAGCTGGGTCTTCCGCCGCCTATCTGGAGTCTCTATAACGTAGTTGTTGTTGTTTCTGCACTCTTTGACGCGGTAGGGTCCTGAAAACCTGTTTTGTAAAGGTGAACCTGGGATAGGAAAGTATGCTAGGACGAAGTCTCCCGGCTTAAATTTTCTTACTTTGCTGGTCTGGTCGTAATGAGTCTTCATCCTCTCCTGGGCTTTCAATAGATTATCATGGGCAAAACGGTGGACTCTCTCTAGAATGTGTTGAAGGTTTTGAAGAAACTGGGGCACATTCTGATGCTCACTGAAGGTGGCATCTCGGAGAGAGTCTTTGAAAGCCTTAAGGGGAGTACGGCACTTACGGCCGTAGAGCATCTCATAAGGAGATACTCCTAGGGACTCATTGGGAAGACTTCTGTAAATACACATTATAAGGTCGATTTGCTTATCCCAATCCTTAGAGGTTTCACTACAAAACTTTTTCAAGAGTGCTTTGATAGTCTGATGACTACGTTCAAGAGAACCCTGTGAAGCAGGATGATAGGGGCTGGACAATACCTGTTTGATGTTGAACTCCTCCAGTGTCCTTTTGAAGAGATCACTGGTGAAGTTGGTACCACAGTCGCTCTGAATCTCCCTGGGAAATCCGTTTTGAGTGAAGATCTTAAATAGATGTTTTACAACCGTAGCAGCCGTGATGTTCTTCACTGGAACTGCTATGGGAAATCTGGTGGTAGGACACAGGATGGTTAAGATATAGGCGTTACCTGAACTGGTCCGAGGTAAAGGACCAACACAGTCTATTATAAGTCTGTGGAAAGGTTCCGCAGGCACCTGTATGGGAATCAGTGGCGCTCTGGGAAAGGAGATGTTCGGTTTGCCTGCCATCTGACATGTATGACACTGTTTTACGTACTGTTTGACGCTATTTACCATACCTGGCCAGTAGTAGTCTTGACGAATTCCATGGTAAGTTTTGTTGAATCCGTAGTGGGAGAGTGCTCCGTGGGCCAGGTGTAGAATAGTGGGCCGCAGGCTGGTAGGAATCACAAGTTGTTCGATGTTGGCCAAATCGTCGTCCTCCTTCAGTTTACTGGGTCTATATCTGTGGTAGAGCAAGTCGTTCTCTAGGAAGAACCCAGGAATACTGTCGGGTTGAGTCTCAGCCTGGAAAAACAATGGTGTTAAAGTAAGATCTTCCCTCTGCAACTTACGGAACTCCAACTTGGTCAGATTCCGGGGTAGTTTCTGGGGGTCTTGAGGGACAGCGGTAGCAGTAGAGTCAGCTGGCTGTGGACGTGCGGCTTGTGCACGGGTGGTCACGAGAACCGGAGGAGAAACTTCATCACTCTCTTGAACCTCTGCTGGAACATACGCTAGTATAGGGTTAATTGGCACAGAGGTACACACCTGGGGTTTGTCCATGACGATCTGGTTGGTCGGTTGCAGGTCTTCTGCCAAGTCGTTGCCTAGGAGAAGTTGCACTCCAGGCATGGGAAAAGGCTTTTCCCTGACGGCGACTTGGACTTCTCCGTTCATGTAGGGACAATCCAGGTGGACTCTGGCGAGAGGGTATGGAGTGGTAGCAGTGAGGTCAGTGATGAAGACAGTTTCTCCGGTGTAGGCGATGTTGGGCACAGCCGACTTCAAGATGATCGATTCAAGAGCCGCTGTGTCCCTCAAGATCTTCAATTTGAAACGTCCCTCCGGTTTTGAACCGTTGGCAGAGACAGTTCCAGTATACAGGTGGTTACTGAAAAGAGAAAGATCATTAACCTTAACACCAACATTCATCACAGGCTTACCGGACTTAGGAGTTGGTTTGGGTTTCTGTGGGTCAGTGGTTCCCTTGTATTGAGACTTACCACACTTGTCTATGGTATGTCCATAGAGTCTACAATACTTGCAGTACAATTGCGAGCCAGCTTGATCGGTGCTCACTTTCTCGTAACTGTACCACGACTTCTTACTGGCGGATGGTTCGGGTGTCAGCCGGTGGATGAGGCTGTAAGTGTCAGCCGACTTAGCACACTTCAGGTAGTCGGTTTCTTCTTTATCTGCTAAGTATAGACGGACAGGAGGCGGCACACGCCTCAAGAATTCTTCAACTAGCATCAGGTTGACGAGTTCTGTAAAAGTAGAGACATGTGCTGCTTCCAGCCATTTCATAAAATATCTCCGTTTTGTGTTGGCAAACTCGAGGAAGGTAGTGGTACTTGCCTTCAGGTGGTCACGGAATTTCCTTCGATAACTTTCTGTGGAGAGGAGGTAGGCGTCCAACACTGTTTCAGAGTCTAGTAGTCATTCTCAGACGCCAGAGTACTGAGTGTGACTGCAGCTCTACCTGTAAGATGGACTCTGAGAAGTGTGGCCCATTGGTCGACAGGCCAACTGAGTTGATTAGCAAGGGTTTCAAAGGTGGTGAAAAACACATCAACTTCTGCTTCTACAAAGGATGGCATTAACTTACTTGCATGTGATATATTAAAACTGACGGGAAGATTGGCAGTAGCTTCCTGGCGTTGAGCGAGGTGTGAAGTTTCCAACGTGTATTCTCGTTGACGACACTCTAGAGCCAGAGTCACTTGTTGCTGGTCATGTTCTCGTTGCATCTCCAACTCGCGTCGTTTTGTTTCAAGCTGTACTCGTTCCCGCTCCTGGAGTAGTGCAAGCTCACGTTCCTGGAGGGCGAGTTCACGTTCCTTGAGGGCGATTTCTCGTTCGTGTTCTTCCTTCCGTATGGCAGCTGCTTCCCTTTGCTGCTCACGTTCAATCTTGGCCAGCTCTATTTTGAGTTTCATCGTCGCCAAATCAGTTTTATCTGCAATATAGTAAGTTTCATGAGTTTTAGAGTCTATCTTACCTTGCTCTAAGAAATGATCCAGTAACAAGTTGTGTATTTCACTCTTGTTGGCTTGGTAGGGAACTGTTAGTTGATACTCATGTGCAAGAGTTTGTAATTCAGCTCTTGGCATGACTTAGTCCCAATTGTACCTGCTGGATCTGCACGGAAAGCTTGGAGACGAAACATGGTGAAATTAGCAAATAAATGTACAACGAATATACAGTTATAGTGAATGTCAGAAACAGGACAACGTGGCAACTGGTACCTATCCTGTGGGATCTTTAACAATTAAAGTTAAGTACAAGATGTTAAAAGATTAATTTAAATCAAAGGCACAGGAAATCTTGTACCCGGTACTCATGTAAGAGGATAAGGGCAAGAAAATCCTACTAAACAAATGAAAGTTTCGAAAACAAATGAAACAGTTAATTGCCTCAAAAGTAAAATTGGTAGTCCAAGGATGTAGGCATACCTTGCCGAGTCTCTATAGGACATAAGCAAGTTTTCCTACTGAAATTAATATGATACTTACAGAATTAGCGAACTTTTGTGCTCTGAAAAAGTAAGCTAATTCCCTACCGTTGTAGGTATCATCATCTCTGACTGACGTGTAGGGGTGCGAGGTGTCAACTGGTGACGAGAACTGCTGCTGAGGTCCCAATTCAGCAACTAAAGTTAGAGCTAGAGGAACTATGGCCCTCTTTGTCCTCCTACAGTCAGATTGCAGAAGATTAGGTGCACTTGACCCGGGGCAGACCACAGTACCAGGGTACCAATATGATGATCTGTCAAAAATGAGAAATATCCAAGGGACAAAGATGGTAAACACGAGTAATAACACGGAGGGAGAGATGACCAATTAAGAGTATGACTGAGGCCTACAGTCACCACGTAATCCAAAGTTGTCTCACCTTCACCATATGCTACTCTCGTAATGCACAATACACCGCACCATATAAAAAATGAAATTGAATATGAAAAATAGTAAAAGCTACGTTAACAAAGTTAAATACGCTTACCATAAATTATTACTTGGCACCAGTACCTGAGTGAAGCTCGTAGGGCAGGCCCCCATTTAATGTGACGGTAACGCGTTGGTGTTCGGCTGTTCAAAAGCTAGGGGTATGGCCTCGTCACATAGAAACAAAAAATAGAAAATCTGGAACTTCGTCTGTGGTAAGGTAATGAGAAGACACACAAAACACAAGTAAATTTAACAATGAGATTTTAATTCCGTTAGAAAAGCAAAACATGAATAAAATGGACATATAAATTGGAACATAAAATCAATCAATCAAAATAATAAGAATAATCAAATGACAAAATGAAAAGTTACGTTAAGACAAGTGAGTAATAACAAGTGTATAACAAACAATGTAAATATGGGTGCAGGAATATTGGCTTTAAGCTGCCACCTCTCTTAATACACGTAAGCCACAGCTTAGTCTACCAACGAGAAATGTTAACTTGTTGAAAGCACTGGATATTCTGAGGTCTGGCGGTCGTGTGGCCCCAGACATCAGGTAGTGTGGCGGGTGGAGAGCAGGTGCAACTGGACAGCAGCCAATCAGCGATGAGCAGGCGACAGACAGGTAGTTTGGTGGTTCGAGGTGGAGCAGGTGTTCCTGGCTGCATACGTTTGCGCTCTGGCGAACCTTGGTGGTGTATTTGTTGGTTATTTCTTCCATATTAGTTGTATATAGATTTATAGCGACGAATTTTGGAGGGAAGAGCAGGCTCAATCTCTTGAAGGAGATTATTGTCACAGGGGAATTAACTAAGTCATCCTACGCTGGACACATTTAAGTGAATTTATATCCATTCTATAGTACGGCGACCAAAACTGAACAGCATAATCTAAATAGGGCCTAACCATAGCTAGATATAGCTAAAGAACCACACCAGGTGTCTTGTTACTAACGCTTCGATTAATAAATCCCAGTGTCCTATTTGCCTTATTACGAACATTCATGCATTGATCCTTTTGTTTTAAATTCTTACTAATCATAACTCCCAGATCCCTTTCGCAATCAGACTTCGCAATCTCAACACCATCTAGCTCGTATCTTGTAACTCTATCATCATTACGTAGCCTCAGAACTTTACATTTATCAGCATTAAACTGCATCTGCCAATCCTTTGACCATTTCAAAATCCTATTTAGATCAACTTGAAGTAATAGTGAGTTGTCTTCCGTATTAATTTCCCTACCGATTTTTGACTCGTCGGCAAATTTGCAAATGTTGCTACTCAAACCTGAATCTAAATCATTTATATATATTATAAGCAACAGAGGTCCCAGGACAGAACCTTGAGGCACTCCACTTACAACATTTTCCCACTCTGACTTGACTCCATTTATACTAACTCTGTTTCCTTTGGTATAGTCATGCCCTAATCCAGCTTAATATAGCACCCCCAATACCAAAAGCCTCTATCTTTTTAATCAGTCTTTCATGTGGCACTGTATCAAAAGCTTTGCTAAAGTCAAGGTACACAACATCACAATACTTACCACTATCAACTGCCTCAACTATGCTAGAATAAAAAGATAACAAATTTGTTAAACATGAACGGCCATTTATAAAACCATGTTGCGACTCAATTATTAATTTGTTTTTCAAGATGAAGACGAATTTTATTTGCAATTATCGATTCGAGTAAGTTTCCCACAATAGACGTTAGGCTAATTTGCCAATAGTTTGACGCAAGTGATCTATCTCCTTTCTTAAAAACTGGTATCACATTAGCAACTTTCCACAACTCTGGCACTCTGCCTGACTCTATTGATTTATTAAATATGGTAGACAGTGGGTCGCAAAGCTCCTCTTTGCATTCTTTAAGCACCCTGGCAAACACTTCATCCGGCCCTGGGGATTTGTTTGGTTTGAGTTTTACTATTTGTTTTTTACATCCTCCCTGGTAACTACTAAACTAGTCAACCTGTCCTCGTCCCCACCCCCACAGACTTGTTCGGCTGAAGGCATATTGTTAAGTTCCTCCTTAGTAAATACAGATATAAAATATTAAAAATACTACTCATCTCATCACTATCTGTTATTTGACCTGTCTCAATTTTTAATGGACCTATCCTTTCCCTAATCTTTGTCCGGTATAGCTGGAAAATCCTTCAGGATTTGTTTTTGCTTGCTATGCGAACTTCATTTCTTTTTGCTTTCCTTATCTCTTTTTAGTATTTCTAACCCGTTGTACGAATTCCGGTTCTAAACTGACTTCCCCATTCTTAATCCTTTTGTACCACGCTCTTTTTACCTATAATGTTCTTCAGATCCTTTGTTATCCACTTAAGATCATTAGTATTCGATCTATTCAATTTATATGGTTAAATTATATCGGGGGAATTAAGGATGTAACTTGCACTTCCCGTCCCGAGTTGCAAAGTTGCAAAGTAATGGCATTGATGGAAAAAATTGAGTCATGTTGCACTGATGTTGCGTGTAAAGTTGCAGGCATATGAAACTGAAATTTTTGGACCGTTGCAAAATAAAATAGTACGATTAGAAGGGAATAAGTGGTGAACGAATTTAAAAGGAAACATCAAAATATTTCGAACATTAGGGAACGTTAAGTATGGTTTTTCAACTGCAGTTTTCACTGCAACATGCTTGGGAACGAGGGAAAAGAATGAGGAGGAAGGGGGAAATTGTTGAAGAATTCGAAATGTTTTATATCGATTATATCAATAGATTTTTTCGTACAGTGTAATTAAGGATTAGCAACACACAAATCACAATTGTGTGATGCATCAAATGAACAAACGTCGATTAAGGCAGCGTCTGGGATGCTCTCGGACGTAGGTTCGAATCCTTGTCACAGCCCTTTTGGATTTGTTCAAAGGATTAGCAAGAAAGAGAGACAGCAAGCATTAGGCTCAAGTTTCGGGAGGAGAAACGTTTAGGGAAGTGTTTCAAATTGATTGTCAGTTTCAGTGAAGCAAATAAGGATTTTCAAAGAATAAAAATGTAAAGGATACTTTTAGGAACGATTCAAATTGTGAAACAATTAAGGTTTACAGATAGTATATATGCATGTCGAGGTTAGTGCAAGCATGAACGAACGTTTAGTGGGTGCGAAATACAATAACTGTTAGCAATGACTTCCTTCCCGTTCAAGTAAGTGGAAAACCTAGTCGTGACTGTCTCCCCTTCCATTCATCAGCTGACAGTCGTGACTGTCTCCCCTTCCATTCATCAGCTGACAGTCGTGACCGTCTCCCCTTCCATTCATCAGCTGACAGTCGTGACCGTCTCCCCTTCCATTCATCAGCTGACAGTCGTGACCGTCTCCCCTTTCATTCATCAGCTGACTGTCGTTGTTATAGATTCGGCTACTCGGAACAAGTTGTTGCAAATTTCCAACACTAATACAACACTGTTGTATTATTATTATTACTAAATCTACTAATCACTGTAGTAATTAAAATTAACCAAACATAGAGTTCACATGTACTAATAATTACATCTGTACAATAAGGCTAGAATTCTTACGTCACCAGACGCCAGTATTGCGTCAAATTCCATTATAATAAACACAACTATATCCAGAGTGTCAGAGAATTGAGTATGATTCTCTATAAAACAACAGTGTTCTGTGTGATAATTATTTACAGATAAACTGATCCCCAACTAATGCCAAATAGAGCGTTTATAGTTACAACAGTTATGTGGTGATAAATTTAACGTCACGCATGAATGCCCTGGAGACTTTAATTCATCTCCATTGCTTGTTTACCATCGTAAAACGAGCAATTAATAATATTTAACTCCTCTGAATAATAAACCCGTCCTTATCCGAGCATTTCAATCGCAACTGCGAGAAATGATATTATTCGTAGTAAATAATTTGTGTATCAAATGCGGGACGCAGAGCGGGGAGGGAGGAGAAGCCATCTTGCTGGAGTGGACGCCACCGAGAGCGGGAGGAGGAAAGTTGCCACTGTGAGGTGTGAAGATTAGTTGCAGAATATAGCAACTTAGCTGGTCTTTAGTGTCACGGGATACTTCGTATTGGATTGTCAACGAGAATTAACTTGACGTTCAGCCGGGAACCTGTTAATTGGTTCCATGTAGCCAACGTGACCGGCCAGAGAAACGCGTCAACATCTAGGCTAGGCTCGACACCACGTGTTCATTATTACGACGCCAGAACCTAGGACGCGAGCTTCGGCAAGCCTCAACTTACACAGTGCCCTATTAGCTAAGTACCTTTATTCCCTTTTGATGCATCATTATGGATAGGTTATAGCTGGGTAGCTTGTCGTTACGCCGAGCGACTATAATAAACCACAGGTTATTATGTCTCCACTCTCCATTGTAATTTCTTGAACATAAATTTTTAGCAACCTAATATGTTGCTACTGAATATATTTTGATTTGCAGCGTGTGTGAAGAATTCCCTGAGCTGTTATTTCCCGTGTTAATCATCTCCCAGTGTTCCATGATGAGTTCAGGA
This sequence comes from Procambarus clarkii, assembly GCF_040958095.1. NCBI lineage: Eukaryota > Metazoa > Arthropoda > Malacostraca > Decapoda > Cambaridae > Procambarus > Procambarus clarkii. The sequence continues at coordinate 43,960,366 of NC_091161.1, forward strand.
GATTCCGAGTTTTCTTTTTGTTTCTATATGTGACGAGGCCATACCCCTAGCTTTTGAACAGCCGAACACCAACGCGTTACCGTCACATATTAAATGGGGGCCTGCCCTAGGAGCTTCACTCAGGTACTGGTGCCAAGTAATAATTTATGGTAAGCTTATTTAACTTTGTTAACGTAGCTTTTACTATTTTTCATATTCAATTTCATTTTTTATATGGTGCGGTGTATTGTGCATTACGAGAGTAGCATATGGTGAAGGTGAGACAACTTTGGATTACGTGGTGACTGTAGGCCTCAGTCATACTCTTAATTGGTCATCTCTCCCTCCGTGTTATTACTCGTGTTTACCATCTTTGTCCCTTGGATATTTCTCATTTTTGACAGATCATCATATTGGTACCCTGGTACTGTGGTCTGCCCCGGGTCAAGTGCACCTAATCTTCTGCAATCTGACTGTAGGAGGACAAAGAGGGCCATAGTTCCTCTAGCTCTAACTTTAGTTGCTGAATTGGGACCTCAGCAGCAGTTCTCGTCACCAGTTGACACCTCGCACCCCTACACGTCAGTCAGAGATGATGATACCTACAACGGTAGGGAATTAGCTTACTTTTTCAGAGCACAAAAGTTCGCTAATTCTGTAAGTATCATATTAATTTCAGTAGGAAAACTTGCTTATGTCCTATAGAGACTCGGCAAGGTATGCCTACATCCTTGGACTACCAATTTTACTTTTGAGGCAATTAACTGTTTCATTTGTTTTCGAAACTGTTTCATTTGTTTAGTAGGATTTTCTTGCCCTTATCCTCTTACATGAGTACCGGGTACAAGATTTCCTGTGCCTTTGATTTAAATTAATCATTTAACATCTTGTACTTAACTTTAATTGTTAAAGATCCCACAGGATAGGTACCAGTTGCCACGTTGTCCTGTTTCTGACATTCACTATAACTGTATATTCGTTGTACATTTATTTGCTAATTTCACCATGTTTCGTCTCCAAGCTTTCCGTGCAGATCCAGCAGGTACAATTGGGACTAAGTCATGCCAAGAGAGCTGAATTACAAACTCTTGCACATGAGTATCAACTAACAGTTCCCTACCAAGCCAACAAGAGTGAAATACACAACCTGTTACTGGATCATTTCTTAGAGCAAGGTAAGATAGACTCTAAAACTCATGAAACTTACTATATTGCAGATAAAACTGATTTGGCGACGATGAAACTCAAAATAGAGCTGGCCAAGATTGAACGTGAGCAGCAAAGGGAAGCAGCTGCCATACGGAAGGAAGAACACGAACGAGAAATCGCCCTCAAGGAACGTGAACTCGCCCTCCAGGAACGTGAGCTTGCACTACTCCAGGAGCGGGAACGAGTACAGCTTGAAACAAAACGACGCGAGTTGGAGATGCAACGAGAACATGACCAGCAACAAGTGACTCTGGCTCTAGAGTGTCGTCAACGAGAATACACGTTGGAAACTTCACACCTCGCTCAACGCCAGGAAGCTACTGCCAATCTTCCCGTCAGTTTTAATATATCACATGCAAGTAAGTTAATGCCATCCTTTGTAGAAGCAGAAGTTGATGTGTTTTTCACCACCTTTGAAACCCTTGCTAATCAACTCAGTTGGCCTGTCGACCAATGGGCCACACTTCTCAGAGTCCATCTTACAGGTAGAGCTGCAGTCACACTCAGTACTCTGGCGTCTGAGAATGACTACTAGACTCTGAAACAGTGTTGGACGCCTACCTCCTCTCCACAGAAAGTTATCGAAGGAAATTCCGTGACCACCTGAAGGCAAGTACCACTACCTTCCTCGAGTTTGCCAACACAAAACGGAGATATTTTATGAAATGGCTGGAAGCAGCACATGTCTCTACTTTTACAGAACTCGTCAACCTGATGCTAGTTGAAGAATTCTTGAGGCGTGTGCCGCCTCCTGTCCGTCTATACTTAGCAGATAAAGAAGAAACCGACTACCTGAAGTGTGCTAAGTCGGCTGACACTTACAGCCTCATCCACCGGCTGACACCCGAACCATCCGCCAGTAAGAAGTCGTGGTACAGTTACGAGAAAGTGAGCACCGATCAAGCTGGCTCGCAATTGTACTGCAAGTATTGTAGACTCTATGGACATACCATAGACAAGTGTGGTAAGTCTCAATACAAGGGAACCACTGACCCACAGAAACCCAAACCAACTCCTAAGTCCGGTAAGCCTGTGATGAATGTTGGTGTTAAGGTTAATGATCTTTCTCTTTTCAGTAACCACCTGTATACTGGAACTGTCTCTGCCAACGGTTCAAAACCGGAGGGACGTTTCAAATTGAAGATCTTGAGGGACACAGCGGCTCTTGAATCGATCATCTTGAAGTCGGCTGTGCCCAACATCGCCTACACCGGAGAAACTGTCTTCATCACTGACCTCACTGCTACCACTCCATACCCTCTCGCCAGAGTCCACCTGGATTGTCCCTACATGAACGGAGAAGTCCAAGTCGCCGTCAGGGAAAAGCCTTTTCCCATGCCTGGAGTGCAACTTCTCCTAGGCAACGACTTGGCAGGAGACCTGCAACCGACCAACCAGATCGTCATGGACAAACCCCAGGTGTGTACCTCTGTGCCAATTAACCCTATACTAGCGTATGTTCCAGCAGAGGTTCAAGAGAGTGATGAAGTTTCTCCTCCGGTTCTCGTGACCACCCGTGCACAAGCCGCACGTCCACAGCCAGCTGACTCTACTGCTACCGCTGTCCCTCAAGACCCCCAGAAACTACCCCGGAATCTGACCAAGTTGGAGTTCCGTAAGTTGCAGAGGGAAGATCTTACTTTAACACCATTGTTTTTCCAGGCTGAGACTCAACCCGACAGTATTCCTGGGTTCTTCCTAGAGAACGACTTGCTCTACCACAGATATAGACCCAGTAAACTGAAGGAGGACGACGATTTGGCCAACATCGAACAACTTGTGATTCCTACCAGCCTGCGGCCCACTATTCTACACCTGGCCCACGGAGCACTCTCCCACTACGGATTCAACAAAACTTACCATGGAATTCGTCAAGACTACTACTGGCCAGGTATGGTAAATAGCGTCAAACAGTACGTAAAACAGTGTCATACATGTCAGATGGCAGGCAAACCGAACATCTCCTTTCCCAGAGCGCCACTGATTCCCATACAGGTGCCTGCGGAACCTTTCCACAGACTTATAATAGACTGTGTTGGTCCTTTACCTCGGACCAGTTCAGGTAACGCCTATATCTTAACCATCCTGTGTCCTACCACCAGATTTCCCATAGCAGTTCCAGTGAAGAACATCACAGCTGCTACGGTTGTAAAACATCTATTGAAGATCTTCACTCAAAACGGATTTCCCAGGGAGATTCAGAGCGACTGTGGTACCAACTTCACCAGTGATCTCTTCAAAAGGACACTGGAGGAGTTCAACATCAAACAGGTATTGTCCAGCCCCTATCATCCTGCTTCACAGGGTTCTCTTGAACGTAGTCATCAGACTATCAAAGCACTCTTGAAAAAGTTTTGTAGTGAAACCTCTAAGGATTGGGATAAGCAAATCGACCTTATAATGTGTATTTACAGAAGTCTTCCCAATGAGTCCCTAGGAGTATCTCCTTATGAGATGCTCTACGGCCGTAAGTGCCGTACTCCCCTTAAGGCTTTCAAAGACTCTCTCCGAGATGCCACCTTCAGTGAGCATCAGAATGTGCCCCAGTTTCTTCAAAACCTTCAACACATTCTAGAGAGAGTCCACCGTTTTGCCCATGATAATCTATTGAAAGCCCAGGAGAGGATGAAGACTCATTACGACCAGACCAGCAAAGTAAGAAAATTTAAGCCGGGAGACTTCGTCCTAGCATACTTTCCTATCCCAGGTTCACCTTTACAAAACAGGTTTTCAGGACCCTACCGCGTCAAAGAGTGCAGAAACAACAACAACTACGTTATAGAGACTCCAGATAGGCGGCGGAAGACCCAGCTGTGCCACGTCAACCTCCTGAAGCAATATAATGCTACTCCTCCCACTGTCTTGATCAATTATTCTACCTTCACAGAACCCTACATCCACAGTGAGACCTTCCCAGCTTCTCCTCCGAAAGCACTGACAAGGAGTCGGCGCTTTCTAATTCCGAAATCCTTAATGATCTTCCCAAATACTTTCAGGATAATCATAGTGCACCTCTTGTCAAGATCTTCAGAGAACATCAGGAGTTGTTCAGAGATGACCCCCAAGAGTGTAATGTTACCCAGCACGACATTCAACTGCTCCCCGACCCCCGGCCGATTCGTGAACCCTTCTACCGAATCAGCCCGAGCAAGAAGGAAGTCATGCGTGCTGAGGTGCAGTACCTCTTGGATCATGGACTGGCTACACCTTGTGAGTCCCCCTGGGCCTCATCCTGTATTGGTGCCCAAACCCCAAGGTAAGGTGCGGTTATGTACCGACTATCGAAAACTCAATAACGTAACTGTCAAGGATGCTTACCCCTTGCCTAGGATAGATGACATCCTTGACGCCATTGGTAGTGCCCAGTACTTGTCCCAAGTGGACTTGCTTAAGGGGTACTATCAAGTGTGTCTAACAGAGCGAGCTAAAGAGATATCTGCCTTCATCACTCCTTTTGGACTTTTCAGATATGAACGCCTTCCTTTTGGACTATGCAATGCCCCGGCCACCTTTCAGAGAGCTGTCAACCGTGTCATCCAGGGCTTGGATAACACATACGCCTACCTGGACGATATCGTCGTAGCATCCAACACCTGGAGTGAACATCTGCTCCAGCTGCGACGTCTGTTCTCCAAGCTCCTGACAGCCGGCCTCACCATCAACCTGGGCAAGTCCACCTTCGCGAAAGGTAAAGTGCGTTATCTGGGTCATGTTATTGGGAGTGGCAGCCTAGCTCCGTTAGGCTCACACACTCAAGCCATCCAACAGTATCCACAGCCTACCACCAGGAAGCAGCTCCTGCGCTTTCTTGGTCTTGCCTTCTACTACCGTAGGTTTGTGAGGAATTTCAGTACAGTCGCCACACCTCTAATTCTATTAACCAGTCCCAAGCAACGGTATAATTGGACCATGCAGCAAACCGTTCATATCGTAATGTTCTCGTATTAAATGTTCTCAGACGAAACGTTCTGGGTTCGCAGCAATCTCCAGTGATACAAGTAAAGGGATTTCCACATCTGTTGATGTTACATGTTGATTGCATACGTGTCTCTGTCGGCCAGGAGTGCGTGTTCTAGATCTTTAATAATTTGGAGGGATTTAACAGGTTTGGTATGTGTGAAGGCGAAGACCTCAATACAAATATTACATAATAACTTGGTCTATCCATTAAGAATTGAACGAAGATATAATATAAATTAAGAGTTGTAAAGCGTCAGGCGAGAGGTAGTCGTAACTAAGAACTATAGGCTGTGGAGAAAGCTCATAATGACCTACATTACTAGGATGAGCCGATCACCAGCCATGAGACTCGCCGCCGGCGCCACTGGTACAGCAGGCAGCACACGGGTTTGTTCTCTGGAAAACTTCAGATTATGAGCAATCATAAGGCCAAATCCTTGCCGTTTTGTGAGGAACAACCCACCAATACACAGACTCAAAGCTGTTGATGTAACATGTTGACTGTATTCCTGTGTCCGACCGCCAGGAGTGCGTGCTGCAATATTGTTTGGAAGTACGTTGATTTCTTCTGCAATTCTAGGATAAATACCGTTGCAGACTGTTGTACACCTGGCTAGTTTTGCACAATGTTATGACGGTGGTCGGAACACCCGGCTCCCAATGATCTATTATTTTCGTGTGTAAGAGGGCCATATCACTGAGCAGGTCGTTACTTTGTGAGCAGTGCCACAGTGACACCTTTAAAGGTGTACTGATCTTGACAGGGAAAGGTAGACCAAACTGCTTAACTAAATGTTAGGTATCCCAGATTCCACCTGGGAAAATCATTTTACGACTTCCATTGAAGGGAAATAAATTTATCCAGACATTTGGAGTGTCTCAGGCTTTATGTAGGAATGGGAATCGGCTCTCACTACGGAGAGACGTCAACAGGATGTCGGGGAGATTGAGGAAATGGAAGCAGTTTTCAGACAAAGAGGGATAGTTCAGAGGTACAGCAAGTAAAGAAAACGGTTATTAAGGCTACACCAAGCACTTCTATCAGCAAGAATCCAGACATAATGTTCTTGGAGAGAACAGCACTAGTCACACACCAGTGTCAGACTGCACATCTTTCCAAATTGCAGACTTAGAATTGCAAAATTCGAAATATCCATAATACAGACAGACAACTTGTCTACCGCATATGGTATAGTAACGGCAATGGAAAAGCGCCAAACAGAGCTCAAAAATTCCATCACTGTCATCGGGAAAGGAGAAATTATGATGACACGGCCAGACCAAAAGATTGCAAATTACCTAGACATGGTAATATTCCTTCAAGGAAAACCTGAATGCTTCGAAAAGCTGGAGCCTTCAGAAAGACGCATAAAAGTCGTGCTGTTGGAATATCCATTCGACTTTCCACTGGATCCAATCCTAGAACAGACAAATCTTGAATGCAAAGCGGTGACACGTCAGGTTCTGGCGACTTTTATGGGACATGCGCCAGAAAAATTAAATCTTGGAAATTAGGGAATATACTGAAATACCTTACGTCCCTGGACACCTGCGCTGCTTCAGGTGTCAGAAATACAGCCACCATCAAACACGCTGCACCAGACACGAGAGATGAGTGTGCAGCCTGAGGCATCCAACCAAAAACTGTACACCCAAGCACAAGGTAAACCAGACCACAACAGCCAAATGTCCAAGTTGAGGAGGAAACATCATGCTTGGAGAACTACCACACGAAAAGGTGCAGGCAGCGTAGGTCAGGATAATCAGACCAGCAGTAAATACACTAACTTTAATGTCTGGGAAAACCCGCGCACAGCCACAACAAAAGCTAATGCTCATATAAGGAATTATACGGCTACCTTGGTAGTATTACGACAAACAGTGTCAACTGATTGCAATATTGGTTTCAAGCAACATGGACAGGTAGTGCTGGCCACCTTGCCAGAGCGTTGTCAGGTAGCCAATAAGTGCACCGGGTTAGGGAGTTAGGTGGTTGGGGTGAGTGAGTGAGGGCTTGCCATGGCCTTGGCTGCAGTGCCACCAAGTTTTGTGGAAAATGTGCAGAAGTATATGGAGTTAGACGGCCGTTTGAGTGCCGTAAGGTTTCTACCAACAGGGATCGCACATCTAAGCTGGTATAGTGTATTACTCGTATGGGCCAATAGGCCTCTGCAGTTACCTTCATTCTTAAACTTACGATGACGAATATATACAAACTCGCTATCTACATAGATTGCTTGACAGTGTCAAGTTTATTTTTTATATAAAGTATGTATATGAATAGATTAAAACCAGTTTCTCAACATGGAACATATGACCCACATGGGGGCAAAAATGAGAACGGGGTTGTGTGATATTAGTGAGTGCCATTTTCTTTGCTCTATATAATATGAGAGGGAGGGGGGGGGGCAAATTCTGACATTATTATACAAGGTTGAGAACCACAATTGGTTTAAACTTTAAATGTCATGGCTCAGTGAAGAGCACCAGTGAAATTGTTGTTATCGGACAGTCAGCTGTGGCGCTGGAAGCAAGTTTGTATTATTTTCGACTTGATTTTGCTAAGCCAGCAAACTCTAAAACTTAACCCCCACCACCACCCTGAACTAAAACAAAAAAAAAAATCCATGGGGGAATTACCCCTGAACTAAATAGTTTATAACTCAATAATTTACATTTGAGTCATATAATAAACTACGTGTATAGGTATGAAGTAACTGTATCATGTATATATTCAAGATTGTATTAATATCATGGATCAAAATCACTTCAAGGTGATGTAGATAGGCTTCCAAAATTATCAAAAACACCGGCAGATAGTTTAATACTGACAAAAGTAAGGTTATGAGGCTAGGTAATGATTATAGTCACAGGATATCAGAGGGAAGGTGATGAGATTGAGAAAGGAATCTTGGTCATAAGTAGTAAGAACTATAAGCAAAAAAATCTATGCATAACTGTTTGAAATAAGGCAAAAGGACCCTGGGAATATTTCTAGAAGCGTTAGCAATAAAACACCTTGTGTTTTTCTGCAGCTGTAACTAGCTAGTTAGGCTCATTTAGATTATGAAGTTCAGTTTTGGTAGCCGTACTATAGAACGCGTCATGCATAGAATGACAATGTTAACCCCACGAATTAGGAACCTTCCATGTGGAAAAAGATTGTTAAAGCTTAATTCATTATCTAGAAAGGCGAAGAGTTAGGGGGTGGCCCTGATTGAAGTGTACAAGTTAAACTGTTTGAGACAAAGTACATCTTACAGGGATAGAGTTGCTTAGGGTATTTCTACCCCATTCCCCCAAGCGTACAAGCTGAAGAACGGGCATAACAAGGTTAAGGTATAAAATACATAAACAATTAATAGAATACGAAACAATGGATGAAAATTAGCTAAGTTTAGATTAAGGAAAGACCTGGATAAATGCTGGTTTGGTAACAGGGTTGTTGATTTGTGGAACAAATTACCGGGTAATATAATAGATGTAGGGTCCCTTGATTGTTTCAAGCGTAGGTTAGACATATATGATTGACTGAATATAAATGAAAGCTGCCATGCGAGGGCCAATATCCTTGATTTTTATGTTCTTAAAGCAGACGTGGATTGTTTTACCGATCGTTTCAACCGTTAACAGGAGCTGCCCTTAATGTCCAAATATGTTGTCTACTGTTCTGATGCTAGAAAGAATAATAATGGCAGAAGTTAATAATTATAATAATAATAATCACGAAATAATGGAGCCAAATTAGACCATTTTCGAACTAGAAAAAATAATAAATTATGGTTTGTGAATTAGGTTGTAGATTAATGATACAAACTCAGGGCAATGTTGGTTAGCAACCAAAGTGTCCTCTCGAATAATGCATCACATTTTAACGTCAAAATTCCAAACAGCAATTTAGTTCATCATTTTATGTCCGTCGTGGCAACTCTAGAGGACGGGCCGATGTAACCGGCGTGTGACTGCTGAAGTGATTCAAGTGTATGTTAGTGTTTATTATTAGTCTTGAGTACATTATAAACAAACTACCAAGACTGGATGTGTTGATCAAAGGCTGTTTCAGCGTCTATGTATTTCGTTATGTCCTCATTGTAAATATCAAATAAGAATGCTCATTAATTTTAGTTTGGTTTCATAAAAGTTGTTCTAGTGCAATGAAAATTTATTGACATGTTAAATTTAAAGAGGGCTGCAACTGGTTCAAGTTTCAGCATCGCAGCCTAAATAGAGGGAGAAAAAAACATTTGTTTTAACCATTTTTTAACATGTTTTAAAGTTGAAATAACAAATGCAAATATCAACCGAAATCATTTCTATGATACTCGGCTATCACATTACTATATAATAAAGGTTGCCTTGTAACATTACTATCCCAAATGTATTTAGTGCAATAATACAAATTTTCAAAGTTCACAAAAAAATGCTGCAACAAAATGTTTACAAATATTTATAAAATCAATAAATGATCATAATAATAGTTTTATATTAAAATACTAATAGTTTTTAGAGGCATAGACTCTACATATACTGTGCAAGTTTCATGTAAATTGAATAACTTTTTTATTTATTATTCAATCATGTAGTTGCAAATTGCTTACCTGTAGAAAATCAGGGTCAAAGTTCAGCCACCTGTGGCTGAGGTTGATGAACGACCAATTTCAATCAAAATTACCACCCTTGTAGATTGGCATTCCTTCAGTAAGGTGTGGAAGTTCCATGAAGATCGCCTGATAAAAAAAAAACATAAAACAAATTTAATTAAAAAAAAATTAAAAAAAAAGACAGCAGCTTTATATTTACAATTATTTATGATGTAATATCAAAATATAAAAAATAAAACATACTAACCTAATTGGTCTGTAATATGCAACATCAAGAGGGAGAACGTCTGGAGTTGCAGGTCTAAGATCTTGAGTGGCAGGTGCCGCAGGTGTGGCAGGTGCCGCAGGAGGTGTGGCAGGTGCCGCAGGAGGTGTGGCAGGTGCCGCAGGAGGTGTGGCAGGTGCCGCAGGTCAACCCGTTCTCACACAAGACAGCACATATATGACTTAATGCTTAAAGTCAATATATTGAATATGATTTAGTACATATGTGATATATTTCCAGTTACCTTTTTTACCAAGGCCCAAACTCTTCCTCACGTACCAATTTACGTGTCACAGTACCCGTCCATCAACGTAGATAGTAGAATAGTCGTGATTGGTTCAATTATAATGAAAATTGTAGTTTTCAGGTCCCACGTGGGTTGTGAAATTTACCTACTATTGTCCATGCTCTTAGAATATTACAGATCAGCTACTTCCTATTGAAGGCTCGTAGTTTTGTTTTGAGAAATATTAGTTGTTCTTAGTAAATTATAATAAGCACTATAAATTATTACATAGAATAACAGTGCTTCACCAATCAATATTATATACCATAGTTTGCGTTTTAAAAATCTTTAAAGAATGTTTTGTAGGAACGCTAACAAAAAACGATGTTATGTTGGAATGTTTATGGGGTAAACTACTGCAAACTTGGGGATCACTTCCACCCACAGGAAGGGAATGGGGTCCAATACCATCCACTGGATGTGTATGACGTCCACTACCACCGACAGGATGGGTATGGGGATCACAACCACCCACAGGATGGGTATGGGGTCCAATACCACCCATAGGATGAGTATGGCGTCCACTATCACCCACAGGATGGGTATGGGGCTCCAACCACCCACAGAATAAGTATGGGGTCCAATAACACCCACTGGATGTGTATGGCGTCCATTGCCGCCCACAGGATGAGTATAGAGTCCAGTATCGCCCACAGGATTAGTAAATAGAGTCCACTGCCGCCCACAGGGTCGGTAAAGGGTCCACTACCGCCCACAGGGTTAGTAGGGGGTCAACTGCCGCCCTCAGGGTCGGTAGGGGGTTCACTACCGCCCACAGGGTCGGTATGGGGTCCACTGCCACCCACAGGGTCGGTATGGGGTCCACTACCGCCCACAGGGTCGGTAGGGCGTCCACAGGGTCGGTAGGGGTCCACTACCGCCCACAGGGTTGGAGGGGGGTCCACTGCCACCCACAGGGTCGGTAGGGGGTCCACTGCCGCCCACAGGGTCGGCAGGGGGTCCACTACCGCCCACAGGGTCGCTATGAAGTCAACTACCGCCCATAGTGTTTGCATAGTGCCCACTACCGCCCATAGTGTTTTTATAGGGGCCACTACCCCTCATATAGTGTCGGTATGGGGGTCCATAACTACCCATAGGGTGTGTCTGGGGTCTATTTTTTTCTGTATAGCAGAGGTGGCAATACTGTTTTTCCAATCTCATTTGTTGTTCAATGTAAAATATTTGTTGCTCGACTTGCAACTATTTATATATATATATATATATATATATATATATATATATATATATATATATATATATATATATATATAAAGATAAAAAAAATATAGGGGGGTACCACCACTGGTGTAATTATAGGGACCCACAGCCTCAGAGAAGGGAACACAGAGCACTCAGGGAAAAACTTGACATTTAACTCTGAATGCGAAAGAGTGTTCACTTCTCCTACCACCCCCTTTTTTTTTTATTATGATGTACACTTTATTATGCAAGGTTATACAGTTACATATCTGATTTCATACAAAAAATGAACATTAAGAGGACACAAGAAAAAGTTCGCTTCCTAGAGGCTGTAGATTTCCTCGAACTCCTCCGACGCCGGGCAGGAACCGAGGATGCAGCGGGCATTTCCCCTCTGGATCGCGACACTGAGGCGCTGAAAGAGAAAACTTGCTGCTCTAGGGTCTCTTGTGGTGTCAATGAGCTTGGAACCAAGATCCTTAAGAAACCTTCTTGCACTCTCACCCCATGGGCCTAGGGTCTCAGACCCTATTGGAACGAAATTGTACCTTTGATCTAATTGCCTGTACTTGACTGACTTTTGTTTTTCTCTGTGTGTCGCTGCGGCTCCTGCCGTGCCGGCAGAGAGGGTGATGTATGTCGTTGCCAGGGTGGATACGCAAGTATAGTCCCATGCTAACTGCCTGCCACCCTTCCACGGACGCAGTGTGATTCCGTCTGGTCGGCCGGCAAAGCTAACAGAGTCACGGTTCAGTAGGTTGCGGGGCTCTCTCTCCGCTGGACACTGAGCAGAGGCAAGGCTTCTTTTAATGATGTCGTTGACTTCGTCGTGTCTAGTGTGCCAACCACCCGATTTTCCACAGTGCAGGCCATGCAATCCATATTCGTCAGCATCTGCCTCGCCGCAAATACACCTGTGAACAGTGTGGATAGGGGCAGCAAGGCGCAGAGCGACTGCAATACGGAGCTCCTGCGGATCAAGACGTGTGCCTGTCGCAGACATAGGGACTGCCAGAAGGAAGTCCCCTGCATGGGGAGCCTGCACAGCTGTGAGGCGTGCACGATCACTGGGGGTTGTTGCTGCCTCCAGCAAAGCTGTGGCTTCTTTGTCTACAATGGGGCTGTCCCAACTGGATTGTTTCTTGTCTTTCGGCATGGCTGGTCTGAGTGCTGGGTCTGTCATGGCACCCCATTTCGTGTCACATTCCGTGTAGTGGGGGTCCTGTATCCCCGCTACATCACTCAGGGTGTCAGGTAGAATTTCCTTAACCAGGTCATCTGATGCTGAGGAGGAAGACAGGAAGGCTGGGACTGCAATTTGGGTGGCGGTGCGGACACCCAAGCCACCGAGCCTGACAGGAAGAGTGGCTTGTTTCCACTGGCATTCGTTGAGAGAGAGGTTAACAACTTTTTCCAGCATGGTCTTCAGTAGGAGGTCATACTCGTCAAGCTTTGGGTTGTTGTAAGATGGGGCGCACCTCAGAAAGTAGGTTAGCCTCGGAAGGGATAGGCATTTGGTGAGGAGATAAAAAGCATCGTGGGCATCGATGTCACCTATTCTGTCTTCCATCCTCCTAAGGTCTGCGATTTTCTTGTCGAGGATCTCCTCAATGGCGTTAGACCCGAGGGGAGCTCCAAGGAGGGTGCTGTTCTCGGCCCTAATGACATGGGCTCCAGGCAAGGCAGACCTTATTCTAGCTACGATGTCTGGGTTGGAGGAGACTACTTCACACTTGGAAGGGTTCAGGACGAGACCCAGGCTTACTTCTTGCTCCCTTATTTTCCTGATATCTGACAAGAGGTGGTCTACGGTGCCAGCTATAGTGCCATCATCCAAAAACCAGATGTTGAACTCGCTGGACAAGCTTTCGGTGATTTCTTTTAAGACTAAGCAGAAAAGAAGGGGAGCAAGAGGATCACCTTGCTGAACACCTTCACATGATCTGATTTCATGTTCACCAAAGAGCAGTTTTGACTCGCCACTGTAGCACGATAGTATGAACGGGTAGAGGGGCCGGAAATGGCGATGTACGGCACAAAGTACTGCATCTCTTCTTACCATGTTGAAGGCACTCTTAAAGTCCAGTTTGAGCAGGGCCTTTTCATCAGAAATGTTTGTGATGTATGCTCGTGCTGCATGGGCAGCCGCTTCACAGCCTTGGGGGATTCCAAATCCTAGCTGGATTGGTTTCAGCAATTCAGCCGCTTGCTGGCTGACAACCCTCGTAGCAGCCTTGGCAATCAGGCGTCGGAGAGTGTTGCCAACAGCGATTGGCCTGATTCCTTCGTCCTTCTTTTTGAGAGCACAGAGGGAGGCACCAAAAAAGAGAGGCCTGATGACCTCAGGTATCTCACCAGCCAGACACATGTTGACGAACCTTGTGAGTTCCATAAGAAGATCTTGTGCAGCATCACCAACCGCAGGATTTAACATTTGCTTGATATGTTGAGGTTTTAACCCTGTAAAGCCGCCTGCTGACCCAGGTGGAAAATATATATATATTATATATATATATATTTATATATATATATATATAAATATATATATATATAATATATATATAATAAAATATATATATATATATATATATATATATAAGGAAATTTCCTGTTTCATTTTTCCTCCGTGGTCTGACATTGTCACATTCTTAATCACGTGTTTATTTTCGTGATATACACACACACATATATATATATATATATATATATATATATATATATATATATATATATATATATATATATATATATATATATATATATATATATATATATATATATATAGTATAGTGCCTTTGCAATAATGTACCAATGTGTGTATTTGTTGTATTGTATTGTTGAAATACTTTGTTCACATGAAATATACATGTGAAATATTGTTGAAAACATCTTGATGACTTATTAAACCAAAATTATTTATTAGTCAGAAGAAAGACAAAAACGCGAACTATATGTTAAACCTCTACCAGACAAATATTTTAAGTAAAACCGAAGATATTTGTAGTTTTATAAAAGGGGCAGTTTTCATTGCTCGTCGAGCTCTAAAACCGCAGCATTCATCTCAGAACCATGCCTATTTCACACAGATTCCTTAATAAACGTAAGAGTTTTATATGTCACAAGAAAGATATAAATATAAGCTTCATTCTAAATACCTTACCATGGGCATATTTAAATTTAAAGCGAAGATACGTGTACTTTTATAATCGCCGAGCTTTGACCCCGGACAGATCGATCGACCGAGCAACTCTCTCTCAGAACAATGTTTATTTCAAGTGAATTCGTTAATAAACATATATGTTTTAAATGTCTCAAGAAAGGCAGACATATAAGCTTCACTTTAAACACTTTACCATAGACATATTTAAAGTTCTAATGAAGATACATGTATTTTAAAAATTATGGAGCTCCCACCCCGTACAGACTGAACGACAGAGCAACTCGCTGTCAGATCAATGTTTATTTCACGTAAATTCGTTAATAAACACAAATGTTTTATATGTCTTAAGCAAGATAGAAATAAGAGCTTCATTTTAAATACATTACAATATACATATTTATAGCTCAAGTGAAGATACATATGTTTTTATAGTAGCGCTCAGTAGCTTGTCGGGCATGGAGTGCAGACGCCTACGCACTTGCCGATATATTGTATAATTAACAAAGATACGCTAATAAAGCCTAAAATCTTATATGCCTCCAGAAAGACCGAGATATGAACATTATTATGATTGCACCAAATGAAATATATCATGTTCGAGAACAAAGATATATCAATTTTAAATTAAGTTTCGACTCTTGCTCGGGCGAGAGAGATAGGGCGACTCTCGCCCCATCTATTGGAGATTCTGTCCACTAAAGACCCAAAGCTACTCATACCCTCCTAGCATTATTTAAGTAATGAAGTAATATGGTATATTTACTATAATGTGGGTGCTGAATGCAGAACATGAGAAAACATATATTTACTCCAAACTAATATAATTTAATTATGAAATAAGTAGCATCAAAGGAAGTCGACGGTCCAAGCGTCAATGTTGTGGAACGACTTATCCAAGATATATCGTTGTTTGGTAAGTGTTTGTTGGCATATCCAGTTGTCGCACTTCTCTGCACAAATTATCACAAATTTAAATTATAATGTTAACAAGTAGAATACGTATTTTTAATAAAATCTAACATAACTAGCCAGAAAACATTTAACATTTATTAAAAAATATATGTTTGGAAGTTAAATCGACTTCATAGGACAATAGTTTTGTTATATATACTCGTTATTCGTTGACATGCGTTCGCTTCTTAAACTACCATGTACTGTACTTATATAAAATCTCCCATGTCTCTTCGCTCATCTCACCGAACCCTACAGGCTCTGTGATATATTGTTTAATTAATTGAGATTCACAAATAAAGCTTATAATTGTATCTGTTAACAAAAAGGCAGAGCTTAGTTTAGTTCATTTATTATGCACCCCATACCCATCCTATGAGCGATAGTGGAGTGTTACAGAGGCACATAATGGGCTCAGGGACTGAGCCCCACAATTCATATAGCCAAGCAAGTTATAATCTTGATAAGCTAGTTACAAAAGTCAATGCACATTGTCACATCAACAATGGGCTCGAGACCGACCACAATTAAGTACAGTTTATAATTTAAGCAACTGACATATATGGAGGGCTAGTGTCACAATTAATATGTTTATCCTACACATAACCCCCTCTCCCCCATCCAATAGGCAGCGTTGGATAGGTTACAATCAAGTCGTTTTTTGCGTTTTATTCAGAGATTAGATCTTATTGGGTGAGGAAAGATATTCATATTTTAAAGAAGGCTTCTTGGCTGATGCTCTCCATTGATGGAAAATCTACAACCTTTTGAAAATCAATGTTAGTTTGATCTAGATATAGTAATTAACGCATCTACCTGGTGTTATTCTTCACCTATATCTTTTTCTGGTTAATCCCTATTTACATTATGCAGTTCAGGTTTCGTCGCCAGACTATAGTTTTTAGTTTAGTTAATTTATCACATAATGGATTCAGGGACTGAACACACAATTTATTTATCTAAGCAAGTTACAATCTTGAGGAGTTAGCCACAAAATTCATAACACATCGTCACATCAACAACATGGGTTCGAGATCGACCACAAGTACAGTTTCTAAATTAAGCAAATGCCACATGTGGAGAGCTAGTGTCACAATTGATATGTTTGTCCTGCACATTTCCACAGTAGTTTGCTTGGGTTCTTTAAATTATCTTAGATATCATTGAAGAGAACCTCCTAGGTACTATACTGTATATATGCTGCTAAGAAGTATAATTATCCTGAGAAATCGTGTAAATTATGTTGTACGAGTGCTTCCAGTTAAGTAACATAGTTCATTTGTGTGCGCGTGCTTCAAGAGGAAATGTTATCCACCCCCCTCCCCCATTGTAAATATTTGTGGGTTTCAGATCATACGACCGCGGCTTACCCTCTCCTCGGTCGAGGGTAAGAACACCGGATGTATACCCAGTATTACAAGTAAACATTAGCAATAACAATTATGGAAAGTTCCTTCACCTATACATAGACAAGAGACTGAACTTCAGCACCCACATACAACACATAAGGGGATGCTCTGAGAGAGAGAGGGAGAGTAAAATTATCCACTGAGGTCTGATTAAGTCCTTTTGGGGACCTTAATCATTAGGACATCCAATGATTAACGCAAAGTGAAGCGTATTCAGATGGTATACTGACAACATTCAGCATATCTCATAATAACCTAGTAGTACTTGGTGCACAAATACCTTTTCCGAAGGAATCGCAAAACATAATTAAACACAACTGTACCGTACAGTGTTATATATTTATTTCAGTTTGAACAATTTTTAACATTAACATTCCAACATTCATTTTAGCAAGTTCTCTCAGAATGACGTGTGGGTTAGCAATGTCAAAGGCTGACTTAAGTTCTAGGAAAGTGGTATATGACCTATCAGTATGCAGGGTGAGGAATGTGGTAATACAGTGATGTACACTCTTTCCATGCATAAAGCCATATATCTGGGGAGACAACATATTATTAATTTTGTAAAGGAGACGGTTGAGAACCATCCTCTCAAGACACTTATAGAGACAACTAGTGAGGGAGATTGGGCGAAAAGCACTCGGCTGGTGAGGTTTAGGAATGGGAATAATAACACTGTTGGTCCATGACTTAGGAAGCTCCCCAGTTACATAGCTCATATTATGCAATTGAAGAAAGGTATTCCCTGGAACTAACAGAAGCATATGCAGTATGCCGTCAGTAACTCCATCTTCCCCGGGTGATGTAGCTTTGCCTTTATGTAGAGCAGAATCTAGTTTGTATTCAGTAAAAAGCATGTCACAGTCATCCTCTTGATGACGCATGAAGTCAAGGAGCCTTGCTCTATCAGTATATCTATCATTTAATTCATTCTGTGAGGGTAGAGGAAGACTGTCAAAGCTGGAAGTCGAGGCCCAAGCATCAACAAGCTCATTTGCTCTGTGCAGAGGATTAGGGGTACGAGATCTCTGCAGCATTTTTCCCTTTGATCTTGTTGATATCCTTCCATGCCCGACTTAGTGGCGTGTGAGAATTGAGACCACGTACAAAAGTTTCCCAGTCTGTCTACCTCAGCTCCACCATACGTTCCCTGGCCTTAGCCAGAGCCACTTGAAAGAGCCGAAGCATTTCAGCAGTGCGGGTCCTTCTACAAGCTAGTCCAATTATTCTGGCAGTGCGTTTTAGTGTATGCAATTTAGAATCATTATAATAAGTATAAGTGCTATGACCAGTGTAATTTGGGTTACGTGGCCTGGACGATGAATCAAATGATTCTATAAACTGCTCGAGAGTACCTGTGAGCCCATTGTTAAAATCTTCAACTGATGAAGGCTCAGATGAACTGCACCATTCTGACACATGAGCAACAAGATTGTCTCGTTGATCGATGGGCACAGCCAGCCTCTTCCGCTTGAACACTCCACCGGGGAGGATAGAGCTGCCAATGTTTACAATGGCTAACATGGACAGATAATCAGACGCCATATCTGGCACTATTGACGAGGCGCACATGGTGTGGGAGACGTTGAAACCGAGACATAGACCAAGAATACCTCCGTAGATATTCGTCGGTTCAAGGTCACCCACAATCTGTGCATCATCGTGACTACCTAATAGTGACACCAGTTGGTTGCCGTTACGATTACTGAACTGCGAATTACCAATATTCCTATGCCTAGCGTTATAATCACCTATAATGATGGTAGGCACAGTCTGAATACAGATAGGAAGGTCAGTATAATTAAAGTTACAAGGAGTTGATTATTTAGTACATAGTTGTTTTTCTCTTAAACTGGATGATAGAGGGGGAGTCTTTAACGTGATTGGGAATACATACATACACACATACATACATACATACATACATACATACATACATACATACATACATACATACATACATACATACATACATACATACATACATACATACACGTCCAGTCAGCATATAGCTATTTCGGGACAAAAATCCAATACAGTTTATATTGGTGAGACGCCACTGTGATGAGGAGTTTAAATATCACAGGAACTGTAGGTTAATGTGTGACATAGGTGAGGTTAGATGAGGCATCTACAAGCATCAGCTGGAGGCTGATGGAGTGTTGTGGAGGCTGGTGGTACTATGCCCAGATGTTGGAGGGTGAATTTGACTCTCCCACCCTCCCTCCCCCCCCCACATTGACCGCAGTACGTTTAAGGTTACTTTCCACTCTCGCTTACCAAGGGTATAACCCCCGCCCCCCCCCCCCCAACACACACACATGCATCAGATTCTTAACTTACAATATTTATGATTTACCAATTTATGTTACTACACTGACTCTCAATTTCACAATATTGTATAAACTTTGATGAATCGCTCGTCTATGGGTCATCCAATAATGTTAGCAGACTTCTAGATGTTACCACTGCTAGGTTTAGGCTCGGCTTCAAGTACCTCTGGGAGTTTGTAACATCTGATGATGTAGATTTGACTAAATGTAAACTCTGTCAGCAGAATTATTCGCATACTTTGCGTCATTATATAATGGAATGTGAAAAATCGCGGAATTTAAAGATAACAACATCAATAGTGTCCATGAAATGTGTAAGTACGTCATTCATAATGATGTGCTGCCCGAAATCTTAGCGAAGTATCCAAAATTTGCTTTCTGTAGGTAATGCTGCACATGACTGTAAAGCTGCCGCCCAGTTGGGTGGGTGTGGAGCACATGACTGTAAAGCTGCCGCCCAGTTGGGTGGGTGTGGAGCACATGACTGTAAAGCTGCCACCCAGTTGGGTGGGTATGGAGCACATGACTGTAAAGCAGCTGCCCAGTTGGGTGGGTGTGGAGCACATGACTGTTAAGCTGCCGCCCAGTTGGGTGGGTGTGGAGCACATGACTGTAAAGCTGCCGCCCAGTTGGGTGGGTGTGGAGCAAGACTAGTAACTGTGCGACTCCTCATAAATGTAAAGTGCCTTGTATAGTGACTGTTGTGAGCCTCTTGTTGAATTACTTGTGACACAAAAGATTACTGATGTGTGTATTTGTGGGGGTGATTAAAAATGTATGTGTATGTATATATGTATACGTATGAATATGTACATGTATGCATAAGTATATGTACATTAATAATTTTGTAACTAGCGTCAAAAGATTGTTATTTGCTTAGCTAAACGAACTAGCGGGTTCAGTTCCTGAACCGATTATGTGCCTCTGTAATCCTTTACACCACCGCCCACAGGATGTGTATTATGGGGGTGCATAATAAAGAAAAAAAATGAATGGACCGAACCCCACAATTCATTTAGCTAAGCAAGTTACAATCTTGATGAGCTTGTTACAAAATTCACTATAAGTCGTCACATCATAAATGGGTTCGAGATGGACCACAAGTAGTGCATTACATAATTTATCAGTATTGTGCAGCCTGTGATCCCCGCCTGGCTGGATACAGATACCTAGGTAGTTTTCATGTGTCCGGACACCGGCGATAAGGTGGTATTATATATTTAACTTAAGAGATATATATTTTTTTAAATGTTGTCACATTAACGGCTACATCTTCCTTTCTTCTGACATAGATTTTTAAGATTAATTAAAATATATGGAAACTAATTATACAATTTATTGGCTGGTGTGCAGGGCTTCACACTCTCAGAGCTAGCCATCAAGTAACTATCAAAACGCATATATCTTCGTTTTCACTTCAGTTATATTTATGACAAAGGATTTTAAATGTAGCCTATATTTCTACCTTTCAGATGACATAAATACTTTCGTTAATTACAATATCTAGATCAAATTAACATTGATTTTCAAAAGGTTGTAGATTTTCCATCAATGGAGAGCATCAGCCAAGAAGCCTTCTTTAAAATATGAATATCTTTCCTCACCCAATAAGATCTAATCTCTGAATAAAACGCAAAAAACGACTTGATTGTAACCTATCCACCGCTGCCCATTGGATGAGGGAGAGGGGGTTATGTGTAGGATAAACATATTAATTGTGACACTAGCCCTCCATATATGTCAGTTGCTTAAATTATAAACTGTACTTGTGGTCGGTCTCGAGCCCATTGTTGATGTGACAATGTGAATTGACTTTTGTAACTAGCTTATCAAGATTATAACTTGCTTGGCTATATGAATTGTGGGGCTCAGTCCCTGAGCCCATTATGTGCCTCTGTAACACTCCACTATCGCTCATAGGATGGGTATGGGGTGCATAATAAATGAACTAAACTAAGCTCTGCCTTTTTGTTAACAGATACAATTATAAGCTTTATTTGTGAATCTCAATTAATTAAACAATATATCACAGAGCCTGTAGGGTTCGGTGAGATGAGCGAAGAGACATGGGAGATTTTATATAAGTACAGTACATGGTAGTTTAAGTAGCGAACGCATGTCAACGAATAACGAGTATATATAACAAAACTATTGTCCTATGAAGTCGATTTAACTTCCAAACATATATTTTTTAATAAATGTTAAATGTTTTCTGGCTAGTTATGTTAGATTTTATTTAAAATACGTATTCTACTTGTTAACATTATAATTCAAATTTGTGATAATTTGTGCAGAGAAGTGCGACAACTGGATATGCCAACAAACACTTACCAAACAACGATATATCTTGGATAAGTCGCTCCACAACATTGACGCTTGGACCGTCGACTTCCTTTGATGCTACTTATTTCATAATGAAATTATATTAGTTTGGAGTAAATATATGTTTTCTCATGTTCTGCATTCAGCACCCACATTATAGTGAGTAAATATACCATATTACTTCATTACTTAAATAATGCTAGGAGGGTTTGAGTAGCTTTGGGTCTTTAGTGGACAGAATCTCCAATAGATGGGGCGAGAGTCGCCCCCCTCTCTCTCGCCCGAGTAAGTCGAAACTTAATTTAAAATTGATATATCTTTGTTCTCGAACATGATATATTTCATTTGGTGCAATCATAATAATGTTCATATCTCGGTCTTTCTGGAGGCATATAAGATTTTAGGCTTTATTAGCGTATCTTTGTTAATTATACAATATATCGGCAAGTGCGTAGGCGTCTGCACTCCATGCCCGACAAGCTACTGAGCGCTACTATAAAAACATATGTATCTTCACTTGAGCTATAAATATGTATATTGTAATGTATTTAAAATGAAGCTCTTATTTCTATCTTGCTTAAGACATATAAAACATTTGTGTTTATTAACGAATTCACGTGAAATAAACATTGTTCTGAGAGAGAGTTGCTCGGTCGATCAATCTGTCCGGGGTCAAAGCTCGGCGATTATAAAAGTACACGTATCTTCGCTTTAAATTTAAATATGCCCATGGTAAGGTATTTAGAATGAAGCTTATATTTATATCTTTCTTGTGACATATAAAACTCTTACGTTTATTAAGGAATCTGTGTGAAATAGGCATGGTTCTGAGATGATCATGTGGTCTTTCATGGCCACATGAAAGACTGATTAAAAAGATAGAGTCTCATGGTATTGGGGGTGCTATATTAAGCTGGATTAGGGCATGGCTATACCAAAGGAAACAGAGAGTTAGTATAAATGGAATCAAGTCAGAGTGGGAAAATGTTGTAAGTGGAGTGCCTCAAGGCTCTGTCCTGGGACCTCTGTTGTTTATAATATATATAAATGATTTAGATTCAGGTTTGAGTAGCAACATTTGCAAATTTGCCGATGATACGAAAATCGGTAGGGAAATTAATTCGGAGGAGGACTCACTATCACTTCAAGTTGATCTAGATAGGGTTTTGAAATGGTCAAAGGATTGGCAGATGCAGTTTAATGCTGATAAATGTAAAGTTCTGAGGTTAGGTAATGATGATAGAGTTACAAGATACGAGCTAGATGGTGTTGTGATTGCGAAGTCGGATTGCGAAAGGGATCTGGGAGTTATGATTAGTAAGAATTTAAAACAAAAGGATCAATGCATAAATGTTCGTAATAAGGCAAATCGGACACTTGGATTTATTAATCGCAGCGTTAGTAACAAGACACCTGGTGTGGTTCTCAAGCTATATCTTGCTCTAGTTAGGCCCCATTTAGATTATGCAGTTCAGTTTTGGTCGCCATATTATAGAATGGATATAAATTCACTTGAACGTGTCCAGCGTAGGATGACTAAGTTAATTCCCCAAATTAGAAATCTTTCATATGAAGAAAGATTAACAAAGCTTAAGTTGCATTCACTGGAAAGGCGAAGAGTTAGGGGTGACATGATAGAGGTTTATAAGTGGATGAATGGACATAACCGGGGGGATATTAA
The DNA here is from genome assembly GCF_040958095.1 of Procambarus clarkii. NCBI lineage: Eukaryota > Metazoa > Arthropoda > Malacostraca > Decapoda > Cambaridae > Procambarus > Procambarus clarkii. The sequence continues at coordinate 43,983,725 of NC_091161.1, forward strand.
TAGGGTATTAAAAGTATCAACACAGGACAGAACACGAAACAATGGGTATAAATTGGATAAGTTTAGATTTAGGAAAGACTTGGGTAAATACTGGTTCAGTAACAGGGTTGTTGATTTGTGGAACCAATTGCCGCGTAACATTGTGGAGGTGGGGTCCCTCGATTGTTTCAAGTACGGGTTGGACAAGTATATGAGTGGGATTGGGTGGTTATAGAATAGGAGCTGCCTCGTATGGGCCAATAGGCCTTCTGCAGTTACCTTTGTTCTTATGTTCTTATGTTCTTATGTTCTTATGAATGCTGCGGTTTTCGAGCTCGACGCGCGGCAATGGACGCCATACACATCCAGTGGGTGTTATTGGACCCTATACCCATTTTATTTGTGGTTGGAGCCCCATACCCATTCTATGGGTGGTTGGAGCCCCATACCCATCCTGTGGGTTGTAGTGGACGCCATACTCATCCTGTGGGTGGTATTGGACCCCATACCCTTCCTGTGGGTGGATGTGATCCCCATACTCATCCTGTGGGTGGATGTGACCCTCATACCCATCCTGTGGGTGGTATTGAACCCCTTTCCCACCTAACAGGCGGTAGGTGACAATATACCCATCCTAGCTTTTAGATGGTATAGTAGACACAATACCGTCCTGTTTGCAGTAGTTTACCCCATAGACATTCAAATGTAACATCGTTTTCTGTTAGCGTTCCTACAAAACATCCTTTAAAGATTTGTAAAGCACAAACTATAGTATATAATATTGATTGGTGAAGGACTGTTATTCTATGTAATAATTTATAGTGGTTATTATAATTTACTAAGAACAACTAATATTTCTCACAACAAAACTACAAGCCTTCAATAGGAAGAAGCTGATCTGTAATATTCTCAGAGCATGGACAATAGTAGGAAAATTTCACAACCCATGTGGGACCTGAAAACTACAATTTTCCTTATAATTGAACCAATCACGAATATTCTGCTATCTATGTTGACGGACGGGTACTGTGAGACGTAAATTGGTACGTGAGGAAGAGTTTGGGCCTTGGTAAAAAAAGTAACTGGGAATATATCACATATTTACTAATTCATATTCAACATATTGACTTTAAGCATTAAGTCATATATGTGCTGTCTTGTGTGAGAACGGGTTGCGCAGGTGGTGTGGCAGGTGCCGCAGGTGGTGTGGCAGGTGCCGCAGGAGGTGTGGCAGGTGCCGCAGGTGGTGTGGCAGGTGCCGCAGGAGGTGTGGCAGGTGCCGCAGGTGGTGTGGCAGGTGCCGCAGGTGGTGTGGCAGGTGCCGCAGGTGTGGCAGGTGCCGCAGGTGTGGCAGGTGCCGCAGGTGTGGCAGGTGCCGCAGGAGGTGTGGCAGGTGCCGCAGGAGGTGTGGCAGGTGCCGCAGGAGGTGTGGCAGGTGCCGCAGGTGTGGCAGGTGCCGCAGGTGTGGCAGGTGCCGCAGGAGGTGTGGCAGGTGCCGCAGGAGGTGTGGCGGGTGCCGCAGGAGGTGTGGCGGGTGCCGCGGGTGGTGTGGCGGGTGCCGCGGGAGGTGTGGCGGGTGCCGCGGGAGGTGTGGCGGGTGCCGCGGGAGGTGTGGCGGGTGCCGCGGGAGGTGTGGCGGGTGCCGCGGGAGGTGTGGCGGGTGCCGCGGGAGGTGTGGCGGGTGCCGCGGGAGGTGTGGCGGGTGCCGCGGGAGGTGTGGCGGGTGCCGCGGGAGGTGTGGCGGGTGCCGCGGGAGGTGTGGCGGGTGCCGCGGGAGGTGTGGCGGGTGCCGCGGGAGGTGTGGCGGGTGCCGCGGGAGTGTGAGGGAGTGAGGCGGGTGCCGCGGGAGTGTGAGGGAGTGAGGCGGGAGGCTCCTCGCAGCGAGCCCTTCTCTCTCTTCACGCAAGAGAACTCTGTTTTGCCTCAGTGCGGCTTTACGCTCCTTCTTTATTTGGCTAGCGCGTAGAGCTCATGCCTTTAGCGCTTTCTTCTTGTCAGATACTCTATGATCTGTGAGAGCGCGTCAGGGATACGACCACCTGCACAGACACAGAGGGTGACAGTCAGTAATCGGCTTATCCTCCCTCCCTCCCTCTCACACAAGACTGTTGCCAATGAGTGAGTTTATAATTTGTATATGCATAACAAGATATTTTCCACTCTATTACGAAATACTAGACGCTTACAACGTATGACGCATCACCCTACGGCGCACCCGAGCCGCGAGGACCAGATTTGGGACAATTGCGGCTGGAAAATTTACTCTAATTACGTTATTTATTATCATAATAAACGGTTTGCACCACGGTGTTGCCAGAACGTTGTAGTATTTTTAGAAAATTTTCAGAAAAATTCGTGTTTGGCCAAATTTTTTCACTGCCAAGGCCCTCTTAGAGAAGCTTAATTTTAAGAAGCGACTTAATACATTATTTTCCGAAAACACATTGGTTGTTCATTGGTGTGAGACGAGAAAACATGGCTTCTCTGCAAGTCTTGGAATTACATGCGAAATTTGGCAAATAAGTCACACATTGTTAAAACCTGTTTTATTTCATAATATATAAATAGTTTATATTGTTTATTATCTATATAAATAAAAATTGAAATGTCCGTTTGTTCAAAATCGCTAATCTCCAAAAGTTCTAAACTGATTGCTTTGATTTTTCACACAACGTTCCATATGCATCCGAGCGGCTTTTTATATGCACATTATATAGATGTCACTTCTGTGACGGAAAAAAACATGCTCTCTTGAAAAAGTTTTTTCGTGTTTTTCACGTGAGGGAAATCTTTGAACCTACTTTACCGATTGCTTTGAAATTTTGACACGACGTTGCATTCGAATAGGCGCGTATTTTTATTTAGTTATTATATACATGCCTTACCTATGACCATGATTTTTTTTTTAAACAGCGCCATCTGTTGGACGTAGGAGCAACCACGTGCTGTAATCTCTGAAAGTTCTTCACCGATTGCTTTGAAATTCTGACACATTTCATTCGAATATGCACATGCTTTTATATACCTACTATATGGATGCCACACCTGTGACAGATAAAACGTGTTTTTCTCAAACAGCGCCATCTGTTGCACATAATAGCAACACACTTCCAATACTAAATTGAATTTTCATATATTTAGATTTTTTAATTTGTATTGAAATATTTTGAGACATTGTGTTGGAATTGAGCTGTGTTATTTACCATACCGTTCATTTCATAAGTATAAGTATAAATGCCACACCTGTGACAGGTAAAAATATTCTTTTTTAAGACATAACGCCATCTGTCGCACATAAGAGCCACACGCAATATCCTAAATGTTAAATTACATTTCAATATCTTCGATTGCATTGACATTAAATTTTCATTCATTTCGATTTATTTTCATTTTGATTTCATTATTTTGTGACTGCATTGAAACCGAGCTGTGTTGTTTACCATACTATTCATTTCGTGTGTATAGGTATAGATGCCACACCTGTGACAAGTAAAAAAAAAAAAAAAAATGTTAACAGCACCATCTGTTGCACATACTGGGAGCCGGTCGGCCGAGCGGACAGCACGCTGGACTTGTGATCCTGTGGTCCTGGGTTCGATCCCAGGCGCCAGCGAGAAACAATGGGCAGAGTTTTTCACCCTATGCTCCTGTTACCTAGCAGTAAAATAGGTACCTGGGTGTTAGTCAGCTGTCACGGGCTGCTTCCTGGGGGTGGAGGCCTTGTCGAGGACCGATCCGCGGGGACACTAAAAAGCCCTGAAATCACCTCAAGATAACCATAAGAGCCATCCACACTATGCTAAATATATTAAGATTCCATTTCATTGTTTCTGATTGCAATGATAAATTAAATTTTCAAAGACTTCATTTTATTTTAATTTAATTATTTTGTGACATTGCATTGGAATTGAGCTGTGTTTTTACCATACCATTCATTTTGTGAGTATAAATATAGATGCCACACTTGTAACAGGTAAAAATATGCATTTTTTTGAAAAACGGTGCCATCTGTTGCACATAAGAGCAACTCACGCTATACTGAATGTTACAATTCCATTTCAATATTTCCAACTTCATTGATAAATTGAGTTTTCATTTTGATTTAATTATTGTGACATTGCGATGGAATTGAGCTTTGATGTTTACCATGCCGTTCATTTCATGTGTAGTTTATTTTTTTAATTGTTTTCATTGCATTTTTAATTATTTTTCTTATATTTCAGTGATGGGAACAGCAGATCATTTGATGTTCCCAATTTTCTGATGGGAACATCAGATCATATGGGAATGCATTGGACGAGGGAGTTGGGAATGGTGAGGAGGACGAGGGGATGGTGGAGTGGGGGATGGTGCGGAGGACAGTAGGGATGGGGGGAGGGAGGAAATGGCAGAGGGGACGGGAGAGTGGGGGATGGTTGGGAGGTCAAAGGGACGGGGAAGTTTGGAATGGTTGGGAGGACGAGGGGACGAAAGAGGCGGAATGGTTGGGGAGGACTGGGAGATGTGGGTAAGGTTGCTGTAGCTCAGCAACGCACATGCACTGCTGAGCCACTGCAACCCATGGAAGGTACAGCTAGTTAAACAATAAAATTACAACTTGGAATATCTGATTTTAATTTTTTTAAGGTTTTTAATATATTTAGACATGAATTCGAGTAATTCTCTGGTTTGTTCAAGCGGCCTCGAACGCCCGTAGCGTCTAGATGTGACACTAGCTGCATTGACATTTCACATGTAAGGTGTTCGTTATTGTCGAAAATTTGACGAACATTATTTGTTAATGTTTGAGTTTGTCAGCCCGGGGCACTACATCTTGAGCTTCACTATATATCCCAGTTCTCCATAACTTAAGAAGTCTGGGATATCAACAGTGATGTCATTGATTGAACGTTTGTGTCTGGCTGTCAAATATTTTGCCTCGAAGTTGAGCATCATGAGGGAGTCGCCTCCCTCTATGATCACTGATGGTATGTCAAGTCATGTCATGGGTTAACTTAATGTGTTAACGAACGTTTCTGATGAACGTTTTGCTTTAAGCATGTTGAGCATCTGGATGGGGTCGGCATCCTTCACGACCTCTGGTGGTATATCTAACAAGTGGAACAGCGTGGGCAGAAATTTTCTTCGCTTTCAAATGTTCCGGAAGTAGATTTTGAAGTTCTAAAGGCAAACTGGGATTTCGTTTAACTATTGTGCTCTTTCCTAGAAGGTTTCCTTGGGCACAAACGAATTCCAGTTAACACTTTCTTCGGGATCCAGAGGCTCATGTTTTCCATAGATGTAAGCCTTCATAACTGCAGTCGCCATCACTACACAAATGCAGTATAATCTCCACATTTTTCTAGTAGTAAAGTTATGCACTCGAACTCTGACGATGATTTACTGATCTAGCTGCACTGCTCTAAATAACAAAGCGTCGCTTGCGTTAATGTCCGAAGGTGGAAAATGGTCAGATGGGTAGTTGAAGACTTGGGGTCGGTAGATCCTATGGTGACCAAATGATTTAAGATTAAGCCACCCAAAAGGTGGCGCGGGCATGAACAGCCCGAAAGTGGAGGCTCTTTGGAGCCATTACCAATAGCTGAAACTGGAGATCTGTAAATGGATGTTTTTTTTTTGGGGGGGGGGGCCCCTCCCCTCCCCGCTCAGCTCGTTGTCGCCGTGTAGGGGCTTCGTGGGCGGCTGCCGGAGTGTGATGCTCCTTGGGACAGTCCTCTGTCCTTTTCTAGCCTTGTGCTCCTGCTGCCGTCCTCTCCAATTCTGCTGGGCACCTTTTCCTTTTCCTTCTGTTTCGTTTTTATCCCCCCTCTTCTCCTATCTGCTTGCCGTTTCCTGCTGACCTTTTGCTCGTTCTGGTTCTTCCCTTGGACTTCTTCTATTTTGACGCCCGGGTGCTTGAGGAGGCATACTCATGCACCCGTAGAACTGCAGTACCCGACGTCGAGAGCGAGGGGAACCTTTTATTGTCAATCCCCAATAAGTCACTGAACCCGATTTCGGACTGTCGGTTTCTTAAGGTTACGTTTGTGGGGCGTATACTCACGACGCACCCCTAGGAGGCCCTGACAAGATCGGCGATAGCTTCTTGTTGGGTGTCCTGCCTCTAATTGTGGCTCCATGGTGGGTGTGGGGGCACATTCGTGAATGAATTCTTCTTTTCGTCAAGATAACCCCTGTTTCGGCTGCTTCTGGCTTACCTTCTCAGGCTCGTGGGGTGGGCGACCAAGCCCCCGAGTTGGTCCGTATTGGAAGACCGGGCTCTGTAGCCTCCGCTGCATTGGGCCCCGACCTTGCTCCTCCTTTGGCCTCTCTGACTCCTTCCCCTGGCTCCCCCCTCTCCTCTGTGGTTGGGTCGAGCCCCAAGCCCCCAGTGGTGACTACCTCGTCCCCTGGCGCGGCTCCTTCTCTAGTTATAACTACTGCGCCTTTTAACCCCTCTCTCTCTGGGGGTTCTCGCCGCCGTCCTCGTCACGGCCGCCCTCGCTCGATTCCTTCCAGTTCTGCTACCTATCAAGCCTTGTTTGGTCCCGCTTCGTGGGCCAAATATTTTGACCTTCTCCCTCTTGATTCTGCGCCTCCTGACGATTTCTCCCTCCATCGGCATCTCATTGATTCCGTGGATGCCTCCATTAATTTCAACCCCACTCGTCTCAGTACACGTGTCGTTGCTGCTCCTTCTCAGGATGCTGCTTCCCGCTTGGCTGCCTTATCCTGCCTTGGCGAGACCCCCGTTCGGGTCTCGAAGAACGCTCAGTTGAATGCCAGTGTTGGCACTATTTTGCTCCCTGCCCCATGTTGCGACCGGTGTTCGGGACCATGCGCGACTGCCACGACGATATTCGACATATCCTCGCTGCCCAGGGCCATTCTATTCTCCAGGTGGACACGTTTACTCGTCCCCCTCGTGATAGTCGCCGTCAACCCCTCCGGGTTGTGAAGATTACCTTTGATGGTAGGACCCTTCCACCCTCTGTCATTCTTGCTGGTGCCAGGTGCTCTGTCCAGGAGTACATTCCTTCTCCTCGGCTCTGCAACAAGTGCTGGAGGTTTCGGCATGGTGCCCTCCGCTGCTCCGGGACTCTCTCTCTGTCCTTTGTGTGGTGGCGAAGGTCACTCTAAGTCGGAGTGCACTTCTCCCCAGGCTCGTTGCCTCAACTGTGGTGAGGCCCATCCTACCTTCTCCCGTGCGTGTGTCCATTACAAGCTTGAGGCAGCCGTCCTCAACCTGAAGCACCGGGAGCGTTTATCTTTACCTGAGGCGAGGCGCCAGGTTTGCCGACTCCCGCCTTATGCTAATATCTCTTATGCTCGCGTGTTGCGCTCTTCTTCTCCTTGTCCTTCCCGCCTTCCTCAGACTCACAACCGTTTCCGGGCCTTGGACCCTGATGCGCCCACTGCCCCCTCCTCTGTTCCTTTGGGTTCTCTCCCGAAGGATCCTCCTCCTGGTCCTCTGTCTGGGGTTCCCCTTTCTTCTACCTGGTCTGTCGTGTCTTCTGTGTCTTCTTCCTCGTCCCCCTCCGATCCTCCTTCCCATCCTCTTCCTCCATCTATCGGCTCTCCCCACTGCCTGTCGGTGCGGGCGGATGTCCATCGCTCTCCAACCGGCCGTCGTGTGTGCTCTCGTTCGGCTTCTCCTGTTGAGACACTGGAATCCGTTGCCCGGTACGTAGTTGCTGGGACACCGGTCTTTTTAAGTCAGAAGCGTAAGCCTGGCTCCTCTCCTTCCTCTTCCCCGGCGGGTAAGAAGGCTTCGCTTTCTTCCTCAGCTCCTCCTGGCTCTGTTGCTCCTTCCCCTCCCGTTTCAGTGCTTGCGCCCCCTGTTCCTGCTATGGAGGTGTCTTTGGCCCCTGCTTCCCTTTCGGTTGCTGCTCTTGCTGGGGTGCGCTCCCCTCTTTCTACTCCCCCTCCTCCTGCTGCTGTCCTTGACTGCTCCTCTCCGTTGTCTCCTCCTCTTCCTCCTCCTCCTCCGGACCCTGCCCGCCCACCTCTGATCTGTTCTCCCGTTTCCCTCCCTCCGTCTTTGCTCAGTTTACCCATGCCCCCTAACCCTGACTTTGCTGACCCTGATCCCGACCCTGATATTCTTTAACGTGCTCTGTTGCTCTTTCGCCTTTGTTTCTTCCTTGTTCTGTTTTTGTACTTTCTCTTCTCGTCGTTGTCCATTCTTCAATGGAACGTTCGAGGTTATTATGCCAATTTCCTCGAACTCCAACTTCTGATTTCGCGGTTTTCGCCCCTTTGTGTCTGTCTCCAGGAGCCAATGCTTGGTGCTCGTCCTGGTCGTTTTCGTGGCTATTCCTTTCTCTCCCCCCCACCCAGCCATTGCTGGGGCTTCTAATTCTTCTGCTCTCTTGATTCGGGCTGATGTTCCCTTTGTTCCTTTACTTTTTCCTTCGCCTCTCCATTGTTCTGCTGCTCGTATCTTTGTGGGGAAATGGTACACAGTTTGTTCCATTTATCTCCCTCCGAGTGTCCCGCTCTCTCTTCCTGATTTGAAACACCTCCTAGACTCCTTGCCGGAGCCTGTGCTCCTTCTGGGTGACTTCAATTGTCGTCATTCTCTTTGGGGTGACGTTCTGACGAATACCCGGGGTCGCCTCCTTGAGCCGTTTCTCCTCTCTTCTTCCCTGTCTCTTCTGAATTCTGGTGAGCCCACTCATTTGGACTCTCGGACTCGCACCCTTTCTTGTCTTGATCTTTCTCTCTGCTCTTCTTCTCTTTACTTAGATTTCACGTGGCAGGTTCTTGATGACCTCCATGGAAGTGATCATTTCCCCATCCTTGTTTCCTTTTCTCTTTTCGCCCCTCCCTCTCTTTCCCTAGGTGGCAGTTTGCTAAGGCTGACTGGACCCTATTTACCCTCAGTGCTGCTCTCTCTGACCTCTCCCTTCTGCCTCTCTCTCGCGCTCTCCTCCTTTTTCATGACACTGTCTTCAACGCTGCCCTCCGCTCTATTCCTCGCTCTTCCTCTCGGGGTCCACGGAAGTGCGTTCCCTGGTGGAATGCGGACTGTGCTCGGGCTGTCCGCTGTAAGCGTGCAGCCTGGAAGAGGCACCGCCGTAGGCAGACGACCGATTCTTTTCTTTTCTTTCAGAAAGCGAGTGCGGTGGCCCGTAGGGCCATCCGTACGGCTAAACGTGAATGTTGGGCATCTTATGTCTCAACAATTACGTCCGAGACCCCTCTGGCCCAGATCTGGAAGCGTATCTGCAAGATAGCGGGTAAGTTCGTTCCCGATGTTTCACCGGTCCTTCACCTCCATGATACTCTTGTGGCGGACCCGTTGCAGGTCGCTTCCGAACTGGGTTCCCACTTTTCTTCTGTTAGCTCTGGTCTTCATCTTCCCCAATCTTTCCTTCTTCATAAACCTGTCCTCGAGTCTCGTCCTTTAGATTTCTGCACTCGTCTTCAGCTTCTCTATAATGATCCCTTCTCTCTCTCTGAACTTCGTTCTGCCCTGGCCCTCTGCGGTTCTACGGCAGCGGGCTCCGATGGTATTCATTATGAGATGCTTCGCCATCTCCCTCCGAGCACGTCTCAGTATTTACTGAGTCTGTATAATCGGATCTGGGAGTCGTCGCCAGTCCCTGAGGACTGGCTCGATGCCGTTGTCCTCCCTGTTCGCAAACCGGGGTCTCTGGATACTTCCCCTGAGGACTTTCGCCCTATTGCTCTCACAAGTTGTGTCTGCAAACTCTTTGAACGTATGGTTAACGTTCGTCTGATGTGGTTCCTGGAACACCATCACCTTCTCTCCCCTTCTCAATTTGGTTTCCGCAAGTGCCGCAGCACGACAGATGTCCTGGTGAACTTGGAGGTCTATATTCGTACTGCTTTTGCTGCGAAGACCTCCGTGGTTGCCGTCCTTTTTTACCTAGAAAAGGCTTACGACACCACTTGGCGTTATCATATCCTATCTCAACTTCATTCTTTTGGCCTTCGTGGTCATCTCCCTCTCTTTCTCCGCAGCTTCCTCTCTCGTCGTTCCTTTCGGGTGCGCCTTGGTACCGCTCTCTCTCTCCCTCTTTTCAGCAATACGAAGGTGTGCCCCAGGGTAGTGTTCTGAGCACTACTCTTTTTCTGGTTGCCCTCAATGGTCTTCTTTCCTCTCTTCCTTCTGGTGTCTTCTCCGCTCTCTATGTAAATGATCTTACCCTTTGTTGTCAGGGTGATGATTCGCCTCTCCTTCAACGCCGGCTTCAACTTGCAATTGATGCCGTGTCGTCTTGGGCAACAGGTCATGGCTTCAAGTTCTCTACTTCTAAGACTTGTGCCATGACTTTTACGCGGAAACGGGTTGTTCTTCGTCCCTCTTTGTCACTTTATGGTCATCCCCTTGAATACAAAGATTCCGCGAATCTTTTGGGGTTATTCCTTGACACTCGTTTGTCTTGGTCTCCCCATATCTCTTACCTCCGTGTTGAGTGCTCTAAGGCCCTTACCCTCCTTCGGGTCTTGTCCCATACTTCTTGGGGGGCAGATAGGCTCACTCTCCTTGCTTTACATTCCTCTCTCGTCCTGTCTAAGCTCGATTATGGTTACCCTGCTTACTCGTCTGCTTCTTCTTCTACTCTTCGCCGTCTTGATGCTTTGCACCATACTGGGTTGCGCCTCAGTTCTGGTGCCTTTCGTTCGACTCCCATCCTTAGCTTGAATGTTGACACTGGCTTCCTGTCTCTCCAGGACCGCCGTGATCGCTACTGTCTTCGCTATCTTGCGCGGTCCTTGCAACATCCTTCCTCTCGCCTCTGTCGTGCTTTAACTTTTACCCCTCCTGCGGTTCCTGTTCCTCTTCACCACCTCCCTCTTTCTGTCCGGTTATCTCGCCTACAGGATTCTCTCTCCGTTCGTATTTCTGATGTTTCTCCTCGTGTTGTTCCTTCTTTGCCCCCGTGGAGGGTCCCTCTTCCGCGGTTTTGTACTTCCTTGACCCGTATCACTAAAGCTTTTACCCCTCCTACGGTTCTAAAACGCCTTTTCCTCGAGCACTTTTCTTCTCACTCCCGCTCCGTTTCTGTCTTCACCGATGGGTCTAAGTCAGCGGACGGTGTTGGCTACTCTGTTGTTTTTCCTGATCTCACTTATATGTGTCGCTTGCCTCCGGAGACTAGCATCTTTACAGCGGAACTTTATGCTATTCTCTATGCTCTTCGTCTCCTGCTTTCTCGTTGTCAGTCTTCCTTTGTGGTTGTTGTTGACTCTCGTAGTGCCCTCATGGCTCTCGGGTCCTTTAATCCGGTTCATCCAGTAGTTGTCGAGATCCAGCATTGGCTGTTTCTCGTTCACAGTAAATTTAAGTCGGTTGAGTTTTGTTGGGTTCCCAGCCATATTGGTGTGTCTTTAAATGAGCGTGCGGATGCTGCCGCTAAGGCAGCTGTCCGCTCTTGTCCCATCTCTCGTAAAGGCATTCCGTATTCCGACTTTTACCCGGTTATCCATTCCTCAGTCCATACCCGTTGGCAGGCTTCTTGGTTGTCTGTTACTGGTAACAAGCTACGTACTCTTAAATGTTGTGTTTCCTCGTGGCCGTCCTCCTTCCACCGAAACCGGCGGTGGGAAACAGCTCTGGCGAGGTTGCTTATTGGCCATACTCGCTTAACCCATGGTCACTTGATGGAGCGCCGCTCTGCTCCTTATTGTCCTAGTTGCATTGTCCCTCTTACGGTCGTGCATGTCCTTCTTGAATGTCCTGACTTCCAGGACGAGCGTGTGTCTTGCTTTCCGACCGCCCCTCGCGGTCACCTGTCCCTCGATAGAATTCTTGGTGACTCGGATACTTTTGATATCGTTCGCCTTATGCGTTTTTGTTCTCGTATTGGCATCCTTGGTGATATTTAGCGCCCTCTGATTATTTTGCGTATTCGATGGTGCTACATAGCCTTCCCGGTTTGGTGCCTTCTTTTGATAATTACTTACTACTTTGGGGGGGGGGGCGGTCACGGAGGGCAAGCAATACCAATTTGTAGAGCTGGTGAGTTAATGAAGGCGTCTAGGTCTTCTGTGTTTTCTTAGTCAGTCTTGCTGCTAGTTGACATGGCTGTGTTGTCATTGGAGTTCAGTGATGTGGCCTCCATGAGATCTTGCACGCACTACGGGAAGTGTGACAATGGAGTTCTTAATGAAATTTACTCGTCTGAGGAGTCCGTGGCATAGTTCGGTGTTGGTGGTTTTGGTCTCAACCTGAGGTTGAGGCTGGCTCTGAAGTCGACGAGTTGTGATAGAAGCTGGTTCGGTAACGTCGGTGGTGGTTATGGTCGGAGAAAGCACGTCTGCAAGCGCGTATCTGCGGAGATAGTGATGGAGGTAGCATTCGGGGTTGGATTGAAAGATGCTGCTTTTTGTGCAGCCTTTAGTGGAGCTGACGTCTGAGTTGATATCGACCTAGCAGTCGACCTTGTGGAAATCCCGGGTGTGATAGTGGAGGTAGTGAGACTTGCGTCAGGGGGGTATGATGGGGTCCAGGCCATTGTCTAGGTACAGTACATTTAGTTCTCTGATGAATCGGTGATTGTCGGTCCCCATTGGGGGCCCCTGGGGGTCCCATTGTGAAGGCTGGCTTGACTGGTAGGAGGAACCACTGTTTGATACTAGGAATCGTCTGGTTGGTTGGTGAGAGCTGAGGTGTTGGGTATAGCATCAGCGGCTCTGGTGGCGGGGTTGAGAAGGTTGGCTTTCTTGGTTTCAATCTGGGCCTTGATTTTTTCCTGTCTGCCGAGAAAGCGGTGTGAAATTGCAGGTTGATTGCTGTTGCAGAGATGGCAGACATGGGTTGTCGATTTACAGATCAAAGTGGTTGGTCCGGCTAATAAAGACTGTTCGGTCGGCGATGTACTGATGTGGGAAGAGAGGAAAGTGGTGGTGCACTTTGCTAAGTGTGCAATCTATTTTTTTTTTTTTTGAGATCCCCCACACAAGAAAGAGAACAATATTCTCACCTTCTTGACTATGGTCGATGGGTGTAATCAGATGGCTTGTTTTAAGATCTTAAAGACGTAGTTTGTGGTGAAAGTATTGCCGTCCATGGGGAGAGTCCTGACTTTTAGGCGTTTGTGGCGCAATGTTGTTGTTAAAACCCCCTCAACGGGTCCTAGTGACGATGGATGTCTTGTGTAGTTAGTCAGGATTGCTGGTGTGGACCGGGTGTGTGTGTGGTGTGGTGGACCAAATGAATGAATTGATGAATATTAAGCCACCCAAGAGATGGCACGGGGCATGAATATCTCATAAATGGTAGATTTTTTGTTTGTATTTGAGGGTGTCCAGCTGCAGGACACTTCTTTTGACCAGAAGATTGGCAGTATTGATGGCTTCAGGGTGGTTACTGCAAGATTTAGGGACTCTTAAAGCTCTAATCAGGTCGTTGATTGCTTCACATTCCTGGAGATAGTGAAGTAGTGGCTTTTATCTGATTGTTTGGCAAAAGATGCATTCCCTCTGTCTGGGTTAATCAATCTCCCAGTTGCATCTGTAACCTAGACATAGTCTATATAACCGAACTGCTTTTTCCCTGTGGATTGCTTTTGGGGTATTTAACCGTTTTAACTTGGTGGCCTGAAGATACCATATTGCAGAGGGCGAACCTTCTGCTACTCCGTTGTTGAGGGGCTTTGTTGAGATGCGAGTGTTTTTAGGTGATGGTGTTTTTTATGTATTCGAGGCAGGGTTGGATTGTTTTATCAATCACTGGATAACTAGTTGCCAATTTAGCAATTTCATCGCATTTCTCATGTAATGGGATTCCAACAAGGGATGGGATCCAGTTTAGGGTTATGTTGAGTCTCTCTTTTTCCTTTAGCTACTGCTCCAAGATACAAAATGGTGCAATTATTTCCACGTTGTCGTTCTACCGCTTATTTTCCTAATATTTGAAGTGCAGCTTTTGAGTCTGTGTGTATGATTGCATATTGTTTTGTGCAAGCACACATGTGAATGCCTTTTGTATGGCAAACAGTTCAGTTTGGGTTGAAGATACTGGTCCTTCCAGTCTCCAATAGGCCTGTTTGCTATCCGTGCAAAAAAGCAGCACCATCACTCTCATATTGTGTCAACCGATCCGTCTGTGAAGACGTGAGCGGCTACTGCTATGCTTCTCATTTGATTTTCTATGATGTACCTTATGATTGTTGGATCATAGGCAGCTTTTTTCATTGGAAGACTTTCTTTCCAGTAAGACATATTATAGGTTCTATTACTAGCTTGAAGGTAAGCTACATGAAGCCTGACAGCGGAGTGGACTGCACTTTGGATTTGTATTCCTGAGGTTCCGGGTTCGATCCCCGGTGGAGGCGAAAACAAATGGGCAGTTTCTTTCACCATGATGCCCCTGTTACCTAGCAGTAAATAAGTACCTGGGAGATACACATGCTACGGGCTGTTTCCTGGGGGTGTACTCGCCTAATTGAGCTTGCGGGGGTTGAGCTTTCTCCTTGGTCCCGCATCTCAACTGTCAATCAACTGGTGTACAAATTCCTGAGCCTACTGGGCTCTATCACATCTACATTTGAAACTGTGAATGGAGTCAGCCTCCACCACATCACTGCCTAGTGCATTCCATTTATTAACTACTGACACTGAAAAAATTCTTTCTAACATCTGTTGCTCAACTGGGTACTAAGTTTCCACCTGTGTTACCTTGTTCGTGTCCTACCCGTGCTGAAGAGTTTTTGTCCACCCTGTCAATTCCCCTGAGAATTTTGTAGGTGGTTATCATGTCTCCCCTTACTCTTCTGTTTTCCTGGGACGTGAGGTTCAGCTCCTTTAGCCTTTCCTCGTAGCTCATACCTCTGTTCCGGGACGAGCCTGGTGGCATACTCACAAGGGTGGTAACAAACAAGGGTGGTAACAAAAGGATGCTTGGTCGAGAACCGGGCCGCGGGGACGCTATGCCCCGAAATCATCTCAAGATAACTTCAAAGTAAGGCTCCTCCCACAGTGGGGAACAAGTGTATTTTGGGTGTAGTTGATCACCCCCTCTATCAAGAATCATGCTTTTAAACTGTAGTCGTTTGGAAATTTTCCCGCTCTGGCAGCCCAAGAGTTTCCATTGTTTTGTCGAAGTTCAACCACCAAGGACTATCTTGCTAGGACTGGATCAGGGGAATAAATTATCTTTGATAATCGTACCTGTTCTTTGATATTTTCTTTCTTGAAGAGTGCAAACTAGATTCCAGTCTGTTTCAAGCCTGGTCTACATAGGGAGCTCCCAGAGCAGCTCTCATAGCATTGTTTTTGGCTACTTCAAGATTTTTACACTGTGATTGGATGGAGTGCAGGTGCAGCATAGTCTATCTCTGATCTGGCTGCCTGTACATAGTATGAGCGAAAGACTTGCAGATTGGCTTCTCCAGAGAGGGAGGTTAGCGACCTGAGGGTTGCCGTCCGGGCCGCAGAGTTCTTTCAAGTAGGAGACCTCAGCATTAAAATGTGTCCAGGATTATTCCTAGATACTGACAAGTGTCCACCCATTCAATTGGTTGACCCTGTACTGTCAGTGGGATGTCGGGCGTCTGTATTTTTATGGGCATGGCTTTTGTCTTGGTGGGGTTGAGTTTGATACCAATCTGCATTACGTTTTCACTGATGTAGTCTAAGCATTTGTGTGCAAGGCGCGCCGCATCCCTTCAGTTTATGATAACAATGTCTGCGTAATTTAGCAGCCTGCTGTGATGTAGGAGTTTCAGTCCTCATTATTCTTTCCATTAAACAGTTGAAGAGAAGGGTGCTGCGAATGCATCCTTGCGGTGTACCATATTAATGTCTTTTCGTGGCAGTCTGAATAAAAATTTCACTCTTGCTTCTCTGAGACAGTTTTTGGTCCAGGAGAGAAGGTTGCCTTTGATCTCTTTGTCGATGAGACGGCAGAGAATAGCTGGGGCGCGAGCAAGTTAAAAGGCTTTCTCGAGGTCCAGGAATATCAGCATTCCTGGTCTGTCATTCTAGTGGGCTAACAGTTGTAGTACATTCCACTGTACCAACTTTTATAGGCATACATGTCCTGTTGCGTCTTAAATGACATGGTTTAGGCATGTTCCAGTCAAGTCTGTTGCGTGCCACTCTCAGGCCATCTTGGCTGCAAAGGTTTGGAGAGAGAGATGGGCCTTGGATTAGCTGGATCTTCGGGTTTTGTGATCGGCACTGTCTGCCCTATTCAAAGCTGTAGGTCTAGTTTGAGAAGTCCTGGCTGAAATCAGTTAAGGGGGCTTATCAATGTAAAATTAAAAGTGGTTCAATTTGCTTATAAATGTTTTTATGAAATGGTTATAGAAAGGGCTGCAGCTGGTCCAAGTTTCATCATCACACCCTAAACAGAAAAGGAGAAAAAAAATAAACAACGAATTATGCAACGAATTTTCAAATAGTTTCAGGGAACACATGTCAACTAAAATCATTTCTATAACACTCGGATATTAAATTAAGCACATAGTAAAGGATTCTAGTGATCAGTTTTATCAAAAACGTGTTTAGTGCTAATAATATAATTTTTCAAAGTTACCCTTCTAAAAAAATATGCAATATATGATATTTATAAATTTTTATAAAATCAACAAATAGACTTTGGACTAAAATGTCTACTAGATTCTGTAGAAGCACAAACGCTACATATAAGGTGTAATTTGCATGTAAATTGATTAATAAATGAAAGCTCTGAAGTAATTTGAAGGTGTAAATTACTTTCCAGAGTAAAATAAAGATCCAAGTTCGGCCACCTGTAGCTGAGCTTGACTTCGACAGATTTCGTTCATAATTGGCACCCTTGCAGATAGGCATCCATTGAGCAAGGTGTGCAAGTTTCATGCAAATCTCTTGATAACAAACGAGAAAAAATATTGGCCAACAAAAAAAAAGAAAAACAAAAAAATTTTTAAATATAAATATATTGCACATACATTACAATTATTACAAGAGTTTGTGCTTCTACAGCACATAGTAGACATTTTAGTTGACACATGTGTTCCCTGAGATTATTTGAGAATGTTGAACATTCGTTGCATAATACGTTGTGTATTTTTTTTCTCCTTTTCTGTTTAGGGTGTGATGGTGAAACTTGGACTAGTTGCAGCCCTTTCTATAACCATTTCATAAAAACATTTATAAGCAAATTGAACAACTTTTAATTTATAACGATTTAGAATGATATGCCCCCTTAACCTAAGGTATGCAGCGTTTCCCTCTTGGCCGAGGTATCTAACTATATTATAGGTTGTCTCCAGGGAATGTATCTTTGTAGTTTTTCTTAGACCGACTGAGCTCATCCAGTGTGAAATGGGTATTAGTATCAGATTTCTGCACATGCTGTACGGATTCTGTGCCATCCTTTTGTCCTCTAATTGTCTGAACTGCTAGTTCATCTGATGGAAGCTGGTTACTGGCTGCTCTTTCAGCAAGTTTGGTTGCTAGTACCAAGTGGTGAAGATGCGAACAAGCTTGAATGGTCCCCCCAAGCGCATATGCAATCAAAAACTCCACACTTCAGAAGTGCCTCGAACCTATGCAGATAGAGGCACAGGGGCACTATGCAACTGGCGAACACAGTACCTTAACCACTCGACCATCCGTGACCGTACAAAAGACGATGGTAGCCTTGGCTATTTAGCCTACCGTCCCGACGGCACTTAGGGATGAACTTGGCCATAATTACTTCATCAAATCGCCTCATTCTCGTGGGGCCACGTGAGCAACATTGAGGTGATTTGATGAAATAACTATGCCCAAGCTCACCATCCAAGTGGTGAAGACTTCTTTAGTCGACCAGATCGGAATTGTGTGTTGGGAAGACTTCATGTTTTTGTATTCTGATAAGTAATCGCATAAAACTACATATTATATCAAATAACTATCAGAATTGTGATGAAAGAGGGGGGGGGTTAGGGGTAATTCATATTTGTCTGATCTCATGCTTGTAACTCCACAAAGGTTTTGCCTTTTTAAATTTATGTACATTATTAACTGACTGACTGTTTAGTTCGACAGTAATAGTTTGAATTTCCATGTCCAGGTAGTTAATCCAAGGCAGAGTTCAGGTGGGTGAGGGGGGCGGGTGGGAAACGTTCCTAGAGTCCTTGACTATAGATCAAAATTATTTCATTTATTCGCAAAAGATAAATAAACTTTCCAACATTGTTTTAATTTTTGCGAGTTTTAAATGTATCTTGTGAACAATTACAAATCTGAACATATTTTAAAACTTTAATTGCATACCATATCATTGCTTTTATTTAAATTGTCTGACAGATTGACTCTCTGAAATAAAGGTGTGGATGACAAACTATTCAGCAGCAGAGAAGAAATATATACTTACATTTAAGGATGTAATCATCATCATGAACTTCCATGATCAGAGAAATCATACGTATGTCATCCACAAACTTTAAAATTAATATTTCTTTAAAAAAAATCCTCATCACTTTGTTGATGAGGATTGGCCGTCCAAACCGACAAGTTCTCATGGCCGTCCAAACCAATATGGCTCCACACGCACGCTGCCGTTCATGTGAGAACTAATCGTCATAAAACTGGGAGTTGGGCTGTTTTATTAGAATCAGAACTGAATATATTAATTTGTTTAATATAAAATGATTCAGATTTTATCTCGCTTACGAGACCTAGGAAAATAGTTGTAACTCAATCCTCACGGTGACGTCACAGATATGACTAATATTAAACGTATAATTCATTTTTTATTAGCGTGAATAATCCTCAAAATACCTAAATTTAAGTTAATTCGTAGTTAGTCTTAAAAGCTAAAAATCCTCATGGCGGTATATTATTAGTAGTGTGTTTTAAGTAGTTAATTATGTTACAATGGGAAATATTTCATAATTATAAGTGTAAAATGATCCAGTTATAAATGAATGTATTATAAAGGGAGGAATCACTCTTACTATCTTGATTTTAATGTGTAAACATTGATACACTCAATTGGAAAATAAGATTTCTGGTATAAATACAATAAAATTTATTAATATAAGATAAAATTTGTGTAACATATGTAAAATATTAAAAATTATAACCTGTAGGTTTATAAATATACTGAATGGACACAAATTTAGTTTTAGTAATGGTCATCGAATTAAGTTTTCATTACTTTAAAAACAAATAGTGTTAGTAATAATTACACATAATTTGATATAATTACAAGCTTTGTCGTCGTCTTGTAAATATGGGAATACATAATGGGATTAATTAAACTAATTAAAATTAATTAATAATTAATTAGAATATGGGAATAAGTGAATATGGGAATACAGGTGTAATGGTATGCAAGCAATGCAGGGTGGTATTCAAGTGGATGTTTGATATTGACATGTTTGTAGATATGATAGCATTCTTCGGGTTATACAACTTGAAGCCCACTTTTGGGATACTGACATGGGTCTGTTCGGGTATCTGTGCAGAGTTATCACATTTTTTATGATTGCTTCATGTTGCGAGTGAACCCTGGCTCTTAAAATAGGCAAGTTTGGGAGCGTCTACCCTAGCGTCGCTTAAATAGGGTGAATGGGGGGGGGGGGTGTTAAAATTAGTCCTGCAAGTGAAGTCCTCGGTTGTCCAGGAGGGGCAACTATCTGCTATACATTTTTGTGTTTATTATTAAACACATGAAAAATATGCATATATATACAAATATACAGAGCATTATAAAGGCAATATTTTAAAAATAAAAAGAGGATAACAACATCCACTAAAATAATCGCCTAGATACCATATTTCCTTTTCTATATTTTGTGGATAGTCATCAGCCATTATCCTTTTAAAATTAGGATCGTCCTCCCATCCCTGCGCATATTGGGAAGGAGAATTGCTATCATTACTACTACTACTGCTGCTGACGCAAGTCTGTATAAATGGACGTATCCCTCAAACCCCTGTTTTTCGAATTCACTTGTTCAACATTAACACTTGCTTCAACAGGGTTCATAAAAATATCATCGCTGTCTGATATTGTTTCCACTACTACGCACTTAGATGTGGAAGGACCCTGTAAATTCGAAGTAACCCTGGGAGGGAGAAACATTGGTTTTTATAGGGCGTGCTCCGATACTTCTCACATAGGGGGTTGGCCTTCGTAATTTTCTCCTTACTGTCCTGCTCCTCCTACTAGAGGGTTATTGTAGGTGTTTCATACATGGGCTTATCCCACACGCGCCAAGGACCACCAGCGGCAGTAGTAGCAGCTCGAGATAACTCCGCATTTTCAAGCAGGTGCATGTTAGTTTTCTTTATGGGTGATACTAAGATAATCGGGGATGAGGCTGTGGAATCCAACTTTGCAGTTACTGGAGTAGATGTTTGACATGCGCATAAGGCCGGCTCATCAGAAAACATGGGGGGTTTAGAGTCAGGTCTGGTATAGACTCATCCTTTGATTATTATTGTTGTTCTCGGTCAGGAGTAGTGTTTGAATCTGCATTGGGGCTACATGCTCCCGCAGCCAGTGGCAAAGTCAGGTTTAAGGCAGAATAAGATGTCGTCTCAAACAGTAGACTCAGTGTGTGTGTTTGGGGATTTGAGTCCGTTTGAGTGGATTTTGTAGCGTAGCTAGGGTGAGAGGCAGCCTCCTTCGTAGCAGCAGTTGCTGCAGCAGCATCAGCAGACGGTGAGTTGGGAGTTTCAGGCGAGCTTAAAGTTCTGGGCAGCAGCTGGAGTAGCGGCAGAAAGAGGGATTCTAGAAGACCCCGAAAGGAAAGTAGTTATAGTTTCCAGGGTCAGGTTTGTTGAGGATATGATGACAGGTCCCATGATGACACACAAATTCCCAGCAGATGTGGACTGGGCACCTCCCTTGATAATTTCTGAAAATATGAGAAGAAAAGTTTCTATAAAAATAACCACATACGCAAAATAAATATAAATATATATATATATATATATATATATATATATATATATATATATATATATATTATATATATATATATATATATATATATATATATAATAAATGTCGTACCTAGTAGCCAGAACGTACTTCTCAGCCTACTATGCAAGGCCCGATTTGCCTAATAAGTCAAGTTTTCATGAATTAATTGTTTTTCGACTACCTAACCTACTAACCTAACTTTTTCAGGTACCTAACCCAACCTAACCTATAAAGATAGGTTAGGTTAGGTAGGGTTGGTTAGGTTCGGTCATATATCTACGTTAATTTTAACTCCAATAAAAAAAAATTGACCTCATACATAATGAAATGGGTAGCTTCATCATTTCATAAGAAAAAAAATTGAGAAAACATATTAATTCAGTAAAACTTGGCTTATTAGGCAAATCAGGCCTTGTATAGTAGGCTGAGAAGTGCATTCTGGCTACTAGGTACGACATATATATATATATATATATATATAATATATATATATAATATATATATATATATATATAATATATATATATATATATATATATATATATATATATATATATATATATATATATATATATATATATATATATATATAATATAAATATTTTGGTAGCAGTCTCTTTTAACATTTATTATTAAATATGACCGAAAAAGTAAGATTAATAATTCTAACACGAATTTTCTCTTTCTTATGTTTCTTTTAAGGGGGCTTATTACGGGTTTCGTAAAAATTGTTCAATTTGTTTAAATATTTATTTATGAAATGGTTATAGAAAGGGCTGCAACTGGTCCAAGTTTCAGCATCACACCCTAAACAGAAAAGGAGAAAAAAAAATACACAACGTATTATGCAACGAATTTTCAACATTTTCAAATAGTTTCAGGGAACACATGTGTCAACTAAAATCATTTCTATAACACTCGGATATTAAATGTAGCACATAATAAAGGATTGTAGTGATCAGTTTTATCAAAATTGTTTAGTGCAATAATATAATTATTCAAAGTTACCCTTCCAAAAATATGCAATATATGATTATAATTTTTTATAAAATCAACAAATGGACTTTGGACTAAAATGTCTCAATAGGTTTGTAGAAGCACAAACTCTACATATAAGGTGTAATTTGCATGTAAATTGATTAATAAATGAAAGCTCTGAAGTACTTTGAATGTGTAAATTACTTTCCAGAGTAAAATAAAGATCCAAGTTCGGCCATCTGTAGCTGAGCTTGACTTCGACAGATTTCGTTCATAATTGGCACCCTTGCAGATAGGCATCCATTGAGCAAGGTGTGCAAGTTTCATGCAAATCCCTTGATAACAAACGAGAAAAAAAAATGGCAAAAAAAAAAGAAACAAAGAAAAGGAAAAAAAAAAAATTACATAAAATATATTGCACATACATATTACAATTATTACAAGAGTTTGTGCTTCTACAGTACATAGTAGACATTTTAGTTGACACATGTGTTCCCTGAGATTATTTGAGAATGTTGAACATTCGTTGCATAATACGTTGTGTATTTTTTTCTCCTTTTCTGTTTAGGGTGTGATGGTGAAACTTAGACCAGTTGCAGCCCTTTCTATAACCATTTCATAAAAAATGTTATAAGCAAATTGAACAACTTTTAATTTATACTGATATGCCCCCTTAACTGTCGATGGTAATTGAAAAATCAATTCTCTAAAATTCATTTTTAATTCTAGTCTGATGCGACACTTGAACGCGTTTCGTAATAACTTATTACATTTTCAAAGACTTTAGTTTACACACACAACTATTACCTGCAAACACTAAACAGAGTTCTACTATGCTATAATTTAAATGGCTTTCATTTTATATACCTGCATTTGGGTGAGGTGATATGTTACAACAGTTTTGGATGAGGTGAAAACAAACTTTCAACACAAGACAGAACACGAAACAATGGGTATAATATTAAGTTAAAGGGAAAAATGGGAGTAACTGCAAAGGGCCCATTGGCCCATATAACTTGATGCTTCTATATTGGTGCGGAGTCATGAAGTGGGTAGAATATAGTTGTGCATTAATTGGCTGTTGATTGCTGGTGTTGACTTCTTGATGTGTAGTGCCTCGCAGATATCAAGTCGCCTGCTATTGCTGTATCTATCAATGATTTCTGTGTTTTTTGTTAAGATTTCTTTGGTGAGGGTCTGGTTGTGGGAAGAGATTATATGTTCCTTAATGGAGCCCTGTTGCTTATGCATCGTTAATCGCCTGGAAAGAGATGTTGTCTTGCCTATATACTGAGTTCTTTGAGGCTTTCAGTCCCCAAGTGGGCATTTGAAGGCATAGACGACGTTGGTCTCTCTTAAAGCGTTCTGCTTTATGTCTGGAGTTTCTCATGAGTAGGTTGGCCGTTTTTTTGGTTTTATAGTAAATCGTCAGTTGTATCTTCTGATTTTTGTCTGTAGGGATAACGTTTCTATTAACAATATCTTTCAGGACCCTTTCCTCCGTTTTATGAGCTGTGGAAAAGAGGTTCCTGTAAAATAGGGTAATAGGGGGTACAGGTGTAGTTGTCTCTTCAGAGGTTGCATGGCGTTTCACCTTCCTTCTTATGTCTTCAACGAAACCATTGGAGAAGCCGTTGTTGACTAAGACCTGTCTTACCCTACAGAGTTCTTCTTCGACTTGCTTCCATTCTGAGCTGTGGCTGAGAGCACGGTCGACATAAGCGTTAACAACACTCTTCTTGAACCTGTCTGGGCAGTCACTGTTGGCATTGAGGCACATTCCTATGTGTTTTTCCTTAGTGTAGCCTGCAGTGTGGAAACCTCCGCTCCTTTCCATGACTGTTACATCTAGAAAGGGCAGCTTCCCATCCTTCTCCATCTCGTAAGTGAAAACACTAAGTAAGTGTTTTCTGGTATGTCAAGAGGAGTACAGGCCGGATCACGATACACTGTCCGCTATCATCCCGATTGTTTCATCCACAGGTACGTTGGTAAACAGTGATTCTACGTCCAATGAGGCTCTTATCCCTGTGGCCCGTGTTCCCCGCAGTAAGTCAACAAATTCCTTTGGATAGACCAGGCTGAATGCGCAAGTTACATAAGGAGTCAGCAAGCCGTTGAGTCGCTTCGCCAGTCTGTACGTGGGTGTGGGTATCTGGCTGATGATTGGCCGAAGTGGGTTTCCAGGCTTATATGTCTTGACATTTCCATATGCATATCCAGTTTCCTTATTCGCCCAGTCGTCCATAGTGAGCAGCCAGTATGAGCAGAGGTTATCTTCTTGATAGTATGTGCTTCAAGAGTTCAGAACAGAGAACAGAGAACTGTTCAGATCCTGTTCAGATCCCGCTGGGGATGCCAATTATGTTACGGCCCTCTTGGGTCGCAACTGGGTTCTTTCTCTGATGTTAGTAGAGCTTGGGTATCCGGCCCCAAGCTAGTAGTGGCTTTCAAGGGGTGTGCTCCGTAACGCAAGTAAATTAAAGGGGAAGGGATAAAACTGCTCTCTAAGTATATATTAGCACCACCACCATAAATAAATATATAAACACTCACACTTATTATTACTACACTTATTTACAATCACTTGTCTTCCTCCGAAGACTCAAGACGTTCACGGTGCTCAAGACGAGTGGTCCTGGTTCTATTGTGGCCTCACGATGAATCCTTTGATTCCCTCGGCGAGTCTACCCCGGCCACAGGGCAGCCAAAACACAATCCCACTGGGTGCACCGTCGTGGAGGCCGTCGACCACAAATCCAGCCTGTAGCTGGCAGGTTCCAATCAGTTCCGCTGGTTAGGCCACTCCACGACCGATAATAGGGTAGCGAGCCCTAGGCAGGATCCTCGTGTGATCCCACAGATCACTCTCCTCGCCACAACACCCCAGTGGTTAGTCTTCTCCACTAGTCAGCCCCGGGTACGACAAATCCTCAACTGCCATGTCACAGGCAGGCTAACACAACAGTGTTCATCCGGGGGGGTGACTCACAACTCCTGCAGCTAACACTTTGAGATTCTACGGCTGCCTTGGGTAGACTGATCCAACGTTCATTACAACAGTCCCAGGTCGACTCTGTAATCAGACACGTCATCAGTACCGGTTATACTCTAGGGCACCTCACTTACAGACTTAGACACAAACGCCCACCTATCCACTCCATAGATGGCGTTGCTGTCTAAGCGTCACCTCACCAGAGGTCAGCAGCGGCTGTTATGAGCTGATCAGGACGGGAAATCAGCCCTCGTGGCTGGTATATCTCGTCCTCACTAGATGGCGCCGTCCATTTGGAGGGGGTTTCGGGAGCTGACCCACATATGGCGCGGTCGTCACTGCTCCGTGCTCGGACGCTGGGCTCGGGTCCGTAACAACAACCCTTAATATAATTAAAAGGACAAGCTTGCCCCCCTTAATATAACTAAAAGGAGGACAAGCATGCCTGTGATAGGTTAGGACTGGGATTAGAGAGGTTAGGTATGGTTATAGACTAGGCCCGGATTGGAGGATAGGACTAGATATATCAGAACTAGCTGGTCTGGGCTAGTTTAGGTATAGTTCGGCAGCTTTTAGATTGGAGGGTAGGTTAGGTTTGGATTGGAGGATAGGATGTGTTAATACCAGTCAGTTAGGTTAGTTTAGTTTTGGAATGAACACAACACGATTATGCTAGCTGGCGCATGATAGGTTAGGTTTGAAATGGGTTAGGATATAATAGTGCTAGTTGGACTAGGTTGGGCTACGTCTTGTTTGGATGGGATATGCTACTGTTAGTTGGAGTAGGATAGGTTAGGTTGGTTTAGGTTTGGAATGGGGATGACATGATAGCGCTAGTTGGAGTAGAATAGGTTAGGAAAGGTAGGATGGTTAGGCTTGTTTCGCTTTCTATAGGATTGGGCCCTGATAAAGCTAGGTTAGGGAATATTCATACAAGGATGGGATATGTTACTGCTAGTGGGAGTAGATTTGGAATGGAGAGGATATGTTAGTGCTAGTTGGAGTGGGATAGGATAGGATGGGTTAGGCTGTTTTGATTGAGCTTTAGAATGCATAAAAAAAATTACATCTCCAGACGCATTTTTTTCGCTGTACTGAGTTGCCAGATGTACAAGAAAAAGTTGTGTAGTATAAAGTGCACAATTTATATACAGCACTGCACAATTGTCGTTACTGTGGGGAATTCCCTCGTTTATGAAAATGCTTGAGGAACTGAAATGTTGCTCTCCCCCTGCAATGAAGCAGCGGTAGCAACACTAGGGCGGTTATTGCGATCAGCATCTAGTTTATTGCTCTTTCTAATGTGAAATGTATATTTTTGCCATAACACTAGAATGCAAACTATGTTTTTGCGAATAAAATATATGTCGGAAAATCCGACACCATTTAATAATCATACAGATAATAGCTGTATTGTATAAACAAGTTACCCATAGAAAACGTTACTTGTAGTGGAATTACTGTCTAAAGAAAACGGGATATCATCACCACATACTATTATAATTCACCAGCTATTCTGCTGGGAATTATTCTTAAATACATTAGTCTTTGGACTTTACCATCATAAAAACATCTTATATAAATTAACTCAATTATCAATATTAAAGTAGAGTAAATGTGACCCTTCTATCACTTTCTGAAATCTGGACAAAGTAGGCCAGGCGTCAGTGGGGAAGGAGGGCAGCCATTGTTGTGTCACCTCCGAGACGTGTGGAGCAAATTTAGCTCCTATCATATCTGGACAATGTCGGCCAGTAACGTCAATAGTATGGAGTGTTAAACAGCCATTGTTATACGAGACCAGAGGCTCACACGGGAGCAAATTCGGCTCCTGTTAATTTTACTTGGACGTAGTGTTATGGATACCAAAGGTGTACCATCTGTCAACACGCTGTCAACAAATCAAGTTAAGTGTTCTTTCCGAAACCCATTATTTATCATTAGTGGCCATTAATGTCATTGGGTAGGGTGGTCCGGTTAGATCACATGGAAGCCTCAAACTAAAGGTAATTAAGCCAGGTCTTCATGTTCCATGTACTGTTTTCTCTGATATACTTGTCATATATAGGTATCTGGCTTCACAGCTAGCGCACTTTTGACAGGTCAAGACGAGGATGCAAGATTTGTGCACCAGTTACTGGGTGATATGGAAGCTACCTCAAAGAGGATAATTTGGTGTCTACACCCTAGTTATACCTGGTGGACTAACCTGCTGTACTATAAGATAAGGAACCTCTTCAATGTATGTAGTTAATTCTGTAGTTTGATTGGCTGCATATATATAAATATAAACCCCCCCCCTAATGTGTAGAGGATCGATTTGTGAGATTATGAGATTATTGCAGAAATACAGTCCACTTATCATTATACAAATTGCTATCGAAGTATATAAATTAACGTAAATATAAATTCATATAAATTAAATAAATATAACTCTCACAGGTCGGTTCCCACAATATATATGTATAAAAAAAATTCTCCAGCCCTAGATGAGGATGGATATTAGGACAACTCGCCTACGGAGTGGCTAGACATACGATTCTG
This sequence comes from Procambarus clarkii, assembly GCF_040958095.1. NCBI lineage: Eukaryota > Metazoa > Arthropoda > Malacostraca > Decapoda > Cambaridae > Procambarus > Procambarus clarkii. Next base: position 44,011,081 of record NC_091161.1, read on the forward strand.
CTTAAATTGCAGTATGACATTTGGGCATCTATTTTAGTGTTCGAACTAAACACTGCATAAGTGAATTTAGTCAGCTGTAGATGACTAAAATGTATATTCTTAAACCTCTGATTAGGTTAAGTGGGGATGGCTAGTCTAGCCATTTTTGAATAATAAAAAACAGTACATGTGCAGGTAGGACGCTGAAGGTCACATTGGTCATCGGTTGATGTCACAGTTTGAAGTCAGATGCTGTGGTACCTTAACACTTATATGCTAATTGCTAATAATACCCTATCCCTATACTGAGGTCGCTTTTTGCGACGTCGCTAAACAACTACTGGTCTGTAGAACGTATTTGTTTGTTATATAATAAGTTAGGTTAGGATTGTTTGATAGGGTTTATGAAATGAATAACAGAAAATTAGCAATGAGAGAAAATATGAGCAAAGGTAACTGAATATCGTCTCTGATGAAGCACAGAGTACAGTTGAGGTATTGAGAGTAATGAAGAGTTCGCACTAATGTGTGAACCTCCTAGGATCCGCATTTTGCACGTCGGCTAAAAGCTTTGAGATCATTGATGCCTCTCGCCGCATTAGGGATGACGTCAACCTTACCTACCTTGAGGTTACCTTGAGGTGCTTCCGGGGCTTAGCGTCCCCGCGGCCCGGTCGTCGACCAGGCCTCCTGGTTGCCGGACTGATCGACCAGGCTGTTGGACGCGGCTGCTCGCAGCCTGACGTACGAGTCACAGCCTGGTTGATCAGGTATCCTTTGGAGGTGCTTATCCAGTTCTCTCTTGAACACTGTGAGGGGTCGGCCAGTTATGCCCCTTATGTGTAGTGGAAGCGTGTTGAACAGTCTCGGACCTCTCATGTTGATAGAGTTCTCTCTGAGTACCAGTTGCACCTCTGTTTTTCAACGGGGGTATTCTGCACATCCTGCCATGTCTTCTGGTCTCATGTGATGTTATTTCTGTGTACAGGTTTGGGACCAGCCCCTCTAATATTTTCCACGTATAAATTATTATGTACCTCTCCCGCCTGCGCTCAAGGGAGTACAGTTTTAGGCTCTTTAGTCGGTCCCAATAGTTTAGATGTTTTACTGAGTGGATTCTAGCAGTAAAGGATCTCTGCACGCTCTCCAGGTCAGCAATTTCTCCAGCTTTGAAAGGTGCTGTCATTGTGCAGCAGTACTCCACTCTAGAGAGCACAAGCGTTTTGAAAAGTGTCATCATCGGTATAGCATCTCTAGTGTGAAAAGTTCTTGTTATCCAACCTGTCATTTTTCTTGCAGTTGTGACGGCTACTTTATTGTGTTCTTTAAAGGTAAGGTCTTCCGACATGAGTACACCCAGATCCTTTACATTGCCTTTTCGTTCTATGTTATGATTTGCCTGAGTTTTGTACGTGGTTTCCGTTTTTATATTTTCATTTTTTCCATAGCGCATGAGCTGGAACTTATCTTCGTTAAACACCATATTATTTTCTGTAGCCCATAGAAAGACCTGATCTACATCTGACTGGAGGTTCGCCGTGTCCTCTATGTTGCCTACTCTCATGAAGATCCTAGTGTCATCTGCAAAGGATGATACAGTGCTATAGGTTGTGTTCTTGTCTGTCCAAAATGAGGAGGAGAAAAAGTACTGGAGCAAGCACAGTACCCTGGGGGACTGAGCTCTTCACGGTTGATGGGCTGGATTTTATTTTGTTGACACATTAGGTTCTGTTGGTCAGGAAATTGTAGATCCATCTGCCTATTTTTCCGGTAATTCCTTTTGAACGCATTTTATGTGCAATAACACCATGGTCACATTTGTCAAAAGCTTTTGCGAAATCTGTGTAAATTACATCCGCGTTATGTTTCTTCCATGGCATCTAATGCCATATCATAGTGGTCCAGCAACTGCGACAGGCAAGAGCGCCCTGTTCTGAAACCATGTTGTCCGGGGTTATGGAGTTGCTGTGATTCCATGTATTTTGTGATTTTACTTCTTAGCACTCTCAAAAAATTTTGATGTGCGATGTTAGCGCTATCGGTCTGTAATTTTTTGCCTCTGCCTTATTTCCTCCTTTATGAAGTGGTGCTATCTCTGCTGTTTTTAGTATATCAGGAATAACGCCAGTATCTAGGCTTTGTCTCCAGAATGTGGAGGGCCTGCGATAGTGGTTTTTTACAGTTCTTTATGAATATGGAGTTCCAAGAATCTGGGCCTGGTGCAGAATGCATAGGCATACTGTTTATGGCTTCTTCAAAATCCAGTGGGGATAGGGTGACGTCTGATATATGATTTGATGTCGGTATCGTATCAATGAAAAATTCATTTGGGTTATCAATCTTTAGTGTGTTTAATGGCTCGCTGAAAACAGTCGTACTGCCTCCTCAGTAGCTCGCTCATTTCTTTGTTGTCATCGGTGAAAGTTCCATCTCCCTTTCGCAGGGGCCCGATACTAGATGTGGTTTTTGATCTTGATTTTGCATAGGAGAAAAAATATTTCGGATTTCTTTCTATTTCATTGATGGTCTTTTGCTCTTTGCCTCTCCTGGGTTCTGTATGATTCTTGTAGCTTCCGTTCAATTGTTTCTAGTTCTCTACCTAACCTTCCTCGCCGTTCTTGAGATAGGGTGCGACTCTCAAGTTGTTCCGCGATTCGTTTTCTTCGCCTATATTGGGAACGACGTTCCCGTTCCAATCTGCATCTCTTCCTCTTTTTTCTTAGAGGTATGCGGTTTGAACATATTTCTAGTGCTACTGAGCTTATTTTTTCCAGGCACTGGTTCAGGTTTGCATTTCCTAGCTGTTCTTCCCAGTTTATTTCTGTGAAGTCCTGTTTTTTTTCGCTCCCAGTTTATCTGTTTATTATTGAAGTTGAATTTGCTGAAATCTCCTCCACCGGGAATCTGGACTGGTTTTGAAGGTCTACTCCCCATGGTTGTCATAACTTCAATTAAGTTGTGATCTGAGTAACAGGTATTTGTAATCATTATGTTCCTGATCAATTCATCATTATTAGTGAAAATGAGGTCCAGCGTGTTCTCCTTCCTAGTTGGTTCGACTGTGTCTATGCTTAAGGCACAACTCTCCTAAACACGAGAGTGAAGTATACAGCTTTAGAAACACTTTCCCACCAGGAGACTCGAACCCTAGCCAGCACAGAAGCCTTCCAGCAACTGGCATAACAGGTACGCCTTAACCCACTCCACCACCTGCTCAGACCCTTAAAAGAGATGGTAATTTCGGAGTATTTAACACTCCAAAGACCACCACCTCCCAAGAGCACTAGTAAAATGACCCCTCACTTGCTCTAGTGCTCTTGGGAGGTGGTGGTCTTTGGAGTGTTAAATACTCCGAAATTACCATCTCTTTTAAGGGTCTGAGCAGGTGGTGGAGTGGGTTAAGGCGTACCTGTCATGCCAGTTGCTGGAAGGCTTCTGTGCTGGCTAGGGTTCGAGTCTCCTGGTGGGAAAGTGTTTCTAAAGTTATACATATATATATATATTGTCACGTGGGGGGTGGTGGGCCGGGCCGGGGCTCTGCTAGCACTCTGCTGCTAGGGGCTCAAAAGGCCCAAATACTCAGCCCCTCCGACTCCCTGGATTCACCGGAGTCTCCTTGGTCACACAAGAGATGACCAACAATACCCACCTCCGCAGGTCTTTGCTTCCACCACAAAAGGGGGTGCCACGGATTCACCCTGGAAGCCCTCAAGTCGAACACGGGGAAACTGCTGTTAACAGTTCCGGCCTAGACCCGTGGAGGAGTGAAGGAAGACTCAGGCTTACCTTATAACAATAACCACCCTGAGTCTTGCCTGCCAGAAAAAAAGGTTGCAGGAACTCCTTTCCTGCCTGTATTCTCTATCTTCTTCTTAACAAGGTCGCCAGCTGGGTTATTATATCTGCACCCCAGCAATGCAGTTCAGTGGGTGTATTATATATTGTTTGTAGCCAGATGATTGCTACTCCCATAGATCTGCTACTAGACTGTTGGCCCAGGGTACTCTTCCAGGAAGGTCTGTGTGGCTTTACCTCTCTCTAGCCATTACGTTAATAGTTGCCACCATTCAGGCACCGATACTGATCGGATGGCTAAGGGTACACTTTTATGTAAGTCTGTGCTGTCACTACCACTCTCCAGGCAATAGGAACTGCTATAGAGAACGTAGTGTTCCCTAGGTGGTACTATGATAACCTTCGTGTATGCTCATAGAGAAATATCATAAATGGAGGCACACTTAAACACAGTGATAAAATGTGTGAATTTACTGATGCAAATTACATGAACACACACACAATCACAAGTAATACATGAATATGGAAATATGGATAATAAGTCTGGAGATCGTCAGCCTCTTCTTCCACGACCTCCAATACTCCTTCAACTGGGCAGAAAGACAGGAGTCTCACACTCTCACAGGAGGGCCTCTTCACCACGTCGGCGCCTCTTCTTCACTGTCCTGCCATCCATACGCACTGTCCCCTCTGACAGTCCTGGACACAAGCTGCCTTGCAGCCTACTCTACTACTAAAGTATTAATGTCCTGTTGCCACATACATAAGTAACTATTGTGGCCTAACTAGCCTACTCACACAAGGGGTAATGGGAGGGAAAATGATATACCTTACATTCCTGGCTCACGACGCCTGTCCCTCGATGGTGCGAGGTTCCCACGCTTCCTTGAGTCGATCCTTGACGATCCAGGACGTTCCACAGGTCCTCAGGTGTCGCGGAGCCTTCGCGTTGTCGCCGTTCCAATCCCTGATATTCAGCTGCCCCAATCCTGGTTCATCGATGGGCGCTGAGCTAATCACTATTTTTCCCCACACTCGCCCCTTCCACAAGGCGTTGCTCCTTGTCCTAGGCACGGTGTCGTCCTTCCAAGACCCTCAGTGGATGTGACCCGGTCACAGCTAGGCCTGCTCGCCGCATCTTCCAGACCTCAACGTCCAGCGTCGCCGCCCTGCGTCGTCGCCGAATATTTTCCAAGTTTGGCCCTCTTTCGCTCAATAAACTTAGTTCCTTTTGCCTCCCAGAAGCGCAGGGTCTCCAATAACTTATGGTGGGCTGCGATGGCTAGCTTAATCCACTGAATAAGGCTTGTAGAGCCTCTAATCCTTGAGAGCAGACCGAGGCGCATCCTGTCGCTTCCAAGGTCGGATCAACTCTGACGTTGGCGCCGCCCGGGGCACTCGGTGACGTCACGGCGGACCCTGATTTGTCGCCCGCGACCTAAGTCGGCCAATCCGCGATCGGCTAGTGTCCCTTCCAAAAGGTCATATCTGCATTAGGGGATACTTTTTCATTTTATAACAGGGCGCCAATTTCCCTTTATTTACAACTTATAATGTAACTTCCTTCCCTTTACTGGCAGCCGGTCTGGTCGCCACATATATCATTAGACTCCCTGAACCTCAGAGAATCAGTAGGGAGAGCTGATATGACTCTTTAAGCCGGCAAACGAAAGAAATAGAGGGCACCGTAACTATATATATATATATATATATATATAATATATATATTGTGACTGTAAAGCGTTGGTGTTCGGCTGTTTCAAAAGCTGGGGGCAGGGCCTCGTCACATAACAAAAAAAAGAGAAGATTGTCCTTTTGTCTGTGGTAAGGTAATGGGAAGACACACAAAACACAAAGTATAAACAATGAAATTTTAATTACTCTAGAAAACAAGATATGAATAAAGACAATCTCGTAAAATTCAAAACAAGTCAACAAACAAAACATGAATTATTACTGGCAGTGAACAATTTACTCTAAGACAATAAAGTGCAAGTTAATATTGATAGTAATATAAATAAAATCAGGTGAGGTGCTGAGAATACTGGCTTCAAGCTGCCACCTCCCTTAGTACACGACAGCCAGGGCTTTAGTCTAATATAGAGAGATGTCAACTCCAAGGAGCACAGGGATATTCTGAGGAGACGGCGTGCTGCTGGCCCAGACGTAGACTCATGTAGTGGCGTGAGTGCAGGTGCGGTGACACACCAGCCAATCAGCAACAGGCAGGCAGAGAATGAGTAGTTTGCTGGTTTGACGGCGGGCGGTAGCCGGTGTGTCGGGTTGTGCACGGTACGCTTTGCTTCCTGGGCAAAACGTTTGGCGATACTGGTGGACATATCTTTTGTATATATATAAAAAAAAAAAAAATTGTTACATTCTTGTACAGCCACTAGTACGCGTAGCGTTTCGGGCAAGTCCTTAATCCTATGGTCCTTGGAATAAGATCCCCTGCCGCGAAGAATCGTTTTTTCATCCAAGTACACATTTTACTGTTGCGTTAAACAGAGGCTACAGTTAAGGAATTGCGCCCAGTAAATCCTCCCCGGCCCAGGATACGAACCCATGACATAGCGCTCGCGGAACGCCAGGCGAGTGTCTTGCCACTACACCACGGAGACTATCTTCAATATAGTATCTTGTACTTGAACGACGTAAATGTGTAGGGAAGAGCAGGCTCAATCTCTTGAAAGAGATTATCGTCACAATTAGTGATATCGTCACTACATTCAGTGTACTAAGATATATATATACAAGTACACTGAATGAGTATTTTGATTTTTTTTATTCTACAGCAAGGTGTGGGGAGGCATGTTTTTGAGTGAATGTGATGTGCATATATATTTATGCACGCACATATGTTTATGCGTTTATGCAGCAATATTGGATTACTACTGAAATCCCATTGAAGTCACCACGCCTGGCAGGGGACTGTTTTCATACAAATGAGTGATAGTGGGTTTTCATTTTTATTTTGCCCTATGCTCGATAAGCAATCTCCGAAGAAAGATTGACAAAGCTTAAATTACATTCTCTAGAAAGGCGAAGAAGAAATAGGGGTGACATGATAGGGGTGTGACTGAATGGATTGATGAACTATAAGGCAATCACTAGCAGAGGTAACTAAAAACGGGTACGCCAAGTCACGACCTTTTAATCCCCTTGAAAGTACCTGTGCAGGGACACTGAGTGGCTACCTGATGACGTCATTGACCATTAGCAATGTCTGTGCAAGGGTCACTGGGGTAACGAAATTTGGGTATGTCAGGAGCCGACCTTTTAATCCCTTTGAGCGAAATTTCGTGGTCTATAAGGCAATCACCCGCTGGGGTAAATATAGGTTCGGTAAGAAGGGTGAACGCAGAGATGCATGCTAGTTCATGCCCACGCCTTGTGTAATGAAAATCATTTGCTCCAAGTCGTGTTCACCAGGAAAAAATTCTCTACTAGTTCACAGGGGTATCGAAAAACACACGAGACAACTCGTGTCCACCGAAAAAAAGCAAAACGGACATGCGTAGGCACATTTTCCACTACTGTGGTGTTGAGAGTTGGAAAATATAGTACTGGTATGGAGAGGCGGAGAAGATGGTGGCGGTGTGGAGAGGCGGAGAAGATGGTGGCGGTATGGAGAGGCGGAGAAGATGGTGGCGGTGTGGAGAGGCGGAGAAGATGGTGGCGGTGTGGAGAGGCGGAGAAGATGGTGGCGGTGTGGAGAGGCGGAGAAGATGGTGGCGGTGTGGAGAGGCGGAGAAGATGGTGGCGGTGTGGAGAGGCGGAGAAGATGGTGGCGGTGTGGAGAGGCGGAGAAGATGGTGGCGGTGTGGAGGGGCGGAGAAGATGGTGGCGGTGTGGAGGGGCGGAGAAGATGGTGGCGGTGTGGAGGGGCGGAGAAGATGGTGGCGGTGTGGAGGGGCGGAGAAGATGGTGGCGGTGTGGAGGGGCGGAGAAGATGGTGGCGGTGTGGAGGGGCGGAGAAGATGGTGGCGGTGTGGAGGGGCGGAGAAGATGGTGGCGGTGTGGAGGGGCGGAGAAGATGGTGGCGGTGTGGAGGGGCGGAGAAGATGGTGGCGGTGTGGAGGGGCGGAGAAGATGGTGGCGGTGTGGAGGGGCGGAGAAGATGGTGGCGGTGTGGAGGGGCGGAGAAGATGGTGGCGGTGTGGAGGGGCGGAGAAGATGGTGGCGGTGTGGAGGGGCGGAGAAGATGGTGGCGGTGTGGAGGGGCGGAGAAGATGGTGGCGGTGTGGAGGGGCGGAGAAGATGGTGGCGGTGTGGAGGGGCGGAGAAGATGGTGGCGGTGTGGAGGGGCGGAGAAGATGGTGGCGGTGTGGAGGGGCGGAGAAGATGGTGGCGGTGTGGAGGGGCGGAGAAGATGGTGGCGGTGTGGAGGGGCGGAGAAGATGGTGGCGGTGTGGAGGGGCGGAGAAGATGGTGGCGGTGTGGAGGGGCGGAGAAGATGGTGGCGGTGTGGAGGGGCGGAGAAGATGGTGGCGGTGTGGAGGGGCGGAGAAGATGGTGGCGGTGTGGAGGGGCGGAGAAGATGGTGGCGGTGTGGAGGGGCGGAGAAGATGGTGGCGGTGTGGAGGGGCGGAGAAGATGGTGGCGGTGTGGAGGGGCGGAGAAGATGGTGGCGGTGTGGAGGGGCGGAGAAGATGGTGGCGGTGTGGAGGGGCGGAGAAGATGGTGGCGGTGTGGAGGGGCGGAGAAGATGGTGGCGGTGTGGAGGGGCGGAGAAGATGGTGGCGGTGTGGAGGGGCGGAGAAGATGGTGGCGGTGTGGAGGGGCGGAGAAGATGGTGGCGGTGTGGAGGGGCGGAGAAGATGGTGGCGGTGTGGAGGGGCGGACATGATGGTGGCGGTGTGGAGGGGCGGACATGATGGTGGCGGTGTGGAGGGGCGGACATGATGGTGGCGGTGTGGAGGGGCGGAGATGATGGTGGCGGTGTGGAGGGGCGGACAAGATGGTGGCGGTGTGGAGGGGCGGACAAGATGGTGGCGGTGTGGAGGGGCGGACAAGATGGTGGCGGTGTGGAGGGGCGGACAAGATGGTGGCGGTGTGGAGGGGCGGACAAGATGGTGGCGGTGTGGAGGGGCGGACAAGATGGTGGCGGTGTGGAGAGGCAAACAAAAACACTGCATAAAACGACACCCATGAATGATTGAGGAGCTGAAAGATGCGTTATTGGCCTCCTAAGAGATGTCGAACGCTCCACCATGTGATATTAAACCACAGAAGTGCAAGGTCTCGAGAGAGTCAAAGAAGTTTCGTTGGAGTAGAAGGCGCTGGGAAACCTTGATAAAACCGTACCTATTTTAAACTCTTAAGAAACAGACCAAGTTGGAGAGTTTGAGAAGCTGAAAGACTAGTTAGGGATAAGCTTTGTGTTTGTCTCTGACCATTATCTGCCTTTGGATCCAGACTTTTTGAATGTATCTCGGTGTTGGAAGGGGAGAATCTATTAAATGCTTCGGATGAAAATCTTGAGCGTTATGAACTTTCCGAGAACTGTGATTTCTACCTTATAGTCTTGCCTTAATTATATATAATGTTGGTTTTCTGATATCTTCAACATCTTCATTTTTAAATTCTTGATTAAATTAAAGTTGAACGATATATATATATATATATATATATATATATATATATATATATATATATATATATATATATATATATATATATATATATATATATAAAATTCTCCACTGCTTTAATGTGTTGAATTAAAAATTATATATTTCAGGTTTTAAATTTTAATTGTGGTATTGGCCCGTCCTCTCAAAAAAGTGACTTCAGAACCCCTAACGGACAAATAACAGGGTACTGTAAATTATAACGGCTTAGGAACAATACAATATAGATTGTGCTCAGAGGGGAAAAAGAAAGACCCAAAGGAATAGGAAACTTGCAGCAACGGGAGACAAGTACCTGATAGCAAACTTTATCAAAGGCTTTTGTGGTATCTTGGGCAACGAGAAAGGAATCACAGCTGTAATCACAGGCTGACGAAAAGTTCAGGAAAAGGGAATTGATGTTTATTCGACCAGACCGGACTTGTGTGTTGGGAAGACTTCATATTTTTGTATTTTGAAGTTAGGTAATCACATTAAACTACATATTGTATCACTTAACTGTCAGAATAATGAGGAAAGGAGGGGGGGGGGAGAGGGGGAATTCCTATATTTGTCTGATCTCATGCTTTTAACTCCACAAAAACGTTTTGCTGTATAAAATTTATGTACATTATTAACTGACTGTTTAGTTCGACAGTAATAGTTTGAATATCCTTGGGCAGGTAAGAAATCCAAGGCAGAGATCTTGCAGGGGGGAATCCAAATCCGAGCTCTGACAGGTAATCCAAGGCAGTCAAGGTGTGGGAGGGGGTGGGGCATAGTGCCTAGAGTCCTTGACTAAAAATCAAACTTTTTTATTTTTTTTCGCGAAAGATAAAGAAACTTTCGTGCATTCCGTTTTAATTTTTGCGAGTTTTAAATATCTTGTGAATAATTACAAATCTGAACATATTTTAATCTGGAAAAATATTTTCCATATCATATCACTGTGTTCCATATCATTGCTTTTATTTAAATGTCTGACAGATTGACACTCTGAAATAAAGGTGTGGATGACAAACGAAATTCACAGCAAAGAAATTTATACTTACATTTAAAGATGTAACCATCATATAATTATGCTTGCATGATCAGAGAAATCATACTTGTCATCCCCAAAGTTTAAAAATACTATTTCTTCCAAACAAATCCTCATCACTTTGTTGATGAGGATTGGCCCACCAAACCGTCAAATTCTTTTAGCCGTTCAACCTGTCAAGTTCTCATGGCCAGCCAAACCAATGTGGTCCCCTCACGCACGCTGCCGTTCATGTGAGAACAAATCGTTATAAAACTGGGAGTTGGGCTGTTTTATTGGAATCATTACTGAATATATCGAGTTGTTTAATATATAATGTGTAAGAATTTATCTCACGAGGCCTAAGAAAATAGTTGTTACTCAATCCTCGCGGTGACGTCACAGATATGACAGTAATAGTAAACGTACAATTCATATTTTAATAATGTGAATAATCCACAAAATACCTAAATTTAAGAATTAATTCGTAGTTAGTCTTAAAAGCTAAAAATCCTCATGGCGGTATATTATTAGAATTGTGTTTAAGGAGTTAATTGTTATAATTATGAAATATTTCCCATTCTAAGTGTGAAATGATCCAGTTATAAATGAATGTATTATAAAGGGAGGAGTCACTCTTACTATCTTGATTTTGTGTAAACATTATTGCACCCAATTGGAAAAATAAGAAGATAGGAGATGAAATTTCCCAAAAAATTGGCAAATAAGGTTTCTGGTATATTTACAATAAAACTTATTAATGATATAAAATACATTTTTTTAACATATGCAAAGGATAACAAAAATTGTTTATAAAAATACTGAATGGAGACAAATTCAGTTTTAGTAATGGTCATCGAACTAACAGTTCTCATTACTTTTAAAACAAATACATAGTATTTGTAATAATTACAAGCTTTGTCATAGTTTTAGTCGTCTAGATTTTTTGTTTCATTTATCTTTCCCCAAATGACTATTTATCCTTAGGACAAATATACAGGGTAATGGTATTTGGTATTATCCAAGCAATGCAGGGTATTATTCAAGTGGCTGTTTGATATTGACATGTTTGTAGACACGATAGACACTTCGGTGTATACACCTTTAGGCCCACTCTTGGGATACTGACATCGGTTCCGTCGGGTATCTGTGCAGAGTTTATAAGATTTTTTACGATTGCTTCATGTTGGGAGTGAACCCTGGCTCTCTTAAAATAGGCAAGTTCGGTAGCATCTACCCAGCGTCGCTTAAATAGGGTGACGTCCCGCCAAACACACACCGAAACTACGACGTTGGTACAACGTTCGAACAAGTTTTAACTCCTAACTAGTTATAACAACCAATATAGCCAGTTGTAACAACGTTCTAATACGTCATAAACACGTTAAACCAAGATGTAACAACTTTATTACAAGTTGTAACAAGCGGAAAATAGACAGTTTCGGTTTGTGTTTCCAGGGATGGGGGTTAAAATTATAGTCCTACAAGGGAAGACCTCGGGTGTCCAGGAGGGCAACTATCTCCTTCCTCAGATCAAGCAGTTTCGGCGTCGTCTTAACCTTTATGTATATCACGTTTGTGTCGAACCTTCCCAGGCCACCTAAGACCACGTCGAGCTTCCGTTTATTTTTGAGGAAAAAGAGAGCACGTTGTTAATATGGAAACAGTGCATGAATAGTAAGTTAAAAAAAAATCATTTAAAGAATTACAAAGCTTAAATTACTTTCACTAGAAAAGCGAATAATGAATTAATATGAACAAATCCCCAAGGACCGTGATGAGGGTTCGAACCGACGTCTGGGATGATCCCAGACGCCTTATTCTAATGTGCCACGACAGGGTAAAAAAAAATGGAAACCTTGAGTGCAACTGCCCTCACAAGGCTCGCGCAGCTTCTCCGGGAAAAGGGCCGTCAGGGATCAACCCAGACGTAGGTTCAAACCCTCATCACGGTCCTTGTGGATTTGTTCATTTCATGCATCACGCTATTGTGATTTCTGTGTGTAATAAGATGATAATGGTTCGGTAACATGGGTTGAAATTATGGGGAACAATTACCGCGTAACACATTAACAGTGGAGTAGCTTTTTGTTTCAAGTGTAGGTTAGACACGCATATGAATGAGATTGTCCACAACCGTGGACATCTTCAAGAGGAAACTAGATTTATTCCTCCAAGGAGTGCCGGACCAACCGGGCTGTGGTGGGTATGGGGGCCTGCGGGCAGCTCCAAGCAACAGCCTAGTGGACCAAACTCTCACAAGTCAAGCCTGGCCTCGGGCCGGGCTTGGGGAGTAGAACAACTCCCAAAACCCCATCAACCAGGTATCAACCAGGGTGCAACCCGTTCTCGCAAATTCGTAAAGTCAATATTGACTTATTAACTACGTGCATAGGTGATATACTAAACATAATAGATACCCTTTAAAAGATTCATAGAAAACACCGACCTTACCTAACCTTGTTAGTATCTTAAGATAAGCATCTTATTGCTTCGTAATTACAATTATTACTTAACCTATACCTATTATAGGTTAGGTAATTGTAATTACGAAGCTATAAGATGCTTATCTTAAGATACTAACAAGGTTAGGTAAGGTCGGTGTTTTCTATGAATCTTTTAAGGGTATCTATTATGTTAAGTATGTCACCTATGCACATATTTAATAAGTCAATATTGACTTGTTAAATTTGCGAGAACGGGTTGCAGGGTGCATATAAACAAGAGCTATCTCATATTGGCCAATAGGCCTTCTGCACTTACTTTCATTCTTATGTTTTTAATTAGGTTAATAAGTGCAATGAAGTTAAATTTGTGACTGATTATGGGGAGACAATAAATGCTACGAAATGGACTAGGATTAATCGAATATTTACGAAACCTGTACATCTTTCCTCAATTATGCGGTTTAGTTTGCATTTATTGATCAATTTAATAGGTACGAGGTTATTGTACTTACCATGAACTTCGCAATCAGTTGACGAATGTCGACCGCAACATTCTCATCTGTCTGCTTACGCTTATCTACCTCGCTCCATCTTTCTGAAATTACAAAATAAGAATTTTATAATTTAATATTTAACCTGCTATGTATATACGCAAATACAGAAAAAAAATTTAATTTAAAAACAAATATACATAGTTTTACCGATACATTGTATACTGTCGCTAATGTTGGTACCTTCCTAACTCCAAGTAACTATACCTGAGATTTCTTTAGTCATGGTTCAACTGATAGTAAGAGTGAAGGTTCGCGAGTTCAATTCCATTGCAGTCCCACTATATTTTAGCGCAGATAAATCACTCATGTGAGTTCATTATATGCAATATATTAAAATCCAAGAACCTAACGTAGCTTCTTTCACCACAAGCTAATAAACAAGCAGCTTAGTTTGGATAACACAAACTATTGATCCTATTGATGACTATTGATGACTGTAAACTTCCCAGTGACCAATTCTCCTAACTCTCATCTTCATTACTTATTTACTAACACTTTCCCAACTCCTTACCTCTGTCTAGTATGAAGTAGCCGAGGCTGATGTGCCCGTGGTCTGGGTCGGCTGCAACATGTTTGAGCTCCTTGGCTTTGCTTCAGAGAGAATCTTGCAGTTTCTTCATGTTGAGTTTCACGCTATCTGGCAGGTCCAAGTAGATGTAGTGGGTAGCTTCCTTCCTGGCAGGCATTTCGGATGCGATCTGCAATGAAAATAACGCAAGTTTAATGTATGTCTGGCAAGTTTAATATATAAATGTTTATTTAATCTATAACTAATAAGATTGTAAAAGATTCCAGCTTTTTTTCTTACGTCGTGAAAGCATTTGTGATGCGATCTGCACTGATAATAACACAAGTATAATATACCAGCCCATCCTCCAGTTTTGGTAGTACTTACAGTAACGATGAGGACATTAGTATATTTACCGACGTACAACGTAATTAGAACGTAGAAATCTGAACTCTGAACACACCGGAATTTTCTTTTTAATTGTTATTTTGACAGACTAAACTGTAAAAAATATCAGTGTATTTTGCGGATAGGTTTGTAATGTTGTGTACCTTGACTTCAGCAAACCTTTTGATACAGTACCAATCTTTTGACCATTACAAAACCATATTTGCATCGTCTTGAAGTGATTAATCCAACTTAATATTACAGCCCCAATACCATGAGCCTCTATCTTTATAATTAATCTTTCATGTAGCACTGTATCAAAAGCTTTGATAAAGTCAAGGTACACATCATAAACCTTACGATTATCGACTGCCTCAACTATGCTGGAATAAAATTATAGCATGTTTGTTATGCATGAACGGCCATTTGTAAATCCATGTTGTGAATCATTTATCTCAGTTGACAGCTGAGATAGCTGACCTGTCTCAGTTTTTACTGGTCCAGGACGGACCGAAACGTCGCTGCTTCTCAACGACGTAGAGGTCTATGTAAAAAAAAAAAAAGTAAAAAAAAAAAAAAAAAAAAAAATGAAGTTTGAGTTGTGCGGTCATCATAGATACTCCTCTGTAATGGTCGACAGACTGACAGATCCTGGACGCGTTTACCCCTCGCATTTACATTCTCCTATAATACAAATGAAAATGTGTTCGTGGTTAATGGATGGTAATGATTGGGGAAAGTAGGAAGAAGAAATAAAATGGGGAAAGGAAAAGGAGAGAGAAGCATTTGCGAAGAATTATAGACGAGTTGCACTAACGTCCCAAATAATAAAAGTATTTGAGTGATTAGTCAGGTCACCAGTTTCATGGAAGTTATCTTGAGATGATTTCGGGGCTTTTTTTTTTTTTTTTTTAGTGTCCCCGCGGCCCGGTCCTCGACCAGGCCTCCACCCCCAGGAAGCAGCCCGTGACAGCTGACTAACATCCAGGTACCTATTTTACTGCTAAGTAACAGGGGCATTGGGTGAAAGAAACTCTTCCCATTTTTTCTCGTCGGCGCCTGGGATCGAACCCAGGACCACAGGATCACAAGTCCAGCGTGCTGTCCGCTCGGCCGATCGGCTCCATTGGAGACCAATGATATTCACAACTAAGGCCAACATGGATTTAGAGCGGGAAGATCGTACCTCTCACAGCTACTTGCCCACTACGACAGTCACTCAGGCATTAGAAGAATAGAATGTTGAATACCCGGACATCGCAAAGGCATTCGATAAATGTGACCATGGAGTGATAGCTTCTTATTTGAATACCCAAAATTAGGTCAATGGGAATAACCGGTAAAATAGGACGCTGGATACTCTGTTTTCTCTCAAACAGAACAAAGAGTCAACCATATAAAGTAGAGACCAAGCACAGTTAAAAGCTCTGTGCCTCCTACCTATATACAAAAGTTCACCTGACGTCACAGAACAGAGCACCTCATGTTTTCACGCTGTCTTCACCTGTTTCAGTATTGATCTGGGTAACTACTCCCATGTCACCCCTAAATCTTCACCTTTCCAGTGAATGTAATTTAAGCTTTTAATTGGGAGTCGGTGGAGGATGTCTTGTGACTAGTCTGCTTGATGTGTGGTTGGACACACCAACCACCAAAGAAAACAAATGCATTTTGGCAACCATTGGAGTTGAACACTGGATCAGCCTCGTTAGCACTGATGATGAAAACAGGAAGTGACAAAGCAAAGAGACGTCCACTAATCACAATGTATCAATCTTCATTGTATATAAGTGCCCGTGGAAGGCCAAACCCCATGACGTACGGCCAGTTCTCCTCGATGAAACTTAATCTCTCGTAAAGTTCCCAACCCATGTTGAACCATCTGCACTCAAAGGCATAGAGTGCATTATAAATACACAGGTGAATACCGTTCAGGATCAAATCTACACCCACCAGAGGCACCAGCTTCATCAAGCTAGCCTGTATGACAAAAAGAAACTGGTCAAAGATGGAGATGAGAATCGGCTACAAGTTTACTGATGCTGCTGATCAGGTGGTGACGTCCTTGGCGCTGGCGTTATGCACTGTCAGCTATGTATTGAAACCATATGGTGTTAATGATCCTGGAGAGCACGAGGAGTGGCAAGACCCACAATATGTTGAAGATGGTTGTGAGGATGGGCAGCACTAACGGCCACACTAGCCCCCTTCATCCAGGAAGAGCCTCAGCCCCCTGCTTCAGTCCCGGCAGCAGCATGTAGTGGAAGAATGTTACACTGAGGCCGAAAACAGCACCCTTGAGGATGCAACACTGCAATGTAAATGCAATGCATTAAATTGGTGGGCCCATTCTAATCACACAATGTTGATACGTGTGAACTCAAAGATTTACTAGTTGGTCAAAGCTTCACACTCCCAATCGTTACAAGGGATCTCTCTCACACACACACACACACACACACACAGACACACACACACACACACACACACACACAGACACACACACACACACACACACACACACACACACACACACACACACACACACACACACCCACCCCTCTCCCATACCCACCATGTCCCCCCTCCCGCCTTTCCCCCCATCCCCCCTCCCCCTTCATCCCATACCCTCTCTATCCCTCCTCCTCCCTCACACAATATCATCCATGTCCCCCCTATCTCCTTACCCGATACCCTACCTGCTCCCCCTTCCCTTGAACCCCACCCCCCACTCCAAAATCTTTTCAGTCCCTGCAAACCACGTCATAGATCTTCACACCCAGGGAACAACTTTCCCCACCAGTAGAAGACTCACCAAGAAGGGGACAAGAAAATGAACAGAAGATAGCTTCAAGGCAATGTACACTAACATAAATGGGATTACAAATAAAACAAGTGAACTCGGAGAATGGGCACTAGAAGAAAACCCAGACATAATAGCACTCACAGAAACAAAGCTAACGAAAACCATAACAAATGCAGTGTTTTCACAGGACTTCTATGTAGTGAGGAAAGAGAGAGAAGGGAGAAGAGGTGGTGGTGTAGCTTTGCTGTTAAGAAAAGGTTGGAGTTTTGAAGAGATGGTTAATCAGAGCTGTGAAGGTTTCAGTGACTACATATCAGGCACCATTGCAGCTGGAGGACAGAAAATTATAGTAGTAGTCATATATAACCCCCACCGAACGATAGAAGACCCAGACAGAAATATGATAGAATCAACATGGCCACCATCAACATCGAGAACATCTTCTGTGGCAAGCAGGAATGGATCCAGACTACAAGTCACAGGAGACTTGACTCATGGGAAGATAGATTGGGAGAACAGAGACCCACATGGAGGACCAGACACATGGAGAGCTAAGCTGCTGAACATGGCAACAAGAAACTTTCCAAGTCAACACGTCAA
The DNA here is from genome assembly GCF_040958095.1 of Procambarus clarkii. Classification (NCBI taxonomy): domain Eukaryota; kingdom Metazoa; phylum Arthropoda; class Malacostraca; order Decapoda; family Cambaridae; genus Procambarus; species Procambarus clarkii. The sequence continues at coordinate 44,028,787 of NC_091161.1, forward strand.
GGGATCGACAAGAATGAGAGAGGAGAGGATGAGCTAGCTTTGCTTGATCTGATATTTACCCTAAAATGAGTCGGATATAAGGGAAGGGAAGTTGGAAGCCCCCTGGGGAATGAGGGATTACAGTGTATTGAGCTTTGAGTACCTGGACCTGGTTGAGCTAGGAATTATCTCCCCAAAAAAGAACTGGGAAACATAGGGCTGGCGTACCGAAAAGGAAAGTATGTGATGAATAAATTCCTAAGGGATATACCATGGGACACAACTCAGAGCTAAGTCCGTACAAGACATTGATGAACTGTCACCCAAAAGTGTCAGGAGGCGGTAAGCAGGTTTATCCCGGTCCGACAGGAAAAAAACGAGAAGCAAACGAAGAATTCGTGGTTTAATAGGGAATGTATGAAAGCAAAGGAGCTGAACAAAAAAGCGTGGAGGAACTTCCAAAATAACAGAACACCAGAAAGTAGAGAGAGATAACAGAGAACCAGGAACGAGTATGTTAGTGTGAGAAGAGCAGCTGAGAAAAGGTATGAAAATGATACAGCTAATAAAGCCATCACAGAACCAAAGCTACTACACAGTCACATCAAGAGGAAAACAACAGTGAAGGAACAGGTGATGAAAATTAGAACGGGTGAGGACAGGTACACAGAGAATGACAGAGGTGTGTGAAGAACTCAACAGGTTCCAGGAGGTCTTTACAATAGAACAAGGAAAGGTCACGGCGCTAGGAGAGGTGGCAGCAAACCAGGCGACCTTGGAAGGGTTCGAAATTACAAGTGATGAGGTCAAGAAGCATCTATTGGAGCTGGACGTGAGAAAAGCTGTTGGGGTGGACGGAATCTCACCATGGGTATTGAAAGTGTGTGCAGGAGCACTTTATTTGCCACTCTCCATAGTGTATAGTAGGTCTCTGGAAACGGGAGACGTACCAGAAATATGGAAGACGGCTAATGTATTCCCAATATACAAAAAGGGTGACAGACAAGAGGCACTGAACTACAGGCCAGTGTCCTTAACTTGTATACCATGCAGGGTGATGGAGAAGATCGTGAGAAAAAAACCTAGTAACACATCTGGAGAGAAGGGACTTCGTGACCACCCATCAACATGGGTTCAGGGAAGGTAAATCTTGCCTGACGGGCAAAATAGAATTTTACGATCAGGTGACAAAGATTAAGCAAGAAAGAGGAGGATGGGCGGACTGCATATTTTGGACTGTCGGAAAGCCTTTGACACAGTACCCCATAAAAGGCTGATGCATAAGCTGGAGAAACAGGCAGGAGTAACTAGTAGGGCGCTCCAGTGGATAAGCGGGTACCTAAGCAATAGGAAGCAGAGAGTTAGTGAGGGGTGAGACCTCAGATTGGCGTGAAGTCACCAGTGGAGTCCCAAAAGGCTCTGTACTCGGACCTATCCTGCTTCTGATATACGTAAATGATCTCCCAGAGGGTATGACTCATTCTTCTCAATGTTTGCTGACGACGCCAATATTATGAGGAGGATTAACACAGAGGAGGACATCTTGAGGCTTAAAGAAGACCTGGACAAGCTGAGGAATGGTCGAACAAATGGATGTTAGAGTTTAACCCAAGCAAATGTAATGTAATGAAGATAGGTGTAGGGAGCAGGAGACAAGATACAAGGTATCATTTGGGAGATGAAATACTTCCAGAGAGAGAGAGAGAGACCGAGACAGAGACCTGGGGGATGATATCACGCCAGACATGTCCCTTGAAGCTCATATCAAGAGGATAACATCAACGGCATATGCCAGGTTGGCTAACACAAGAACGGCCTATAGAAACTGTGCAAGGAGTCTTTCAGAACATTATATATCACATACGTCAGACCAATCTTGGAGTATGGGGTTCCAGCATGGAGTCCATATCTAGTCAAGCATAAGACTAAACTGGAAAAGGTTCAAAGTTCAGGTACTAGTCTGGTGACAAACCTGAGGGGTATGAGCTATGCGGAGAGACTACGGGAATTAAACATCGCGTCACTGGGAGACATAAGAGTTAGAGGGGACATGATCACCACATACAAGATTCTCAGAGGAATTGATAGGGTAGATAGACACTTCTTAACACAAGGGGCACACTCACCAGGGGAACACATGTGGAAGCTGAGTGCCCAAATGAGCCATAGAGATGTTAGAAAGAATTTTTTTCAGTGTCAGGGTAGTAGACAAATGGAATGCATTAGGCAGTGATGTGGTGGAGGCTGACTCCATACACATCTTAAAGTGTAGATATGATAGTCCAGTAGGCTCAAGAACCTGTACATTAGTTGATTGACCGTTGAGAGGCGGGACCAAAGAGCCAGAGCTCAACCCCTACAAGCACAACTACGTAAGTACACACACACACTTTATCCTGCTCCCCAAAAAGATCAGATCAGATTTATCCAGATCTCCCCAAAATAAGAACTAGGAAAAAAAAGGCTGGCATACCGAAAGGGGAATTATGAGATGAGAATTTCCCTAAGGGAAATGCCTTGGGACACAGATCAGAGCTAGGTCTGTACAAGATATGGACTGTCTTCCAAAAGTGTCAGGAGGCAGTAAACAGGTTTATCCCGGCCCAAAAGGAAAAATCAGAGAAGCAAAAGAAGAATCCGTGGAAGGGCGTGTATGGAATCAAAGGAACTGAACAAAAGGGCATGGAGGTACTTCCAGAATAACAGAAAACCAGAAAGCAGAGAGAGATAGCAGAGAACCAGGAATGAGTATGTTAGGGTAAGAAGAGAAGCAAAGAAAGTTATGAAAATGATATTGCAAACAAAGCCAAGACCGAACCAAAGCTACTGCAGTCACATCAGGAGGAAAACGGTGAAAGAACAGGTAATTAAGCAAAAGAACAGCTAATGACAAAGGTGTGTAAGAAGAACTCAGCAGAGGTTCCAGGAGGTCTTCACAATAGAACAAGGTGAGGTCACTGCACTAGGAGAGAGGGAAGTAAACCAGGTGGCCTTTGATGGGCTCGAAATTACGAGAGATGAGGTCAAGAGACACTTGCTGGATCTTGATGTTAGAAAGGCTGTTGATCCAGACGGTATCTCGCCATGTGTACTGAAAGAGTGTGCAGAGGCACTTTGCTTGCCACTCTCCACAGTGTATAGTAGATCACTGGAGGCGATCGAGAGAACTACCAGAAATATGGAAGACTGCGAATGTTGTCCCAATATACCCCCTCACTGTCTGGCTCGTTGTCGCCGTGAGTGGGCTTGGTGGGCAGCTGCTGGAGTGTGATGCTCCATGGGTCAGTCCTCTGATTTTTTGCAGCCTTATACTCCTGCTGCTGCCTTTACAATTTTGCCAGACCCCTTTTCCTTGTTTCATTTTTCTCCCCCCCCCCCCTCTTCTCCTATCAAATTGTCATTTCCTGCCGACCATTTGCCTGTTTTGATTATTCTTTCGACCTTCTTTTGTTTTGACGCCCGGGTGTTTGAGGAGGCATACTCTTGCACCCATAGAACTGTAGTACCCAATGTCTCGAGCGAGGGGGACCCTTTTATTGTCAATCCTCCTTTCGTCACTGAACCCGCTCTCGACGGACTCACGGTTCTTAAGGTGGCGTTTGTGGGGCGTATACTCACGACGCACCTCTGGGAGGCCCTGGCAAGATCGGCGATAGCTTCTTGTTGGGTGTCCTGCCTCTAATTGTGGCTCCATGGTGGGTGTGGGGGCACATTCGTGAATGAAAGTTTTCCCTCGTTTTCATGGCTGATAATGTTTCCCTTGTACTTTCTCAGGCTCGTGGGGTGGGCGACCAAGCCTCCGAGTCTGACTGTGTTGGAAGACCAGGCCCTGTCGCCCCTGCTGCATTTAGCCCCGACGACCTGACTACTCCCCTCAGCTCCCCTCCCACCTCTGCGGTAGGGTCGAGTCCCCAGCCCCCAGTGGTGACCACCTCGTCCTCTGGCACGGCATCGTCTCTCATTGTGACTACTGCGCCTTTTACCCCCATGAACTCCCGGGGTTCTCAACGCCGTTCCCGCCACGGCCGCACTCGTACAATCCCTTCCCGTAATAGTACTTACAATGCCTTGTTTGGTCCCGCTACGTGGGCTAAATACTTTGATCTCCACCATCTGGATTCTACTCCTCCTGAAGATTTCTCCCGCCATAAACACCTTGTTGATTCAGTAGATGCCTCGGTTACTTTTAACTCCACCAGTTACGGTTCGCATGTCGTCGCTGCTGCTGCTCAGGATGCAGCTACTCGCTTAGCCGCTTTGTCCTGCATTGGAGAGACCCCTGTTTGGGTCTCCAAGTACGCTCGGTTAAATGCCAGTGTTGGCACTGTTCTCCTCCCACATGGTGTTCGGGACCTCAAAGATTGCCATGAGGATATTAAACATATCCTCGAAGCTCAAGGTCATTCTGTCCTCCAGGTGGACACGTTTACTCGACCCCCCTCGTGGTCGTCGCCGCCAGCCCCGTCGAGTTGTAAAAATCACCATTGATAGTAGGGCCCTTCCGCCCTCCATTATTTTTGCTGGTGCCAGATGCTCCGTTCAGGAGTACATTCCCTCTCCTGGACTTTGCAATAAGTGTTGGAAGTTCGGGCACGGTGTCCTCAAATGAACCAGTACTGTGTGTCTGTGCCCCTTGTGTGGGGACAATAATCACTCTAAGTCTGAGTGCACTTCTCTCCCCAGACTCGCTGCGTCAATTGTGGTGAAGCCCACCTTACCTTCTCTCGCTCGTGTATGCACTACAAACTCGAGGAAGCCGTCCTCAACTTGAAGCACAGTGATCGTCTGTCTTTTCCTGAAGTGAGACACAAAGTTCGTCGTCTGACCCCTTTCGCGGGCGTCTCCTGCGCTCGGATGTTGCGTTCTACCTCTCCTCGTCCTTCCCGTCTTCCTCAGTCTCTCTACCGTTTCCAGGCCTTAAACCCGACCACACCCACCACCTCCTCCCCTATTCCTTTGCCTCCTGTCCCAGATGGTCTCTCCCAGTTCTCCATCTGGGATTTTCCCCCTTCCTACCCAGTCCGCCATATCTCCTTTGTCTTCTTCCCCATCTCCCCCCCACTCTTTTTTCCCGACCCTCCCACCAGTCTCTTGACCCTCCACGCCGCCTGTCTGTCCAGGCTGATATCCATCATCCTCCCAGCAATCTTCGTGTTGTTCGCTCTCGTTCCTCTTCTCCTGCTGAGACCATTGAGTCTGTCGCCCGGTACGTTGTTACTGGAATGCCTGTCTCTTCGAGTCAGAAACGTAAGCCTGGCTCCTCTCCTTCCTCTCCGGCAAGTAAGAAGGTTTCGCTTTCTTCCTCGCTCCTTCCCTCTGATTCTGTCACTACATCCCCTCCCATTTCAGTAGTCGAACCCCCTGTCTCTGATATGGAGGTTTCTTCCGCCCCCGATTCCCTCTCTGTTGCTGCCCTTCCTGAGGTGCACTCCCTGATTTCTGTCCCCCATCCTCCAAGTGTCCTTGCCTGCCCCTCTCGGTTGTCTCCTCCTCCTCCGGATCCTATCAGTTCGCCTCTGGTCTGTTCTCTCGCTCCCTTCCCTCTCTCCTTACTAAGTTTACCCATGCCCCCTAACCCTGATTTTGCTGACCCTGATCCAGACCCTGATCCTGACCCTGACCCTGATTCTGAGATTCTTTAATAAACTGTGTTCCTCTTTACCTTTATTTCTTTCTGTTCTCTGTTACTGTCCTTTCTCTTTATAATGTCTATTCTTCAGTGGAATATTCGTGGATTTTATGCCAACTTCCATGAACTCCAACTTCTAATTACACAGTTTACACCACTTTGTGTTTGTCTCCAGGAACCAATGCTTGGTGCTCGTCCTGGTCACTTTCGTGGTTATTCCTTTATTTCTCCCCCCCCCCCCAGCTCTTGCTGGGGCCCATAACTCTACTGCTCTCTTAATTCGTTCTGATATTCCCTTCGTCCCCCTACTTCTTCCGTCCCCTATCCATTGTTCTGCTGCCTGTGTTTTTGTTGGTAAATGGTATACAGTGTTTCATTTACCTCCCTCCAAATGTCCCTCTTTCTCTTCCTGATCTTAAGCACCTCCTGGACTCTTTGCCAGAGCCGGTGCTCCTTTTGGGTGAGTTCAACTGTCGACATTCCCTCTGGGGTGATGTTCTGACAAACACTCGAGGCAGTCTTCTCGAACCGTTCGTCCTCGCTTCTTCTTCTCTTCTGAATTCTGGTGAGCCCACTCATGTGGACTCACGAACTCGCACCCTTTCCTGTCTTGATCTTTCTCTCTGCTCGTCGTCCCTTTACTTATATTTCATGTGGCAGGTTCTTGATGACCTCCATAACAGTGATCATTTCCCCATCCTCGTTTCCTTTTTCTCTTTCCACCCTCCCCTCTCCTCCCTAGGTGGCAGTTTGCCAAGGCTGACTGGTGCCTATTCACCCTCCGTGCTACTCTCTCTGACCTTTCTTCTCTGCCTCTTCCTCGCGCCCTCCTCCTTTTTTATGACAGACTTCAATGCTGCCCTCAGGTCTATCCCTCGCTCTTCCTCCCGGGGCACACGGAAGAGTGTTCCGTTCCTTGGTAGAATGCGGACTGTGCTCAGGCTGTCCGCTGTAAGCGTGCAGCCTGGAAAAAACACCGCCGCCGGCAGACGGCTGATTCTTTTATTCTGTTTCAGAAGGCAAGTGCGGTGGCACGAAGAACCATCAGTACTGCTAAACGTGATAGTTGGAATTCTTATGTTTCCACCATTACATCCGATACTCTTCTACCGCAGATCTGGAAGAAGATCCGCAAGATTACGGGCAAGTTCGTTCCAGATGTCTCGCCGGTTCTCCACCTCCATGGGACTCTTGTGGTGGATCCAGTGAAGGTCGCGGCCGAACTGGGTTCCCACTTTTCTTCTGTTAGCTCTGGTTCTCATCTTCCTCAATCCTTCCTTCTTTGTAAGCCTGTTCTTGAATCTTATCCTTTAGATTTCCACACTCATCCCGCCTTCCCTATAACAATACTTTCTCTCTTTCTGAACTTCAGTCTGCCCTGGCCCTCTGCGGATCTACGACAGCGGGCTCAAATGACGTTCGTTATGAGATGCTTCGCCATCTCCCTCCGTGCACGTTTCAGTATTTACTGAATCTGTATAACCAGGTCTGGGAGTAGTCGTCCGTCCCTGAGGACTGGCTCGATGCCGTTGTATTCCCTATCCGGAAACCAGGGTCTCTCAGTACGTCCCTTAAGGACTTCCGCCCTATTGCTCTCACGAGTTGTTTGCAAGCTGTTTGAGCGTATGGTAAATATCCGTCTGATGTGGTTTTTGGAACACCATCACCACCTCTCTCCTTCTCAATTTAGTTTTCGCAAGTGCCGCAGCACGACTGATGTCCTGGTGAACTTGGAGGTCTATATTTGTACTGCTTTTGCCGCGAAGACCTCCGTTGTTGCTGTCCTTTTTGACCTGGAAAAGGCTTATGACACGACTTGGAGATACCATATTCTGTCCCAACTTCGTTCTTTTGGCATTCGTGATAATCTCGCTCTTTTCCTTCAAAGCTTTCTCTCTTGTCGTACCTTTCGAGTCAGGCTTGGTGCCACTCTCTCTGCCTCTTTCGCAGTATGAAGGTGTGCCCCAAGGTAGTGTTCTTAGTACTATTTTTCTGGTTGTCCTCAATGGTCTCCTTTCCTCCATTCCTTCTGGCATCTTCTCCTCTCTTTATGTTGATGATCTTACTCTTTGCTGTCGAGGTGATGATTCGCCTCTCCTTCAACGGCGGCTTCAACTTGCGATTGATGCCGTGTCATCTTGGACCACCAATCATGGCTTCAAGTTCTCTACTACTAAGACTTGTGCCATGACTTTTACTCGGAAGCGGGTCGTTTTTCGTCCCTCTTCGTCACTTTATGGTCATCCCCTTGAGTACAAAGATTCCACGAAACTTTTGGGGTTATTCTTTGACACTCGTTTGTCTTGGTCGCCCCATGTCTCTTACCTCCGTGTTGAATGCTCTAAGGCCCTTAACCTACTTAAGGTTTTGTCCCATACTTCTTGGGGAGCGGATAGGCGCACGCTCCTCTATTTGCATTCCTCTCTCGTCCTGTCTTAGCTCGATTATGGTTGCCCTGCATACTCTTCTGTTTCTCCTACTCTTCGCTGTCTTGATCCTTTGCACCATACAGGGTTGCGCCTCAGGTCTGGTGCTTTTCGTTCAACTCCTACCCTCAGCTTGTACGCTGACACTGGCTTTGTCTCTCCAGGATCGCCGTGATCGCTACAGTCCTCGCTATCTTGCGCGATCCTTACAGCATCCTCACTCTCGCCTCTATCGTGCTTTGACTTTTACCCCTCCTGTAGTTCCTGTTCTTCTTCACCACCTTCCTCTTTCTGTCCGTTTGTCTCGCTTACAAGATTCTCTTTCGGTTTGTATTACTAATGTTTCTCCTCGTATTGTTCCCTCCTTGCCCCCGAGGAGGGTCCCCCTTCCCAAATTTTGTACTTCTCTGACCGGCATCACTAAAGCTTTTACCCCTCCTACAGTTCTGAAACGCCTCTTCCTTGAGCACTTTTCTTCTCACTCCCACTCCGTTCCCATCTTCACCGACGGGTCTAAGTCTGCTGACGGTGTGGGCTCCTGTTTTTTTTTTCTGACCACACTTATATGTGTCACCTTCCTCCGGAGGCTAGCATCTTCACAGCAGAACTCTCTGCTATTCTCTATGCTCTTCGTCTCCTGCTTTCCCGGGGGCAATCCTCCTTCGTGTTAGTAGTTGACTCTCATAGTGCCCTCATGGCTTTAGGGTCCTTTAATCCAGTCTACCCTGTGGTCATCGAGACTCAACATTGGCTGTTTCTTATCTCCAGTAAATTTAAGTCGGTTGTGTTTTGCTGGGTTCCCAGCCATGTTGGTGTTTCTTTAAATGAGCGTGCGGATGCTGCTGCTAAGGACGCTATCCGCACTTGTCCCATCTCCCATAAAGGTGTTCCTTATTCCGACTTTTACCCAGTTATTCAAGCCTCCATCCTTGCCTGATGGCAGAGTTATTGGTCTTCTGTTATTGGTAACAAGCTGTGTACCCTTAAGAGTTGTGTGTCCAGGGGCCTTCCTCTTGAGGCTTCAAGATGACCTATAAAAGCTGAGGGAATGGTCGAACAAATGGTTGTTAGTTAAACCAAAGAAATGTAATGTAATGAAGATAGGTGTAGGGAACAGGTGGCCAGATACCAAGGTATCCTCGAAGTGGAAATTCAAGAGTCGGAGAGAAAAAGACCTGGGGAGTTGATATCACGCCAGACCTGTCCCCAGCAGCCCATATCGAGAGGATAACATCAGTAGCATATGCCAGGATAGCCAACATAAGAACAGCATTTAGAAACTTGTATAAGGAATCATTCAGAACTTTGTATACCACATATGTCAGGCCAATCCTGGAATATGCAGCCCCAGCATTTAGTCCATATCTAGTCATGGATAAGACTAAACTGGAAAACGTTCAAAGGATTGCAACCAAACTAGTATCTGAGGTGAGAGGTATGAGCCACGAGGAGAGACTACGGGAATTAAACCTCACATCGCTGGAAGACAGAAGAGTTAGGGGGGGAACATGATCACCATATTAAAGATTACCAAGGGAATTGATAGGGTAGACAAAGACAGGCTATTTAACACAAGGGGCACGCGCACTAGAGGACACAGGTGGAAACAGAGTGCCCAAATGAGCCACAGAGATATTAGAAAAAAAAATTCAGTGTATGAGTGGTTGACAAATGGAATGCATTAGGAAGTGATGTGGTGGAGGCTGACTCCATACACAGTTTCAAGTGTAGATATGATAGAGCCCAATAGGCTCAGGATCCTGTACACCTGTTGATTGACGGTTGAGAGGCGGGACCAAAGAGCCAGAGCTCAATTCAGAGAGCTTGCCAGAGCAATCACAATTAGGGGAATTAGTTGAGTACATACATACATATATATACTGCTGAAGACGGGTGCAAGTTCCTAATTAAAATGGACTTAATCATATTATTTTTTAACCACTAGATTAATATTCAGGTGCTCAAGAACTGGGAAATGTTTAGCTCGTTGTTTAGAGTAACACAAGCGAATCTCTAATTTCCGGTTTAGCTTTGGGAGGTATGATAGCAGTGTTGGAAACATCTAACACCTTATTACTAATATTCAGTACCTTAAACTATTCTTGTACTGTGTAATATAACACTATTAAACAGTAGAGTAGGGAAATTAACATCATTTAATTAACTCATAATAACGCCTCATTTTCCCAGAAATTCTAGTAAAGTGTTGCATTAGATCACACGACAAAAGGGAAAATATTTACATTCATGAGAATTATATTAAATAATCCTTATTTCACATTCTTTGAGTATTATTATTTAATAACTACTCCCTCCCCATCTGGCCCGTTGGCGTCGTGAGGGGGCTTCGTGGTCGGCTACCAGTGTGTGATGCTCCGTGGGACAGTCCTCTGTCCTTTTATGGCCTTGCACTCCTGCTGCTGTCTTCTCTAATTATGCCGGATCGCTATTCCTTTTCATTGTTTCGTTTTTCTCCCCCCCTCTTCTCCTATCTGCTTGTCGTTTCCTGCCGACCTTTTGCTTGTTTTGGATTATTTCTTTGGACTTCTATTTTGACGCCCGGGTGCTTGGGGAGGCATACTCTTGCACCCGTAGAAACTGTTGTACCCGACGTCTCGAGCGAGGGAAACCTTTTATTGTCAATCCCCCTTTTGTCGCTGAACCCGATCTCGACGGACTGACGGTTCTTAAGGTGGCGTTTGTGGGGCGTATACTCACGATGCACCCCTAGGGGGCCCCGGCATGATCGGCGATAGCTTCCGGTTGGGTGTCCTGCCTCTAATTGTGGCTCCATGGTGGGTATGGGGGCACATTCGTGGATGAATTTCTTTCTCTGCGTCTCTCTGTCGATGAATGTTTCCGTTGTACCCTCTCAGGCTCGTGGGGTGGGCGACCAAGCCCCTGAGTCGGCCTGTATTGGAAGACCAGGCTCTGTAGCTCCCGCTGCGTTGGGCCCCGACCTTGCTCCTCCTTTGACCGTCCTGACTTCTTCCCCCAGCTCCCCTCCCTCCTCTGTGGTTGGGTCGAGCCTCCAACCCCCAGTGGTGACCACTTCGTCCCCTGGTGCGGCTAAGTCTCTCGTTGTGACTACTGCGCCTTTTGACCCCTCTCTCTCTCTGGGGGTTCTCAACGCCGTTCGCGCCCCAGCCGCACTCGCTCGATTCCTTCCTGTGCTGACGCGTATCAGGCCTTGTTTGGTCCTGCTTCATGGGCCAAATACTTTGATCTCCTCCCTCTTGATTCTGCGCCTCCTGACGATTTCTCCCTCCATCGGCATCTTGTAGATCCGTGGATGCGTCTGTTACTTTCAACCCCACTCGTCTGTTGCACGTACACGTGCAACAGACGAGTACACGTGCACACGTGGTACACGTGTCGTTGCTGCTCCTTCTCAGGATGCAGCTTCCCGCTTGGCTGCCTTATCTTGCCTTGGCGAGATCCCTGTTCGGGTCTCCAAGAACGTTCGGATGAATGCCAGTGTTGTCACTATTCTCCTCCCACCCCATGTTGCAACTGGTGTTCGGAATCTGCAGGATTGCCACAATGATATTCGGCATATCCTTGATGCCCAAGGCCATTCTGTCCTCCAGGTTGACTCGTTTACTCGTCCCCCTCGTGGTCGTCGCCGTCAACCCCTTCGCGTTGTGAAGAATACCTTTGATGGTAGGACCCTTCCATCCTCTGTCATTCTTGCTGGTGCTAGGTGCTCTGTCCAGGAGTATATTCCTTCTCCTCGACTTTGTAACAAGTGCTGGAAGTTTGGGCATGGTGCCCTCCGCTGCTCTGGGACTCACTCTCTCTGTCCTTTGTGTGGGGGTGAAGGTCACTCTAAGTCGGAGTGCACTTCTCCCCAAGCTCGCTGCCTCAACTGCGGTGAGGCCCATCCTACCTTCTCCCGTGCCTGTGTCCATTACAAGCTTGAGGCAGCCGTCCTCAACCTGAAGCACCGGGAGCGTTTATCTTTTCCTGAGGCGAGGCGCCAGGTTCGCTGGCTCCCGCCTTATACTAACGTCTCTTATGCTCGCGTTTTGCGCTCTTCCTCTCCTCGTCCTTCCCTCCTTTCTCAGACTCACAACCGTTTCCGGGCCTTGGACCCTGATACGCCCACTGCCCCCTCCTCTGTTCCTTTGCGTTCTGTCCCGAGGGGTCCCACTCCTGGTCCTCTGTCTGGGGTTCCCCTTCTTTCTACCCGGTTTGTAATGTCTCCTGTGTCTTCTTCCTCGTCTCCCTCCGATCCTCCTTCCCATCCTCTTCCTCCATCTATCGGCTCTCCCCCGCCTGTCGGTGCAGGCGGATGTCCATCGCTCTCCTAACAGCAGTCGTGTGTGCTCTCGTTCAGCTTCTGTTGAGACACTGGAATCCGTTGCCCGGTACATAGTTGCTGGGACACCAGTCTCTTGAAGTCAGAAGCATAAACCTGGCTCCTCTCCTTCCTCTTCCCCGGCGGGTAAGAAGGCTTCGCTTTCTTCCTCAGCTACTTCTGGCTCTGTTGCTCCTTCCCCTCCCATTTCAGTGATTGCGTCCCCCTGCTCCTGCTATGGAGGTTTCTTTGGCTCCTGCTTCCCTTTCGGTTGCTGCTCTTGCTGAGGTGCGCTCCCCTCTTTCTACTCCCCCTCTTCCTGCTGCTGTCCTTGACTGCTCCTCTCCGTTGTCTCCTACTCTTCCTCCTCCTCCTCCTCCCTCCGGACCCCGCCCGTCCACCTCTGATCTGTTCTCCCGTTTCCTTCCCTCCGTCTTTGCTCAGTTTACCCATGCCCCCTAACCCTGACTTTGCTGACCCTGATCCCGACCCTGATATTCTTTAACGTGCTCTGTTGCTCTTTCGTCTTTGTTTCTTCCTTGTTCTCTGTTTTTGTTCTTTCTCTTCACGTCGTTGTCCATTCTTCAATGGAACGTTCGAGGTTATTACGCCAATTTCCTCGAACTCCACCTTCTGATTTCGTGGTTTTCGCCCCTTTGTGTCTGTCTCCAGGAGCCGATGCTTGGTGCTCGTCCTGGTCGTTTTCGTGGTTATTCCTTTCTCTCCCCCCCCCCCCAGCCATTGCTGGGGCTTCTAATTCTTCTGCTCTCTTGATTCGTGCTGATGTTCCTTTTGTTCCTTTACTTTTTCCTTCGCCTCTCCATTGTTCTGCTGCTCGTATCTTTGTGGGGAAATGGTACACAGTTTGTTCCATTTATCTCCCACCGAGTGTCCCGCTTTCTCTTCCTGATTTGAAACTCCTCCTAGACTCCTTGCCGGAGCCTGTGCTCCTGCTGGGTGACTTCAATTGTCGTCATTCTCTTTGGGGTGACGTTCTGACGAATACCCGGGGTCGCCTTCTTGAGCCGTTTCTCCTCTCTTCTTCCCTGTCTCTTCTGAATTCTGGTGAGCCCACTCATTTGGACTCTCGGACTCGCACCCTTTCTTGTCTTGATCTTTCTCTCTGCTCTTCTTCTCTTTACTTAGATTTCACGTGGCAGGTTCTTGATGACCTCCATGGAAGTGATCATTTCCCCATCCTTGTTTCCTTTTTCTCTTTTGCCTTTCCCTCTCTTTCCCTAGGTGGCAGTTTGCTAAGGCGGACTGGACCCTATTTACCCTCAGTGCTGCTCTCTCTGGCCTCTCCCTTCTGCCTCTCTCTCGCGCTCTCCTCCTTTTTCATGACACTGTCTTCAACGCTGCCCTCTGCTCTATTCCTCGCTCTTCCTCTCGGGGTCCACGGAAGTGTGTTCCCTGGTGGAATGCGGACTGTGCTCGGGCTGTCTGCTGTAAGCGTGCAGCCTGGAAGAGGCACCGCCGTAGGCAGACGACCGATTCTTTTCTTTTCTTTCGGAAAGCGAGTGCGGTGGCCCGTAGGGCCATCCGTACGGCTAAACGTGAATGTTGGGCATCTTATCTCTCAACAATTTCGTCCGAAACTCCTCTGGCCCAGATCTGGAAGCGTATCCGCAAGATAGCGGGTAAGTTCGTTCCCGATGTTTCACCAGTCCCTCACCTCCATGTTACTCTTGTGGCAGACCCGTTGCAGGTCGCTTCCGTACTGGGTTCCCACTTTTCTTCTGTTAGCTCTGGTCTTCATCTTCCCCAATCTTTCCTTCTTCATAAACCTGTCCTTGAGTCTCGTCCTTCAGATTTCTGCACTCGTCTTCAGCTTCTCTAAATTGATCCCTTCTCTCTCTCTCTGAACTTCGTTCTGCCCTGGCCCTCTGCGGTTCTACGGCGGTGGGCTCCGATGGTATTCATTATGAGATGCTTCGCCATCTCCCTCCGTGCACGTCTCAGTATTTACTGAGTCTGTATAATCGGATCTGGGAGTCGTCGTCAGTCCCTGAGGACTGGCTCGATGCCGTTGTCCTCCCTGTTCACAAACCGGGGTCTCTGGGTACTTCCCCTAAGGACTTTCGCCCTATTGCCCTCACAAGTTGTGTCTGCAAACTCTTTGAACGTATGGTTAACGTTCGTCTGATGTGGCTCCTGGAACACCATCACCTCCTCTCCCCTTCTCAATTTGGTTTCCGCAAGTGCCGCAGCACGACAGATGTCCTGGTGAACTTGGAGGTCTATATTCGTACTGCTTTTGCTGCGAAGACCTCCGTTGTTGCCGTCATTTTTGACCTGGAAAAGGCTTACGACACCACTTGGCGGTATCATATTCTATCTCAACTTCATTCTTTTGGCCTTCGTGGTCGTCTCCCTCTCTTTCTCCGCAGCTTCCTCTCTCGTCGTTCCTTTCGGGTGCGCCTTGGTACCGCTCGCTCTGCCTCTTTTCAGCAATACGAAGGTGTGCCCCAGGGTAGTGTTCTGAGCACTACTTTTTCTGGTTGCCCTCAATGGTCTTCTTTCCTCTCTTCCTTCAGGTGTCTTCTCCGCTCTCTATGTCGATGATCTTACCCTTTGCTGTCAGGGTGGTGATTCGCCTCTCCTTCAGCGCCGGCTTCAACTTGCAATTGATGCCGTGTCATCTTGGGCCACCGATCATGGCTTCAAGTTCTCTACTTCTAAGACTTGTGCCATGACTTTTACGCGGAAACGGGTCGTTCTTCGTCCCTCTGTCACTTTATGGTCATCCCCTTGAGTACAAAGATTCCGCGAAGCTTTTGGGGTTATTCCTTGACACTCGTTTGTCTTGGTCTCCCCATATCTCTTACCTCCGTGTTGAGTGCTCTAAGGCCCTTACCCTCCTTCTGGTCTTGTCCCATACTTCTTGGGGGGCAGATAGGCGCACTCTCCTGGCTTTACATTCCTCTCTCGTCCTGTCTAAGCTCGATAATGGTTGCCCTACTTACTCGTCTGCTTCTCCTACTCTTCGCCGTCTTGATGCTTTGCACCATACTGGGTTGCGCCTCAGTTCTGGTGCCTTTCGTTCGACTCCCGTCCTTAGCTTGTATGTTGACACTGGCTTCCTTTCTCCAAGACCGCCGTGATCGCTACTGTCTTCGCTATCTTGCGCGGTCCTTACAACATCCTTCTCTCGCCTCTGTCGTGCTTTAACTTTTACCCCTCCTGCGGTTCCTGTTGCTCTTCACCAGCTCCCTCTTTCTGTCCGGTTATCTCACCTACAGAACTCTCTTTCCGTTCGTATTTCTAATGTTTCTCCTCGTGTTGCTCCTTCTTTGCCCCTGGAGAGTCCCTCTTCCGCGGTTTTGTACATCCTTGACCCGTATCGCTAAAGCTTTTACCCCTCCTACAGTTCTAAAACGCATTTTCTTGAGCACTTTTCTTCTCACTCCCGCTCCGTTTCTGTCTTCTCCGATGGGTCTAAGTCTGCGAACGGTGTTGGCTACTCTGTTGTTTTTCCTGATCGCACTTATATGTGTCGCTTACCTCCGGAGACTAGCATCTTTACAGCGGAGCTTTATGCTATTCTCTATGCTCTTCGTCCTGCTTTCTCGTTGTCAGTCTTCATTTGTAGTTGTTGTTGACTCTCGTAGTGCCCTCATGGCTCTCGGTCCTTTAATCCGGTTCATCCAGTAGTGTCGAGATCCAGCATTGGCTGTTTCTTGTTCACAGTAAATTTAGGTCGGTTGAGTTTTGTTGGGTTCCCAGCCATATTGGTGTGTCTTTAAATGAGCGTGCGGATGCTGCCACCAAGGAAGCTGTCCGCTCTTGTCCCATCTCTCATAAAGGTATTCTGTATTCCGACTTTTACCCGGTTATCCATTCCTCCTCCTTACCCGTTGGCAGGCTTCTTGGTTGTCTGTTACTGGTAACAAAGTACGTACTCTTAAATGTTGTGTTTCCTCGTGGCCGTCCTCCTTCCACCGTAACCAGCGGTGGGAAACAGCTCTGGCGAGGTTGCGTATTGGCCATACTCGCTTAACCCATGGTCTCTTGATGGAGCGCCGCCCTGCTCCTTATTGTCCTAGTTGCATTGTCCCTCTTACGGTCGTGCATGTCCTTCTTGAATGTCCTGACTTCCTTGACGAGCGTGTGTCTTGCTTTCCGACCGCCCCTCGCGGTCACCTGTCCCTCAATAGAATTCTTGGTGACTCGGATACTTTTGATATTGTTCGCCTTATGCGTTTTTGTTCTCGTATTGGCATCCTTGGTGATATTTAGCGCCCTCTGATTATTTTGCGCATTTGATGGTGCTGCATAGCCTTCCCGGTTTGGTGCCTTGTTTTGATAATTAATTACTTATAACTATTGCATGAATATACTTCGTGAATTAAAGCAGATACGTTTATATTCGTTTATATAGTATTGTTTATTAGCAGTTAATATTTCTTGCAATTACGAATTGCTATTCCAGCGCATTCACATACGACTGAATTTATATCCAGCACTCTCTTATATTGAACAACGTTCATTTAATTATTAAGATATGAGATTTTGAATATTGTCAAATAAGACAAATTAATTCTCTAATTCCTGATAGCCTTTAGTTCCTTTAAACTGGGATATTAATTAAATCAGATATTAAGTGCGCCGTAGCACGACTGCGCATACGGGAGCTACCTGGGAAAGAGGAAGGACTGGCAAGCGACGCCATTAAGCTAGAGAGATTGTCTGGAAGCTGGTCAAATTACCTGCTCATCAACCCACCATCCCTTCCACTACAGACGCTAGGAGGACGAGACTGTTTCATCATATCACAGAAATCAGTATCGGCAAATCTATAAGTTCATTTACCTTGTTTTTTGTGATCACATTTAACATAATAGATTGGACGATTTGTCGTTATGCTGCACGTCCATTAAAAATAACCAGCAAGTGTATTTACTGGGCTTTACCACATCTAATTTAGAAATATGTGGTATTATAACTCTAGGTGATTTCTACATAGTACTCGCCTTTCAGCTTGGAATTGCTGATAATAAGAAAGATAAGATGCCGTTTCGATCACGTGTTCCCAGGATAGCCTGATAAACAATTTTCTCATGAATATATCCCAATGCTTGCTAGCTTTCCTTCATACAGCTAAGCTGTTATTTCGTTCTTGTAGTTTGTAGAATATTATATTTTATTAATCCAAAGATTATTTAAAATCTCAAATATTTCATTTTCTTAAATAATTCATGTGTAATAATCTTTATTTATTTGTACTTGAAATGCATTAATTTCTCTCCAAATCAAACTCCCCAAAGTGTGTGGAGGGATTTGGCTTCGTAATTTATAATAAAGTTCATTTATTATACAGTAATAGATTTCCATCATACTTAAATAAGAGATCTATAAGCACTGGTTCTCCAATTATTTCCTTTTCTTAAGGATGGTCCTTCGAATGACTTATGAGATTTATCATCAATATCTTGGAGCCAGATTCCCCCACAAGCAGAACGTATAAACATAGCTGGCTCTGAAGAGAAAGAGAGAGAAAACATGTTCAGGGGTATTGTAACCACATCACAAATTGTAGATATATTTTAGCTATTAAAAAAAATTGAATGATGCAGGAAACGCTCGAAAGTATTGCTCAATTAACTTTATGATGATTAAAGTAAAAAATAACAAACAAAGTTTCATAAACATTGTATCTGAAATACCTGCAATCTCTGACTCTGTCCCTTGTGGACATCCTGGCTGCCTCAAGGGCAGGTAACCTTATGGCTGCGGCTGCTTACCTTCTCCTGTGATCGCCATTGCGTCCTTTTATATTTGTTTTTGTTTAATAATTTCTTCTCTGGTAACCACTAAACATGTCAGGACGTCATCTGCACATTCTACGTAGATTTGTTCTGCTGTATTCATCAAGTTCTTTGGTACTTTCTTATAATTTCGTAATTTAAATTTTCTTTATAAATTATTTAACTTACTTTATAATAGCCAGGTGTTGTCTGTAATCTCTGTTTCATCTGGTGAAACACTGGAGGCTTTCTTTGCTTGCCTTGCAATACGTACTTTTTTATCTTAAATATTTTGTCATAATTCGTTTGTATTGAGCCTTCTGTTTTCTGGTTAGGTTCTTTAGTGCCATGTTATTCATTTTGGGTCACTACTATTTTAAATCGGCAATCTATAGCGTACCACGTTCCTGGTACCACAAGTACTTACGAACGTGTCCATCTTTCCTCAATCTTTGACGGCTTTGGTTACATTTATTAAACAGTTCACAAGTATGAAAACTTCCCAATCAACTGTTGTTATTGTTATAAACAGCCTCTTGGCGCTTCGGGGCTCATTAACTGTTTAATAATTGTAAACAAAGCACCCAAAGATTGAGAAAAGATGTACACGTTCGTAAGTGCTTGCGTAACTGCTTGGTGAATCTGGCACCAGGTCTGCCAAATTTAAAATTCCCAAAGAACCCCTAAATATATGAAACAGATGTGAGAAAAATCTGGCGCCTTAAGTTTCTCTCAAATAACTTTTTAGTGTCTTAAGGTAATTTCCTCATGATCACTGTTACCTATCTCCTTTTAAAATGCTACTTATCAGTGTCTCCCTGTTACTCAAGTCAATGTTTTGCCAACACAATAAGATAATATAATTTTGTTTAATGAAGGAGTCATAAATTTAAAACTAATTTCCTGTATAGCAAATAAAAGTTTATTGTACTCAAATTAGTCGGTGTTTATTGTTAGACCTAGAAGCTCTAGATATTAGTTCCCATAAAAGCTGTTCTTTTCACTTAGTTTGATGGATTATGTGTAAATTCAATTATTAGGTAGATCATTTTCCATTTAATTCTCTCAACATTTTGCCGAGCTCAAATTTCAGTTCCACTCTCACACTGCATTTAATACTTAGACGTATTGCCACTGCCCATCCTCGACCGAAATGTATTAGTGTAAAATAATTGGTATCCTCTATTAAACTGTTAATTATTCCGTGTTTTCTTCATACATTGGCCTTTGTTAGTGGTTTCATTTATTGTTGTATGTCGTAAACTCAAGCCCAGATTCGTTCTAAATACATTATTTCACCCTACTGTATATCACTAGCCTCATGAAATTAACTTCATACAATCTATTTTTCTCCACCTAGACCCTTGAGGTGTACCAATAGGGTTGTACTAGAAATTGGCAACCCTTGGCCATAAACGCACTAGACAAGCCTGCCTATCATATACAACTCGTAACCTCAAATTAAGTTCCTATCCCCGAATCATCACTATAACTCTCCACACCCAGTTAGTCTCCCATACAATACTCTCACATTGCAGACTCGTCTGGAGTCAACAAGATCACATCGGGTCCCCACATTAGGCTGGTTTCTGTTACTGTCACAAGCAGATAAAGAAGAGTACGTGATGAAACCGCAGCTTCCTCAAGACTGCCCTCCAGCTAGTCATTGCATTCACCACCACACCCAGCATCCCAAGGACCTATAGTTACATTAAACGTATATCTATTTGTTTCCAAGAACTTTGTATCAAACTTCGTGACCTCTTGGCTGTAACATTGGCTTACGTGGCCTAAGGCTGTCTTAATCTTTGACCATACCTCCGTGTGACTACAATCTGACTACTCGTGTGTATTACCACTCATTTTCCTCCACCATTTGATAAGTGATGTAGTTCTTGATTCACTACCTCATACTTTCTCCTATGTTGTATATTGCAACAGTACATCGACCTAATTCACGTTGAAGCGGCTACAACAGCAGCCACAGCTTCCAATGGCTATAACCATACCACTATTACTGTGGTGCCTACAACAGTCCTACGCACTTGACTCTGCAAAAGCTGCCACGCCTACCATGAAAGTATATCGTGTAGCTAGCATACATGGTGTTCTTGCTAATGAAAGCTTTCCAATTATTCATTAATGGAATTGCATTACTCGTACAATACCTTTGTCATTGCAACCATATTTAAATTCCTCTTTGTTTTTAGCTCGGTGAATATTTTTTACCGAGACACAGACAGTGGGCTTGATCATATTGCGTATCATATCATACTCGGTTACAAGTATCTCTGGGAATTCTCATTATCTGCCGATGTAGACCTGACCAAATGTAAACTGTGTCAACAAAATTATTCGCACACCCTCCGTCACTATGTGATGGAGTGCGAAAAGATACGTGAATTTAGAGACAATTCTATAACCAATGTTCCAGCGATGTGTAAATATTTCATTCAAAATGATCTGCTACCAGAAATTTTAGCCAAATATCCCCAGTTTGCTAACTGTAGGTAGTAACTAAGTGATTGTAACCTATCCACCGCTGCCCACTGGATGGGGGGCGGTGTGCAGGACAAACATATAAATTGTGACACTAGCTCTCCACATATGTCAGTTGCTTATTTTAGAACATGTAATTGAGGTCGATCTCGAACCCATTGTTGATGTGACGACTTATATTGAATTTTGTAACTAGCTCATCAAGATTGTAACTTGCTTACCTTACCTTGAGGTTACCTTGAGGTGCTTCCGGGGCTTAGCGTCCCCGCGGCCCGGTCGTCGTCCAGGCCTCCTGGTTGCTGGACTGATCAACCAGGCTGTTGGACGCGGCTGCTCGCAGCCTGACGTATGAGTCACAGCCTGGTTGATCAGGTATCCTTTGGAGGTGCTTATCCAGTTCTCTCTTGAACACTGTGAGGGGTCGGCCAATTATGCCCCTTATGTGTAGTGGAAGCGTGTTGAACAGTCTCGGACCTCTGATGTTGATAGAGTTCTCTCTCAGAGTACCTGTTGCACCTCTGTTTTCAACGGGGGTATTCTGCACATCCTGTCATGTCTTCTGGTCTCATGTGATGTTATTTCTGTGTGCAGGTTTGGGACCAGCCCTCTAATATTTTCCACGTGTAAATTATTATGTACCTCTCCCGCCTGCGCTCAAGGGAGTACAGTTTTAGGCTCTTTAGTCGGTCCCAATAGTTTAGATGTTTTACTGAGTGGATTCTAGCAGTAAAGGATCTCTGCACGCTCTCCAGGTCAGTAATTTCTCCAGCTTTGAAAGGTGCTGTCATTGTGCAGCAGTACTCCACTCTAGAGAGCACAAGCGTTTTGAAAAGTATCCTCATCGGTATAGCATCTCTAGTGTGAAAAGTTCTTGTTATCCAACCTGTCATTTTTCTTGCAGTTGTGACGGCTACTTTATTGTGTTCTTTAAAGGTAAGGTCTTCCGACATGAGTACACCCAGATCCTTTACATTGCCTTTTCGTTCTATGTTATGATTTGCCTGAGTTTTGTACGAGGTTTCCGTTTTTATATTTTCATTTTTTCCATAGCGCATGAGCTGGAACTTATCTTCGTTAAACACCATATTATTTTCTGTAGCCCATAGAAAGACCTGATCTACATCTGACTGGAGGTTCGCCGTGTCCTCTATGTTGCCTACTCTCATGAAGATCCTAGTGTCATCTGCAAAGGATGATACAGTGCTATAGGTTGTGTTTTTGTCTATGTGCTTAGCTAAATTAATTGTGGGGTTCAGTCCCTGAGCCCATTATGTGCCTCTGTAACCCTTTCCACTACCGCCCACAAGATGGGTATGGGGCATAATAAATGAACTAAACTAAACTAACTCATATTGCGTCACACTATTTCTTATTAACTTTATCACTTGCCCGCAGAGAATATGCCCAAGCACTTGCACTTGTAGAGCAGAGGGTTTTGCCTAACCAGCGCATGTGCCAAGATCTCAACACATGTCCAGACTTTTGTTGTGATGCTCAGCTTCTCTTCTTAGTTACCGCACAAGGTCTTATCCCATTCAACTCGAGTGGTTCTACGTTTTAACCAGTGTTCTTGATTTCTTTGTCCTTTGCCGCCTTAACTCAATTGATCCACCACTCGCCAGCTATGTCGATGGGCTTCTCCTTTGGATCCCTGCGACACACCTTGCCCTCCATTATGGTTTCACGTGCTTCATTAGCCTGTCAATATCTGCCCTAATCTCCAGGCAGTGCACACAGGGCCATTGTGTGTGCCATTATTCCAAGAATAATTACTAGCCAGACAATGACACACGACTACATTTGACTAGAGCGTATTTACATAATCCTGAGCTTTTATTTATATTAAATTTAGTACTGTACCTGGATGGCGTTCTGGAAGTTCTTTACTCCCCAAGCCCGGCCGGAGGACCAGGCTTGACTCATTGAGCGCTTGGTCCAGCGGGCTATTGCTTGGAGCGGCCTGCAGGCCCACATATCCACCACAGCCCGGTTGGTCCTGCACTTCTTGAAGAAAACTGTCAAATTTTCTCTTGAAGACGAACACGTTTGTTCCGGCAATATTTCTTATGCTCGCTGGGAGTATGTTGAACAACCGTGAACTTCTGATGTTTATACAGTGTTCTCTGTGCCTTTGGGCCTACTCTTCAATGATTCTAATCTGAATTTTCATTTCATATCGTTCACTCCAGTATGTTGTTATTTTACTGGGATTTGGGAGCTGGCCCTCCATTATTTTCGATGTGTATATTATTTGATACGTCACTCATCTCCTTTCTAGGGAGAACATTTAGAGCTCTTAGAGACGATCCCAATAAGTTAGGTGCTTTATCGTGTCTGTCTATGCCGTTTGTTTTCTGTATTCCCTCTTTCAGTAATCTCTCCTGCTCTTAAGGAGGAAGCGAGTATCGAACAGTACTAATGACGGACAGCAGGAGTCATGTGAATAGTACAGCCATTGTGAGGGGATCCCTGGATTTGACGTTTCTCATAATCCATCCTATCATTTTTCTGGATGATGCTAAAATTGATTTTTATGCTCCCTTAACGTTAGGGCATCAGTCATTATTATTCCCCTATCATTTACATTATGCTTTCCTACTATGGGCAGATTTCATTGTGTTTTGTACCCTATATTTTGTTTAATGTCCTCATTTTTACCGTACCAGAGTTACTGGAATTTACCAATTATAACAACAGGCTATTTTCTGCCGCCTAGTCGAAAATCTTATTGATATCCGTTTGTAGGTTATCAATGTCTTCAACAGAATTCAGTTTCATGTTGATTTGTCATCTGCAGAAGGTGATGCGACGCTGTGACTTGTATAAATGTCTATCTGATATGGGAATAAGGAAAAAAAGTGGCGCAAGGACTATACTCTGCGATAGAGCTTTTAACTGTGCTTGAACTCTTGTTTGCTTGACAGTTGCTCAGTGTTCTATTCCACATAAATTTTAATACCACCGACCTACTTTATCTGATATTCCCATTGACCTTATTTGTGTGTTACTACTCTATGGTCACATGTATCAAATGCCTTTGAAGTCATCATATACCAAAGTGATCACTGTTTGGTGATTTTTTCTGTTTCTTCTGTTTTTTTTCAAACTGTTTTTCTTCTAATGCCTCTGTGATTTTGTCATAGTGGTAAAGTAGCTGCGTGAGGCATTATCTTCCCACTCTAAATCCATGTTGATCTGGGTTGAGGAGATCATAGGTCTCCATATAACTGGAAACCTGCCTCCTGATCCCTCTCTCAAATACTTTTATTATGTGGGACGTTAGTGCGACTAGTCAATAATTCATTGTCATTACTTTGCTCCCTCCCTTGTAAAGAGCAAAATATGTGAAATCTATTGATTTAGGCGAATTTTGTATCTCTCCTGTGTGCAAGCTTTCTCCACACAATGCTACTGGCACTTGGCATTCCTTTATACATATTAAGTGCATGGGCATGTTGTCAATTTCTCCTTCAAAATCTGCAGAATTCGTGTTCGTATCAGATATATATTCAGGAATTTGCCATATCACGATTACCGTGTTATCCTCTGTATGAACCATCACTTGTAAGAATAGGTCCAATACTGACTGTGGCTTGTTTTTTTCGCATAAGTGAAGGAATATTTTGTTTTCCTTCTTTAATGCCATTTTTGTGTTCTAATTGCATTTCTAAAATGTTACACGATTGCTTTAGTCTTTGCTAGATTTTTTAAAACTGTTTAAATTATTTTATTGTTGAGATAGTCGTGTCTCTTTAGCAGTTTTTTTTTATCTTTTTGTAGCCGCGTTTGATTGTTCTTTCTACGTTGGTCCTCATTCTGTCTTTCAACAAAGGAACAAGTCTTAGACTGTGTATTCTTGGGAAGTCAGTTGTTTTGTCTTTTGTGGGATTATTATTACTTAAAACATTCAATGGAATTATTTTTAAGTTCCCTGTCTATCTTTACCCAGTCTATCGTTTTATTAAAATTGAATGTATTGAATAACCCCTCATACATGATCATTGTTTTAGGTTTATTACAGGTATTATGTTTGCT
Source organism: Procambarus clarkii (assembly GCF_040958095.1). Lineage (NCBI taxonomy): Eukaryota > Metazoa > Arthropoda > Malacostraca > Decapoda > Cambaridae > Procambarus > Procambarus clarkii. Next base: position 44,053,402 of record NC_091161.1, read on the forward strand.
GTTCAATGAGCTTGTGATCTAAGTATGTGGTATGCGACTGTAATGTCCTTGATTATCTCTTTAGTTGCGAAATTTTCAGATCTAGAATAATTTCGTAATTAGTTGACTCTCTGCTGGTTGAGGGAAAATTTGTCACAGAATCTAAGGAGTTCTTTAATCTGTGGTTGGCTATGTCCAGATAGATTTCCTGGTATAATATTCTTGGTCGCTAGTCTCCATCTTAGACTGGGCAGGTTGATGTCACCTAGGAAGGTATCATTTATTGGGTTTGCCAGATTATCGAGACTATTCTCTCTGATTTGTAAATTCCTCAGCCGTTGCATCTGGTGGTTTGAATATTAGAATTTAAGTTATTTTTTTTTTATTTCCAGTAGTTAACTACCACCTCATTTCTAGAGTTAAGCTCAGAGCATACAAGGCCCTATCTTGTATACAAACTTACTCCTCCATGTGGCATTTACCCAGTCACATCTATATAAATTATATTCTGGTATCCAGATACCACTGTCAAAGATGTCTTGCATGGGTTTCTGTGAGAGGTCCAAATACTGCATTTGGCTCGGTGAGGTTATTTATGAACGGTACTTAGTTATTTACTTTTGTTTTAAGACCTTGTATGTTGGTAAAGATGAATGAGGTTACTCCATTTGGGGTAATTTGATGAAGATTTTTCAGGCAGGTCCATTATGTGTTGGGATTGTCGGTTTTGATCTGACCAGTACTGATTGTTAAAGGGTGTTGCCTGTCGTAGCTGGAGCTTTGTTGTGGGGTGTAATTGCATGTGTGATTCTGGTAAGAAATGGGTCTTTCAGCCAGTTCCACACACAATGTTCTACCTTTTGAAACCTCTTTCGTCTGGGTATAAAATAAACTGGCTTCTCTCCAAAGCCATTTTCGTGTTTGTCACTTTATTTAGCGTTTTGTGCCTTCCTCGTGAAAGTGTGGACAGCTGAGGGCGTAGCATTTTCTCTCCTTGAGTGAGGTTTCGTACATGTCAGGATGGAGAAATCTGCATGTTGATTTAAAGCGACATTTTCCTTTCCTTAGTATATATTGTGACGATAATCTCTTTCAAGTGAGATTGAGCCTGCTCTTCCCTATATCATTTACGTCATTCTACAAGTACAAGATACTACATTAAAGATACGTCCACCAGTATCACAAAACGTTTTGCCCAGGAAGCAAAGCGTACCTTGCACCACCAGACACAGCGGCTCTCCACCCGTCGTCAACGAGCAAACTACCCATTCTCCGCCTGCCTGCTCCTGATTGGCTGGTGTATCGCCGACAGCACCTGCACTCACGCCCTCTACCTGAGTCGACGTCTGGGCCAGCTCACGCCGTCCTCCTCAGAATATCTTTGTGCTCTTAGGAGTTGACATCTCTCTCTGATAGACTAAGCCCTGGCTGTCGTGTACTAAGGGAGGTGGCAGCTCTAGCCAATATTCTCAGCACCTGATTATTATTGGCTTGTACATTATTTTGTTTTAGAGTAAATTTCACATCTATTAATTATTCATGTTGTTTTGTTTGTTGACTTGTTTTGAATTTTACGTAAGCCAAGGGATTGTCTTGTTCATATCTTGTTTTCTAAAGTAATTAAAATTTCATTGTTTATATTTTGTGTTTTGCGTGTCTTCCCATTACCTTACCACAGACAAACAGTCTCTTTTTTTTATGTAAGTGTGACCAGGCATTGCCACCTGCCATTGGAGGACTGCCGAACATAACACTCCAACACTTTACCGTCACAATATAAATACTTTTTGGTGATGGTTATAACTGTATTCTATTCCTTTTATATTCCTGAATGTCTGCAAATGTCCCTTACATATATGTACTTGTATAGATTTATATACATTTTAAAGTTTTATGACTAGTTAATAAGCTCGAAACATACTAAAAAGGGCTTTTCTATTGCAGGTGTGTTGGAGCTGCAGGTGTTGCAAGGGCGCTTCAGGTGTGTATGAGGGAGCTACAGGTAATGTCCACCTCCCCTCCACATGGTCACTGCTGTTAAAACCACTTGGGTCGCAACACGTGGGGAAGCTCAGGTTACAATACATGAACACATTGCAGGTATGATATGTATACAGGTGTGTGAGTGAACTACAGGTATGTGCGAGGGCGCTACAGGTGTGTGAGGGAACTACAGGTATGTGTGAGGGTGCTACAGGTGTGTGAGGGTGCTACAGGTGTGTGAGGGAGCTCGGGTTACAATGCAGGAACACATTGCAGGTATGATAAGTATACAAATGATGTAGGTTTTAAATCACTGAGGACAACATTGGTTTTATTAACATAAATTCAGATGTTTCTTATAATAGGGCATTAGACATCAGCAAAAGAACTCTGGGAGATTTTACTAGTCATATATTAATGATGAAAATGCTGTTGATAATGTTCAAAGACTAACAACAGTAGTATCTACTGAAAATGTTTAAAATATTAAACTAAATATTTTCACAGGCATAGTGAAGGTCAAGCGGACATAATATTCAATTAATAATATTCTCTGAAGTGACTGGTGGTGTTATACGATACGTTTTTAAAGCCGTGTGTATACTATTCCAGTATGTTTGAATCTCGTAATCATGGAATAATTTTGATAGAGCATGAACAAATCGGGAACAAGAATAAAAACGTAAGAACATGGGGATGAAGGAAACTGCAGAAATCCATACGATGTCCACACCCCATTGGTCCATACGAAGCAGCTCCTATTTATATCCACCCAAACTCGAGTTCCTATGTCTTATGTTACCCAGTAATTTGTTCTACAAGTCAACAACGCTGTTACCAAACTAATATTTACCCAGGTCTTTCCTAAATCTAAACTTGTTCAATTTATATCTATTATTTCGCGTTCTATTCAGTGAAACATATAATACCTTATTAATATCTCCCTTATTATGCCTATTCGTCCACTAGTACACTACAATCAATTCCTCACACGGAAGGTGTTATGGCCTTACTTGGCCAGTAACCGGGTTCTTTATCTCAATCACTGTAACAAGAGAGCAGTACATAGTAGTACATCATGAACATCATAACAGCATGAACAAGCCACGTGGAGCATGAACAACCGACAGGCGCGGCGCCAGTCAGGTGGCAGCAGACAATGAAAAAAGTTACACCTCTGTACAAGTTAACCATGGGACAGGTCAACCGTCACCGAGTCACGAGGTCAGAGTTGATGCCGTCATGATAATCTACAGGGATTAACTCCTCCACATCAAATGCAAACCCTCATGTTCAGCTGGGGAGCAGGAGATTATGGCTCATCACCCTCTTAACCCCCAATGTATCTTCCTGTATATAAATAAAAATGGCGTTGGTATCACCACCTCCCTCACCAGTGAGAATTGTCATTGATCCACCTTTTAAATGAATATGATCAGGAGCATTCCACAGATGGGGCTGACCTTGCAACACCTTCATCAATAGATGTTGTCCTCATCACACCTACAAGAATTGGAGTTGGAGTGCATTTTCACAGATGGCATCGATATTGCCACATCTCTCCACAGATGATTTTGATATCGTCACAGAAGGCTATTCTGAGCAATGTGCGAAGCAAAGCACAAGAAGCTCGAGCAGGTCTTCCCCACCCTACACACACATAAACCACTCCACCCCCAACCTCACATCCAGACTATACTTCAGTCCTCAACCCAGCGCCTAACTGCAGTCCACACCCGTAATCGCATCTACCTGCCACCAACTAACACCACACTCCATGTACAGTCCGAAGGTGGACGAGATGATGGCCCTTGCCAAAGCCAACGTAATGTCAGCAATCCACATGTACGGTGGTAACATCTTTACATTCGGGGACACTCCTTCCCCAATTACTAGTAGCCAACTACTTGCTACCCATTAAAATACCCCCTGAACTCCTTGTCACCACAATTAGAGCACGAATATTGTAATTATTGTAAGCCCTCTGTGGTTGTTCCAAGAGCATGCTTGGCGAGGATCGCGATGATGCCGAAGAGGGTTGGAGGAGGAATGCACCAGTGTTGATGTTGAATGGGTCAGAAAATGCAGCCGTTGTACAAGACTGTTCCATTCATGTCCTTGTGGAAAGATTGTATCATGCTGAGTAGGGTGGGTGGGCAGCCAATTTTGGCCAAGATCTTGAAGAGTCCGTCCCTAATCACGCGGTCGAAGGCCTTTGTAAGGTCAGTGAAGGCGAAGTACAGGAATTTTCTCTGCTCCCAGCACTTTTCTTGAAGCTGTCTCAGGGAGAATACCGTCAGTGGTTTACCTCCCTGATCGGAAACTGTACTGTGACTCAGGGTACACTCTTTCAGCAAGAATATGAAGCCTGACCAAGACGCTCCTGGCGAAGAGTTTGCCGACGACGCTGTAGAGATGCCTCTATAGTTGTTGACATCGCTTGTCGCCTTTTTGTAGAGTGGTGATGATTGCATATCTCGTGTCTTGTGGAACCGAACTTCCCTCCAGCACTGGCACAGAAGTTCATGAAGCTCAGTTTTAAGTGTTCCACGAGCGCACTTGAGAACTTCAGGCGAAATCCCGTCACCTCCTGGGACCTTCCCTGAGGGAAGTGAATCCAGTGCTTTCTCAACTACTCCCACAGTTGGTTCAAGATAAAGTTCTTCCATGATGGGCTGGTACTCGATTGCATCCAAGACCTCTACACTGACCTAGTTCTCTCTGGAGTAGAGTTTGGAGTAATGTTCCACCCAGCGATTCATCTGTTGATCACGGCCTTTAATTAATGATCTCTCCAGTGGCTGACTACAGAGGAGCCGTCCTGTTTTATGTAGGGCCTGTTGCCTGTTTGATCGCTTCGTACATGTCAACAGTGGCCGCCGACAGTGGCCGCAGTCTGGATGCTGGAACAGAGTCGGAGCCTGTAATCGTTAGCACAGCGCCTACCTCACAGTTTGTTGAACTCGACTGCGGGCAGTATGGAATGCATGTAAGTTCCTTTCTGAGGGTAGGTTCTTGTAGGATGAGAGAGCTCGTCTTTTTTCCTCTACGAGGGGTATCGGTTCCTCTGCACTGGCCTCGAACCAATCTGCTGACTTGTTCTACCTCTTACCGAAGGTGGACATGGCAGTGTTGAAAATACTGCCCCCGAGATGTGACCACCTCACTTGCGCTATTGCAGGGTGGTACAGGAAGGGCAGCGCAGCAGTGAATTCCTCCACCTTGTGAAGGTCACGGGTCTTGTTAATGTTAATGCGCAGTCTTCCCCCCTCCCCTTCTTTGCTCTGTGGATTTTCCAGGGTTGGAACTTTACTCTTCAAACGACGAGTGTGTGTGGTCGGTGTCACAATCTGCGCTCTGGAAGCTGCGGGTCAATTTGACGCTTCTCAGATTGCTACACCTCGTAAGCACTAGGTCGAGTTGGTGCCAATGCTTAGACTTGGGGTGTCTCCAAGAAACCTTGTGCTGGGGTTTAGTGTCGAAGAAGGAATTGGTGATGCAGAGATCATGACGACAGCAGAACTCCAGAAGGCGCTGCCCACTCTCATTCATCTTCCCAATCCAAACTGGTCCAGGCAGGAAGTCAGAGCTGTGATCAGAACCAACTCTTGCATTAAAGTCTCCCAGGAGGAAGACTGGCTCTTGTTGAGGTATGTCTCTGAGTTAGGCCGAGGTCATCATAGAACTCCTTCGCTTCGGTAGAGGAGGTCAGTGTTGGTGCATAGGCGTTGATGAGGCTGACCATTTCTGCTGCTGTATGAAGCTGAAGTTTGATGATCCTTGCAGACCCCTCCAAGCGGTACTATGGACCAACCTAACAACCTCAAGGCGAAGCCAACACCGTGCTCTGGTGGTTTTCCCTGCCTGGAGGGAATAAAGTCCTTCTCCCATATGCTGCCAGTCACGGGCAGACGTGTCTCCTTCAGGACGACTATGTCCATCTGCAGCCACGTTGTTGATCACAGCTGTTTTACGGGCGTCATTCACTTCAAGTAGATCTTCCGGTAGACCCGGTGTCATGGTCCTTACATTCCACGTGCCCAGTTGACAGCTGGGTGGCTCTGTTTTTTTCTTTTGCCTGGTGCATGGTTGATGATCCGCTTATTGGAGTGTGTCCTAAGCCCCACGCACCCAATGGATCAGGCGGACCATGGTGGGACAGCACCTTATTGGCTGGGGGCTGCCCAGCTTGAGGTGGGCGGTAGCTGTCCTATGAAATAGGATGATTTCTCCCACCGACGGAAGCAAACCCTGGCGCCTCACTCTACGCCGGTTGAGTGGTAGGTTTATCACCGGTAACTGTCGCTTCCTATGATGAGCCATCGCAAAGGCGATGCTAGAGTGTCCTCTCCACGGCACAGGTCTGCACAGTAATTATGAAGAACCGGCTGTTACCCATGCAGCAGATCCACCCTCCCATGCCATCGATGTGATCCAAGGGAAGGGCAGGCACCGATACGCCTGGCACCAGTGTCGCCGCAGGAGTTGCCAAAATGTAGCTGTAAACAGCTGCAAACTGCTTTAGGGACTCCTGCTCTGGATTTTTCCTCAGAGTTGACTCCTGAAGCCTTTCCCCATGAGTGTTTAACCACAAGACAACAGAGGTTTGAATTCGTGGTTTTTCTTCCTCTAGATCAGCTGCATTCCCAGGCTGACGAATCTCATCTGCCCAAAGCAACTGGTTTTAAGGCGCCAGAGGCCCACCTTCGCCTCTTCTCCTGTTGATAGAAGCAGTTCCACCAGGCCTAGTTATACTTAATATAGTTAGCCTTATAGTCATACTTAACTAGTTAGGGATAACGGGCCCTACTTTATACTTAAGTATAAATAAATAAACGTTATTGATAATTCACAGTATATCCGCTAGTCATACCTCGGGTATTTATTAATGTACATTCTACATCATAATACACCCAGCATGTCCTATATAGCATTCCATAATATAGACCTATAATGGTATTTACACGATAAACAACATAAAGCTTCTGCTATGAACTCAAATGCACTAGAATATTTTCAGAATGGGATTATAGATACAATAATATTGGTGATACTAGGCTAATCAACCTAGATATCTATACAGTTGGAATGCATCATACACCAGCCACAGTATGATCATATTGGTGTATGTGTAGTCTAAAAGTTGTAATACATTACACTGTGACAATCCTTCTTCTATAGGCATACATGTCCTGAAGCAGTTTGGGCCTTTTTCACTCGAGTCTGTAGGGTGCCATACTGTCAGCTGTCTTGGCTGCACAGCTTTAGAGAGAGATGGGTCTTGGATTAGCTAGATTTTAGGGTTTTTGGGTTCAGCACTATGTTTGCTCTATTCCAAGCTGTAGGTCTAGTTTGAGAAGTCCAGGCTAAATTACCCTAAGGTATGCAGCGTTTCCCTCTGGGCCGAGGTTTCTAATAATTTTTATTGGTTATTTAGTCGTCTCCTGAGGATGTATCTTTAATTTTTTTTTTTAGCCTGATTGAGCTCATCCAGTGTGAAAGAGGTATTAGTGTCAGACTTCTGCACATTCTGTAAGGATTCTGCGGCACCTTTCTTCCTTTAATCCTGTCTGCACTGCTGATACATCAGGTGAAAGCTGATTACTGGCTGCTCATTCTGCAAACCTGGTTCCCAGTACTTCGGCTTCCCGATTCATATCTTTAGGGTGTGGGGCTTTAGGTATGTTATTTCCTTTGGCCCAGTGGATTTGCAACCACATTTCTCAGAGGTGTGTTCATTCAGATGTGAACACCATTCCAGCCACTTTTGTTCTTTCATTTGCCTGGTCTCTTGATGAACATGTTCCTTGACTTCTCAAAGTAAGGTCTTGATGCGGTCACTTTGCTTCTTTTTATATAGCTTTCTTGTTCTGTTGAGCATGAGTTCTTTTCACATTCACAATAGTACCATTGATCTTTGCGGTATCTGGTGGACTGTTTTTTTTTTTTCAGTGGGATTGAATGGTTGGCTGCATCTTGAATCACTTCGACAAAATCTTGTTCTGGTTGGTTAATATTTTCGGATGATGAATTCGGATTTAGAAACTATGATCTCAGTTTCTATGTCACACTGATATACGGTTTTGAAATCGATCCCATTTTGCTTATGCGAAGTTGCAAGCTTCAGATGGAGGTGGGGTGGGTAGATCCAACTAGATCAATTTGGACCCCATAGTGGTCGCTTGTGAGTGTAGGCTCAACTGACCATGTCGCTGCATCTCTTAGGGAGGAAACGAGGGTAAGATCTAATCTACCTCCTTGAATGTAGGTGGGTTCATGCTTATTTAGGATTTGGTATTCTGGTAGCTGGTCTAGTAGATGACCTATGTGAGTGCCGGCCTCATTTGTTGTTCGAGCCCAGTGCCAATCGATGATTGGCATTTAAATCACCACAAATGATTGTGTTGATGTAGTCGTGTGTCCAAATAACAGAAATATTTCACTCTCGTGGAGACCTGTAAACAATGAACTCAAGATTTTCATGCCTGAGCTCAATGGATACTCCCATTACCTCTGCCCCTGTTCCATAATCGGGTGAGCTTGTTATAGGCTTAGAGATCAGGTCACATTACACAGATTGCACATCCCCTGGATTGCCCGTTGACCCATGGAAGGAAGAAGCTTCGATTGCATGAAATTTTAGGTTCTAATCAGTCTCGAAGCGAGCTCTCCTGTAGTATTAGGATGTCTATTTCTTTGGTTGCTGGTGCGCATTGCAAGTGTTGCAATTGTGTACGAAGCCCTTGCACGTTACACTGCAGGATTTATAGTCCTCTAGGTTGTTGGAATTTGCTGATATTACCGTGGTATCCATGGAGTCTGATGAACACGCCAAGGAAGTTGAAACTGGAGTTTGAGGACCTTGGTGTACCTGAAATTGACTCAAGGTAGATTTCAGAAGTACTGGACTCTACCTGTTTTTAGGAGTGTCTCCTGTCCTGCATTCTTGAAGGTGAGGATATTGTTTTCTCAAATTTCTTGAGCTTGTGCTCAATTGTCTTTAGAGTCTGTGGTTTGTTTGATAGTGTTTCGACAGCACACTTTCGACCAGTTCCTTGACCAAGGCCTTAAGCATTGGCCAGAGGGTGTCCAGTTGTGCGGGAGCACTATTTACTGCTGTTGCAAGTTTGGGGCCCTGTTTACTTTTTGGACCTTATCAGTGGAAACTTTGACACTCTTGCCATCATTGCCCCGAGTGTGCTCAATGAATGCAGTGGACAGGCGACTATGTTGAACGATTTCTTGTGGCCCCCAGCCATTCCTCTGTCCTGGACGGAAACCTTCACACCCTCCACCATGGCTGTTAGTGGAAGGCCATGGTGATAGTCCTTTACCTGCTTCAGTCTTGGTAAGCTCCACGCTGTTTGTGTAGGCAGGGGAGAAGGTATGTTTTGTTTGGCGTTTCGACGTTGCTGTAGGCGTGGGGTGGTTCGTTTGAATCCTTTTAAGCCTTTCGTGGCCTCATAAACTCCAGGCAAGGTGTGCCTTGGAGCAATATGGGCACTTAGCTTGGATGGGCTGGTTTGCCTGGTGTTTATCAATGCAAATTTTCGTGTGTGTGGGGCAGGCTGCAGACTCCACACCTCACTGGGCATTGGCAACCGTCCTTGTGATGTCCAAATCTGACATCAAAAGCATCTGAGGGACTCTGGGGGTGTAAGGCCTGTTGGAACCTGCCCCAAATGTCAAGATCAAGCTTATCTGGGATCAGTCCTCTTACTGTGAGAAGGACTTGAGTATCCTGCTTCAAGCCTTTTACTTGGTAACTTTCTGCTGACACAACATAATTCAGCTTTTCGAGGTGATCTAGGACCATGTGCAGGGGATAGTGAAGGACGATGATTTTCCTTATTTTGTCCCCAGGCTTAAGTTCGTCGAATTTCCTGTAATTTTTTAAAAATCGTTACTGCTGTCTCGTCTTTGGGCCTCAATGTATTAACCTCTGAGATTTGGCTTTGATCTGACCTTGAGCTAGGGGTACTTTTTTGTTTTTTTAAAGGTCCACTACAGCACCGTATGAGGACTTGCCTTCGGCATGCTGCTTTTTGACGACTGGCTGTGCGGATTTTGTCTGAGTTGGAGTGCTCATCGGTAGAAGCCTATTTTCTCGATAGTTCATAATGGAGTGGTTCTTCCTGTTGGCTTTGGTCACATAACGCAAATCGCCATCATTGTCAGAACTTGAACTGAAGAGTCTCTTCCTTTTGTGATTGGGAGCAGCAACGTTGGTTCTCACACAATTCATCTGGTGGTTCATTCAATCGCCCAAATGCTGACTGTGAAGTGATGAGCCTGTCGTATGAAGGTGACGCTCAAATGCGTCTACACTGAATCACTGTTGAAATTACACTCCAGAATGCTGTAGGGCCGGTGAACACCTTCCTTAAATAGCCCTTTTTTTTCGTCATTGCTACCTGAAATAGCCCGGTATCATTTGTCTGTCATCATCAATCATGTTCTTCAAGCCTAGTGAAAGACTGTCTATCTCCTATGCAGACATTCTCTGTCATTTCCTTGACACACAAAGGCACGGTATCACTGTAACAGTTGAGCATAAGTTGACAATATCCAGGATCGCCAAGACACCACCACGCCACTGCATCGTCCTCACAACTGTGACTTTAGAATTTGTCTTTACGAACTCCTATACGAAGTTCATTGTTTCATTTTCCTATCCTTTATTTTGATTTAACAATTCAATTGGATTGAATTGTTATTGATTTCACCATTTGCAATCCTTTCGTACAATGCTTTCTTTTTATATATAAGGTTCTTTAGACTGGTGATTATCCAATAGGGGTCATTATACATTTAAATTAGGTGTGTGTGGGGGGGGGGGGAGGGAGCGATCTTTTACTGGGGGAGTAAATGAATTGATAAAAAAGATAAGAGTGTAGGTTTGTCGGCTTGTAGTAGATATTCGCCTCAATGTAATTATGTGGGTGGAGGTCTCCAGCTTGTTTGAGGTCTTGTCTGATTTTGTTTATTCTGGTCAAAAAATTCTGCTACTCTCCTGGCTGCTTCCCTCTGCAGTATGCTCGGGTACTCAGACGGCATTAAAGGACAGGAGGACTGCTCTCCTTGACATGGAAATTGAAATTGAAATTGAAATAAGTTTATTGAGGTAAAATACACACAAAGGGATGAGGTAGCTCAGCTATTCTCACCCCATTCAGTACAACGTGTTAATATATACATAGACACACATCACAAATAAACACATTACCAAACATTTTGAGAGGTAAAAATATACATTTCCTCCTTCACAAGTAGTATGTTATCAGACGTACACACAAATACTTTTATGACCTAGGTATACTGTATAGACAATTTGCAAGACACCTGCAGATAATTCAACAAAATATTACAATCTTGGTGCAAAATTCTTATATCTCTCAAGAATATCATCAACCTTTCCGTTGTGACACATCCAGGCTATTTGTTCAGGAACAGTCCTTATCTCAGTGTTTCTATATACACTAATCAACGGACAATCAAGAATATAATGGGCAAGGGTGTGAGACCTTAACATACCACATAGTTTACACTTCGTGTCATTACCATGAACATCTATCCCATATTCCCAGTAATATTTGTACCCAAGCCTGAGCCGCATGTACACAGAGTCACTCCAAGCATTTCTCCTTTTACCATAAGTGAAATGGGTGTTTTGACTCACATACATGTATGTTGCATGGTTTGACTACTCTCATACATTATCTCTCTCCTCTCCACTCCCGCCTGTGCCTGAATATTTCTGATTTTGCTTCTTATTTGTCTCATTGTGAATTCACATTCAATGTCAACTTGTGGTTTTGATGTGGCACGTTTGGCCAAGTCATCCGCCACCTCGTTGAGCACTATTCCAACATGAGATGGAATCCACATGAATTTCACACTATAACCTTTCAGCTGTATCTCAGTTATTCTTCTCTTACAGTCCTCCACTATAGACATGAAGACTGGGTTTCGACTGTTTAAGGACTCCAGTGCTCCTCGGCTATCGACAAATACAAAAACATTTTTGTCGTCATGACGTACTTCCTCCAAACACGCCAGAATGGCCTGCAGTTCAGCTTGTGTGGATGATATATAATTACTAAGCCGGAGTTCAATTATCCTGTCCACAGTCCCAAACTCTGTATAATCCCTTATTAGGACACCACACCCTGCCCTGCCATCCTCCGCCACCGACCCGTCGCAATATACATGTAAACTGTTGCCTCTTGGTAACCGAGATATCATGCTTCCATACAAACACCGCAATTGTCCCGGTTCATGATGAATCTTTTTCACCTTGAGGGGTACAATTTCGACGTCTATTTTCTTTACTTTCCAGGGAGCAGACATATTACACTTTCGAGAGGGTTTACAGCAGTCAAGTACGTCGTATTCCCTGAGGTCATGAGCTAATCCTCTCGTATAGCGTGTCTCCCTCAGTTTCCTGGAAGTGTGTACGTCACTCAAGCAGGTCTGACGCTCTCAAACAGCTTATCCCCTCCTTTTCTCCGCATGAAACGAATAGATACTCTAGTGTTAATGTCACGGACTCTATCACACACACTCTGTAAATTTAATTCCAATCTCATTATTTCAATCATTGCATTTCTTTGACATCCAAGATAATCCTCATAGCCTCGTTCTGTATCAGCTCTATTTTTTGAATTCTGCCTTGGCCTGTGTAAGACAATACGGGTGCTGCGTAGTCTATCAGGGATCGAACAGTGCTTATTATAACATCCGCAAGATAGGTACCCCAACACCTTTACCAGAAAAAGCCAGTGCTTTTAGAGGATGCAGACGGGCTTTACATAAGGTGCTGATATGATTTATTTCAGCATTTTTACTCTCATTTTTACTTCCTGCCCTGGCCGCCAAAACCACACTACTCAAATTCGTTCATCTCCCAAGCAGGCCGACCTTAGCTGGTTGCCAACTAGTTGACACAGTTCCTTAACAAAGTTAAATCATCTGCACTTGGCCAATTAAAGGGATTTAATCTTTACACTTAAATAATAGTTAATTACTTAGGCAAATGAACAAAGTAGTTATTGAATAAAATTACTGATAGTAACATGAAATTCTCTAAATTAATGAATTAATAAACAAGGGAGCATGTGGCAATCTACAGCTGACTGAGAGAACATCTTGACCTGAGCTGAGGGCGACTCGTTGCAATGGTGCCAAACCAACAAGTGCCAATACTCTGACTCATTATCACATCCTTCTGATTCTTCCATCACTTTGAAAAGATCTACTACGTATTTCTTGCTTAGTGAATAGCTTGGTACAAGCCCCAGTAATACAATACTCTCAATATAAAGCAAGTGGTACACTTATACATGGAAATATTACCTTAGGGGTAAACTTGGGAGAGGTGGCTTCGCTGGCGACCTGACCTAGGGTCCGTGGTGCCAGCTCACCAAATGACAAGCCGCCTATGTACTAAATGAACCGGAAGACAACTTACATGACCCCATAAAACTCTTCACTACTCCTTCAACATACAATACGGAGTCCTCAAACTATTCTCTACAAGGCAACATCGTAAGACAAACCTTTCAAAATACACATGACACCATCGTGTAATCTCTTCCCCTAACACTGATGCGTTGTTCAAACCAGGACAAAAGTTCCCTCATAGCAACTAACGTGCAGGCGCGCAAACACGTCTATAACAATCCAATCTATTTAGAATTATCTGTATTTATTATTTGTCAATGATCAAAATAATGGATGCCTAAAAGTTGTAGATAGATAATACAGATATAATTGAAGAAAGGCTCATCCTGGCGTAAATGTCTAAGGCTTCTGTGCCCAGTAATGTTTGCATGTCGGAGATTTTATGTTACTAGAATAAACGTGGGAAATGGTGCTCAACTGGACTTGTAAATAGTAGAGTTTGGAACAAAAAAATCCAAGTAACATGGAGACTCGAGTAAATCATATAAAAATTGGGAATAAACCAGGGAACGTGATCGTAAATAATTAGGATTACTATCCATCATTTAAGCATCAAGACGAACGCTTAGCGAGAAAAACTCGCTAAGCACTCGTCTTTATGTTAAATATACTCGTAGCCTAACTTAACTTGTATAACAAAATCGTCAATGTTTCTATTTTGTAACTTTTAGTATATAACTTCATGCACATAAAACTAATAGTTTATATAACATACTATGCTAGAATAACTTTGTAACATTGTTAAACAATCTAAGAGAACAGTACATACAAAGAGAAACAAAAGGTAATCCTACTGTTTTGTAATAACTTCACTAAAGGCATTAACCACACTGTCAAAACGTATCTACAATATCATTGACTGTCATACCGTTAATGTGTTACTGAGCATGTTGTAAGACTTCACACCGTAACAAACAATCCTCCTTTAGTAACATAACCGTTTTGGTGTAGTAACAAAACTGTCATCTTG
>NC_091161.1:44068296-44163876 GCF_040958095.1 Procambarus clarkii
GGCGGAGAAGATGGTGGCGGTGTGGAGTGGGCGGGATGGTGGCGGTGTGGCGTGTGAGGGCGGACATGATGGTGGCGGTGTGGAGGGGCGGACATGATGGTGGCGGTGTGAGGGGCGGAGATGGTGGCGGTGTGGAGGCGGAGAGATGGTGGCGGTGTGGAGGGGCGGACAAGATGGTGGCGGTGTGGAGGGCGGAGAAGATGGTGGCGGTGTGGAGGGGCGGAGAAGATGGTGGCGGTGTGGAGGGCGGACAAGATGGTGGCGGTGTGGAGGGGCGGAGAAGATGGTGGCGGTGTGGAGGGGCGGACAATATGGTGGCGGTGTGGAGAGGCAAACAAAAACACTGCATAAACGACACCCATGAATGATTGAGTAGCTGAAGATGCGTTATTGGCCTCCTAAGAGATGTCGAACGCTCCACCAGTGATATTAAACCACAGAAGTGCAAGGTCTCGAGAGAGTCAAAGAAGTTTCGTTGGAGTGAAGGCGCTGGGAAACCTTGATAAAACCGTACCTATTTTAAACTCTTAAGAAACAGACCAAGTTGGAGAGTTTGAGAAGCTGAAAGACTAGTTAGGGATAAGCTTTGTGTTTGTCTCTGACCATTATCTGCCTTTGGATCCAGACTTTTTTAATGTATCTCGGTGTTGGAAGGGGAGAATCTATTAAATGCTTCGGATGAAAATCTTGAACGTTATGAACTTTCCGAGAACTGTGATTTCTACCTTATAGTCTTGCCTTAATTATATATAATGTTGGTTTTCTGATATCTTCAACATCTTCATTTTTAAATTATTGATTAAATTAAAGTTGAACGATATATATATATATATATATATATATATATATATATATATATAATATATATTATATATAATATATATATATATATATAATATATAAAATTCTCCACTGCTTTAATGTGTTGAATTAAAATTATATATTTCAGGTTTTAAATTTTAATTGTGGTATTGGCCCGTCCCTCAAAAAAGTGACTTCAGAACCCCTAACGGACAAATAACAGGGTACTGTAAATTATAACGGCTTAGGAACAATACAATATAGATTGTGCTTAGAGGGGAAAAAGAAAGACCCAAAGGAATAGGAAACTTGCAGCAACGGGAGACAAGTACCTGATAGCAAACTTTATCAAAGGTTTTGTGGTATCTTGGGCAACGAGAAAAGAATCACAGCTGTAATCACAGGCTGACGAAAAGTTCAGGAAAAGGGAATTGATGTTTATTCGACCAGACCGGATTGTATGTGTTGGGAAGACTTCATATTTTTGTATTTTGAAGTTAGGTAATCACATTAAACTACATATTGTATCACTTAACTGTCAGCATATATGAGGAAAGGAGGGGGGGGAGAGGGGGAATTCCTATATTTGTCTGATCTCATGCTTTTAACTCCACAAAAACGTTTTGCTGTATAAAATTTATGTACATTATTAACTGACTGTTTAGTTCGACAGTAATAGTTTGAATATCCTTGGGCAGGTAAGAAATCCAAGGCAGAGATCTTGCAGGGGGGAATCCAAATCCGAGCTCTGACAGGTAATCCAAGGCAGTCAAGGTGTGGGAGGGGGTGGGGCATAGTGCCTAGAGTCCTTGATAAAAATCAAAATTTTTTATTTTTTTTCGCGAAAGATAAAGAAACTTTCGTGCATTCCGTTTTAATTTTTGCGAGTTTTAAATATCTTGTGAATAATTAAATCTGAACATATTTTAATCGGAAAAATATTTTCCATATCATATCACTGTGTTCCATATCATTGCTTTTATTTAAATGTCTGACAGATTGACACTCTGAAATAAAGGTGTGGATGACAAACGAAATTCACAGCAAAGAAATTTATACTTACATTTAAAGATGTAACCATCATATAATTATGCTTGCATGATCAGAGAAATCATACTTGTCATCCCCAAAGTTTAAAAATACTATTTCTTCAAACAAATCCTCATCACTTTGTTGATGAGGATTGGCCCACCAAACCGTCAAATTCTTTTAGCCGTTCAACCTGTCAAGTTCTCATGGCCAGCCAAACCAATGTGGGCCCCTCACGCACGCTGCCGTTCATGTGAGGAACAAATCGTTATAAAACTGGGAGTTGGGCTGTTTTATTGGAATCATTACTGAATATATCGAGTTGTTTAATATATAATGTAAAATTTATCTCACGAGGCCTAAGAAAATAGTTGTTACTCAATCCTCGCGGTGACGTCACAGATATGACAGTAATAGTAAACGTCAATTCATATTTTAATAATGTGAATAATCCACAAAATACCTAAATTTAAGAATTAATTCGTAGTTAGTCTTAAAAGCTAAAAATCCTCATGGCGGTATATTATTAGAATTGTGTTTAAGGAATTAATTGTTATAATTATGAAATATTCCCATTCTAAGTGTGAAATGATCCAGTTATAAATGAATGTATTATAAAGGGAGGAGTCACTCTTACTATCTTGATTTTGTGTAAACATTATTGCTCCCAATTGGAAAAATAAGAAGATAGGAGATGAAATTTCCCAAAAAATTGGCAAATAAGGTTTCTGGAATATTTACAATAAAACTTATTAATGATATAAAATACATTTTTTAACATATGCAAAGGATAACAAAAATTTTTTATAAAAATACTGAATGGAGACAAATTCAGTTTTAGTAATGGTTATCGAACTAACAGTTCTCATTACTTTTAAAACAAATACATAGTATTTGTAATAATTACAAGCTTTGTCATAGTTTTAGTCGTCTAGATTTTTTGTTTCATTTATCTTTCCCCAAATGACTATTTGTCCTTAGGACAAATATACAGGGTATTGGTATTTGGTATTATCCAAGCAATGCAGGGTATTATTCAAGTGGCTGTTTGATATTGACATGTTTGTAGACACGATAGCAGTCTTCGGTGTATACACCTTTAGGCCCACTCTTGGGATACTGACATCGTTCCGTCGGGTATCTGTGCAGAGTTTATAAGATTTTTTACGATTGCTTCATGTTGGGAGTGAACCCTGGCTCTCTTAAAATAGGCAAGTTCGGTAGCATCTACCCAGCGTCGCTTAAATAGGGTGACGTCCCGCCAAACACACACCGAAACTACGACGTTGGTACAACGTTCGAACAAGTTTTAACTCCTAACTAGTTATAACAACCAATATAGCCAGTTGTAACAACGTTCTAATACGTCATAAACACGTTAAACCAAGATGTAACAACTTTATTACAAGTTGTAACAAGCGGAAAATACAGTTTCGGTTTGTGTTTCCAGGGATGGGGGTTAAAATTATAGTCCTAAGGGAAAACCTCGGGTGTCCAGGAGGGCAACTATCTCCTTCCTCAGATCAAGCAGTTTCGGCGTCGTCTTAACCTTTATGTATATCACGTTTGTGTCGAACCTTCCCAGGCCACCTAAGACCACGTCGAGCTTCCGTTTATTTTTGAGGAAAAAGAGAGCACGTTGTTAATATGGAAACAGTGCATGAATAGTAAGTTAAAAAAAAATCATTTAAAGAATTACAAAGCTTAAATTACTTTCACTAGAAAAGCGAATAATGAATTAATATGAACAAATCCCCAAGGGCCGTGATGAGGGTTCGAACCGACGTCTGGGATGATCCCAGACGCCTTATTCTAATGTGCCACGACAGGGTAAAAAAAAATGGAAACCTTGAGTGCAACTGCCCTCACAAGGCTCGCGCAGCTTCTCCGGGAAAAGGGCCGTCAGGGATCAACCCAGACGTAGGTTCAAACCCTCATCACGGTCCTTGTGGATTTGTTCATTTCATGCATCACGCTATTGTGATTTCTGTGTGTAATAAGATGATAATGGTTCGGTAACATGGGTTGAAATTATGGGGAACAATTACCGCGTAACACATTAACAGTGGAGTAGCTTTTTGTTTCAAGCGTAGGTTAGACACGCATATGAATGAGATTGTCCACAACCGTGGACATCTTCAAGAGGAAACTAGATTTATTCCTCCAAGGAGTGCCGGACCAACCGGGCTGTGGTGGGTATGGGGGCCTGCGGGCAGCTCCAAGCAACAGCCTAGTGGACCAAACTCTCACAAGTCAAGCCTGGCCTCGGGCCGGGCTTGGGGAGTAGAACAACTCCCAAAACCCCATCAGCCAGGTATCAACCAGGGTGCAACCCGTTCTCGCAAATTCGTAAAGTCAATATTGACTTATTAACTACGTGCATAGGTGATATACTAAACATAATAGATACCCTTTAAAAGATTCATAGAAAACACCGACCTTACCTAACCTTGTTAGTATCTTAAGATAAGCATCTTATTGCTTCGTAATTACAATTATTACTTAACCTATACCTATTATAGGTTAGGTAATAATGTAATTACGAAGCTATAAGATGCTTATCTTAAGATACTAACAAGGTTAGGTAAGGTCGGTGTTTTCTATGAATCTTTTAAGGGTATCTATTATGTTAAGTATGTCACCTATGCACATATTTAATAAGTCAATATTGACTTGTTAAATTTGCGAGAACGGGTTGCAGGGTGCATATAAACAAGAGCTATCTCATATTGGCCAATAGGCCTTCTGCACTTACTTTCATTCTTATGTTTTTAATTAGGTTAATAAGTGCAATGAAGTTAAATTTGTGACTGATTATGGGGAGACAATAAATGCTACGAAATGGACTAGGATTAATCGAATATTTACGAAACCTGTACATCTTTCCTCAATTATGCGGTTTAGTTTGCATTTATTGATCAATTTAATAGGTACGAGGTTATTGTACTTACCATGAACTTCGCAATCAGTTGACGAATGTCGACCGCAACATTCTCATCTGTCTGCTTACGCTTATCTACCTCGCTCCATCTTTCTGAAATTACAAAATAAGAATTTTATAATTTAATATTTAACCTGCTATGTATATACGCAAATACAGAAAAAAAATTTAATTTAAAAACAAATATACATAGTTTTACCGATACATTGTATACTGTCGCTAATGTTGGTACCTTCCTAACTCCAAGTAACTATACCTGAGATTTCTTTAGTCATGGTTCAACTGATAGTAAGAGTGAAGGTTCGCGAGTTCAATTCCATTGCAGTCCCACTATATTTTAGCGCAGATAAATCACTCATGTGAGTTCATTATATGCAATATATTAAAATCCAAGAACCTAACGTAGCTTCTTTCACCACAAGCTAATCAACAAGCTGCTTAGTTTGGATAACAATCTATTGATCCTCAAATGACTGTAAACTTCCCAGTGACCAGTTCTCCTAACTCTCATCTTCATTACTTATTTACTAACACTTTCCCAACTCTTTACCTCTGTCTAGTATGAAGTAGCCGAGGCTGATGTGCCCGTGGTCTGGGTCGGCTGCAACATGTTTGAGCTCCTTGGCTTTGCTTCAGAGAGAATCTTGCAGTTTCTTCATGTTGAGTTTCACGCTATCTGGCAGGTCCAAGTAGGTGTAGTGGGTAGCTTCCTTCCTGGCGGCATTTCGGATGCGATCTGCAATGAAAATAACGCAAGTTTAATGTATGTCTGGCAAGTTAAATATATAAATGTTTATTTAATCTATAACTAATAAGATTGTAAAAGATTCCAGCTTTTTTTCTTACGTCGTGAAAGCATTTGTGATGCGATCTGCACTGATAATAACACAAGTATAATATACCAGCCCATCCTCCAGTTTTGGTAGTACTTACAGTAACGATGAGGACATTAGTATATTTACCGACGTACAACGTAATTAGAACGTAGAAATCTGAACTCTGAACACACCGGAATTTTCTTTTTAATTGTTATTTTGACAGACTAAACTGTAAAAAATATCAGTGTATTTTGCGGATAGGTTTGTAATGTTGTGTACCTTGACTTCAGCAAACCTTTTGATACAGTACCAATCTTTTGACCATTACAAAACCATATTTGCATCGTCTTGAAGTGATTAATCCAACTTAATATTACAGCCCCAATACCATGAGCCTCTATCTTTATAATTAATCTTTCATGTAGCACTGTATCAAAAGCTTTGATAAAGTCAAGGTACACATCATAAACCTTACGATTATCGACTGCCTCAACTATGCTGGAATAAAATTATAGCATGTTTGTTATGCATGAACGGCCATTTGTAAATCCATGTTGTGAATCATTTATCTCAGTTGACAGCTGAGATAGCTGACCTGTCTCAGTTTTTACTGGTCCAGGACGGACCGAAACGTCGCTGCTTCTCAACGACGTAGAGGTCTATGTAAAAAAAAAAAAAGTAAAAAAAAAAAAAAAAAAAAAAAAATGAAGTTTGAGTTGTGCGGTCATCATAGATACTCCTCTGTAATGGTCGACAGACTGACAGATCCTGGACGCGTTTACCCCTCGCATTTACATTCTCCTATAATACAAATGAAAATGTGTTCGTGGTTAATGGATGGTAATGATTGGGGAAAGTAGGAAGAAGAAATAAAATGGGGAAAGGAAAAGGAGAGAGAAGCATTTGCGAAGAATTATAGACGAGTTGCACTAACGTCCCAAATAATAAAAGTATTTGAGTGATTAGTCAGGTCACCAGTTTCATGGAAGTTATCTTGAGATGATTTCGGGGCTTTTTTTTTTTTTTTTAGTGTCCCCGCGGCCCGGTCCTCGACCAGGCCTCCACCCCCAGGAAGCAGCCCGTGACAGCTGACTAACATCCAGGTACCTATTTTACTGCTAAGTAACAGGGGCATTGGGTGAAAGAAACTCTTCCCATTTTTTCTCGTCGGCGCCTGGGATCGAACCCAGGACCACAGGATCACAAGTCCAGCGTGCTGTCCGCTCGGCCGATCGGCTCCATTGGAGACCAATGATATTCACAACTAAGGCCAACATGGATTTAGAGCGGGAAGATCGTACCTCTCACAGCTACTTGCCCACTACGACAGTCACTCAGGCATTAGAAGAATAGAATGTTGAATACCCGGACATCGCAAAGGCATTCGATAAATGTGACCATGGAGTGATAGCTTCTTATTTGAATACCCAAAATTAGGTCAATGGGAATAACCGGTAAAATAGGACGCTGAATACTCGGTTTTCTCTCAAACAGAACAAAGAGTCAACCATATAAAGTAGAGACCAAGCACAGTTAAAAGCTCTGTGCCTCCTACCTATATACAAAAGTTCACCTGACGTCACAGAACAGAGCACCTCATGTTTTCACGCTGTCTTCACCTGTTTCAGTATTGATCTGGGTAACTACTCCCATGTCACCCCTAAATCTTCACCTTTCCAGTGAATGTAATTTAAGCTTTTAATTGGGAGTCGGTGGAGGATGTCTTGTGACTAGTCTGCTTGATGTGTGGTTGGACACACCAACCACCAAAGAAAACAAATGCATTTTGGCAACCATTGGAGTTGAACACTGGATCAGCCTCGTTAGCACTGATGATGAAAACAGGAAGTGACAAAGCAAAGAGACGTCCACTAATCACAATGTATCAATCTTCATTGTATATAAGTGCCCGTGGAAGGCCAAACCCCATGAAGTACGGCCAGTTCTCCTCGATGAAACTTAATCTCTCGTAAAGTTCCCAACCCATGTTGAACCATCTGCACTCAAAGGCATAGAGTGCATTATAAATACACAGGTGAATACCGTTCAGGATCAAATCTACACCCACCAGAGGCACCAGCTTCATCAAGCTAGCCTGTATGACAAAAAGAAACTGGTCAAAGATGGAGATGAGAATCGGCTACAAGTTTACTGATGCTGCTGATCAGGTGGTGACGTCCTTGGCGCTGGCGTTATGCACTGTCAGCTATGTATTGAAACCATATGGTGTTAATGATCCTGGAGAGCACGAGGAGTGGCAAGACCCACAATATGTTGAAGATGGTTGTGAGGATGGGCAGCACTAACGGCCACACTAGCCCCCTTCATCCAGGAAGAGCCTCAGCCCCCTGCTTCAGTCCCGGCAGCAGCATGTAGTGGAAGAATGTTACACTGAGGCCGAAAACAGCACCCTTGAGGATGCAACACTGCAATGTAAATGCAATGCATTAAATTGGTGGGCCCATTCTAATCACACAATGTTGATAAGTGTGAACTCAAAGATTTACTAGTTGGTCAAAGCTTCACACTCCCAATCGTTACAAGGGATCTCTCTCACACACACACACACACACACACACACACACACACACACACACACACACACACACACACACACACACACACACACACACACACACACACACACACACACACCCACCCCTCTCCCATACCCACCATGTCCCCCCTCCCGCCTTTCCCCCCATCCCCCCTCCCCCTTCATCCCATACCCTCTCTATCCCTCCTCCTCCCTCACACAATATCATCCATGTCCCCCCTATCTCCTTACCCGATACCCTACCTGCTCCCCCTTCCCTTGAACCCCCACCCCCCACTCCAAAATCTTTTCAGTCCCTGCAAACCACGTCATAGATCTTCACACCCAGGGAACAACTTTCCCCACCAGTAGAAGACTCACCAAGAAGGGGACAAGAAAATGAACAGAAGATAGCTTCAAGGCAATGTACACTAACATAAATGGGATTACAAATAAAACAAGTGAACTCGGAGAATGGGCACTAGAAGAAAACCCAGACATAATAGCACTCACAGAAACAAAGCTAACGAAAACCATAACAAATGCAGTGTTTTCACAGGACTTCTATGTAGTGAGGAAAGAGAGAGAAGGGAGAAGAGGTGGTGGTGTAGCTTTGCTGTTAAGAAAAGGTTGGAGTTTTGAAGAGATGGTTAATCAGAGCTGTGAAGGTTTCAGTGACTACATATCAGGCACCATTGCAGCTGGAGGACAGAAAATTATAGTAGTAGTCATATATAACCCCCACCGAACGATAGAAGACCCAGACAGAAATATGATAGAATCAACATGGCCACCATCAACATCGAGAACATCTTCTGTGGCAAGCAGGAATGGATCCAGACTACAAGTCACAGGAGACTTGAATCATGGGAAGATAGATTGGGAGAACAGAGACCCACATGGAGGACCAGACACATGGAGAGCTAAGCTGCTGAACATGGCAACAAGAAACTTTCCAAGTCAACACGTCAAGGGATCGACAAGAATGAGAGGAGAGGATGAGCTAGCTTTGCTTGATCTGATATTTACCCTAAAATGAGTCGGATATAAGGGAAGGGAAGTTGGAAGCCCCCTGGGGAATGAGGGATTACAGTGTATTGAGCTTTGAGTACCTGGACCTGGTTGAGCTAGGAATTATCTCCCCAAAAAAAGAACTGGGAAACATAGGGCTGGCGTACCGAAAAGGAAAGTATGTGATGAATAAATTCCTAAGGGATATACCATGGGACACAACTCAGAGCTAAGTCCGTACAAGACATTGATGAACTGTCACCCAAAAGTGTCAGGAGGCGGTAAGCAGGTTTATCCCGGTCCGACAGGAAAAAAACGAGAAGCAAACGAAGAATTCGTGGTTTAATAGGGAATGTATGAAAGCAAAGGAGCTGAACAAAAAAGCGTGGAGGAACTTCCAAAATAACAGAACACCAGAAAGTAGAGAGAGATAACAGAGAACCAGGAACGAGTATGTTAGTGTGAGAAGAGCAGCTGAGAAAAGGTATGAAAATGATACAGCTAATAAAGCCATCACAGAACCAAAGCTACTACACAGTCACATCAAGAGGAAAACAACAGTGAAGGAACAGGTGATGAAAATTAGAACGGGTGAGGACAGGTACACAGAGAATGACAGAGGTGTGTGAAGAACTCAACAGGTTCCAGGAGGTCTTTACAATAGAACAAGGAAAGGTCACGGCGCTAGGAGAGGTGGCAGCAAACCAGGCGACCTTGGAAGGGTTCGAAATTACAAGTGATGAGGTCAAGAAGCATCTATTGGAGCTGGACGTGAGAAAAGCTGTTGGGGTGGACGGAATCTCACCATGGGTATTGAAAGTGTGTGCAGGAGCACTTTATTTGCCACTCTCCATAGTGTATAGTAGGTCTCTGGAAACGGGAGACGTACCAGAAATATGGAAGACGGCTAATGTATTCCCAATATACAAAAAGGGTGACAGACAAGAGGCACTGAACTACAGGCCAGTGTCCTTAACTTGTATACCATGCAGGGTGATGGAGAAGATCGTGAGAAAAAAACCTAGTAACACATCTGGAGAGAAGGGACTTCGTGACCACCCATCAACATGGGTTCAGGGAAGGTAAATCTTGCCTGACGGGCAAAATAGAATTTTACGATCAGGTGACAAAGATTAAGCAAGAAAGAGGAGGATGGGCGGACTGCATATTTTGGACTGTCGGAAAGCCTTTGACACAGTACCCCATAAAAGGCTGATGCATAAGCTGGAGAAACAGGCAGGAGTAACTAGTAGGGCGCTCCAGTGGATAAGCGGGTACCTAAGCAATAGGAAGCAGAGAGTTAGTGAGGGTGAGACCTCAGATTGGCGTGAAGTCACCAGTGGAGTCCCAAAAGGCTCTGTACTCGGACCTATCCTGCTTCTGATATACGTAAATGATCTCCCAGAGGGTATGACTCATTCTTCTCAATGTTTGCTGACGACGCCAATATTATGAGGAGGATTAACACAGAGGAGGACATCTTGAGGCTTAAAGAAGACCTGGACAAGCTGAGGAATGGTCGAACAAATGGATGTTAGAGTTTAACCCAAGCAAATGTAATGTAATGAAGATAGGTGTAGGGAGCAGGAGACAAGATACAAGGTATCATTTGGGAGATGAAATACTTCCAGAGAGAGAGAGAGAGACCGAGACAGAGACCTGGGGGATGATATCACGCCAGACATGTCCCTTGAAGCTCATATCAAGAGGATAACATCAACGGCATATGCCAGGTTGGCTAACACAAGAACGGCCTATAGAAACTTGTGCAAGGAGTCTTTCAGAACATTATATATCACATACGTCAGACCAATCTTGGAGTATGGGGTTCCAGCATGGAGTCCATATCTAGTCAAGCATAAGACTAAACTGGAAAAGGTTCAAAGTTCAGGTACTAGTCTGGTGACAAACCTGAGGGGTATGAGCTATGCGGAGAGACTACGGGAATTAAACATCGCGTCACTGGGAGACATAAGAGTTAGAGGGGACATGATCACCACATACAAGATTCTCAGAGGAATTGATAGGGTAGATAGACACTTCTTAACACAAGGGGCACACTCACCAGGGGAACACATGTGGAAGCTGAGTGCCCAAATGAGCCATAGAGATGTTAGAAAGAATTTTTTTCAGTGTCAGGGTAGTAGACAAATGGAATGCATTAGGCAGTGATGTGGTGGAGGCTGACTCCATACACATCTTAAAGTGTAGATATGATAGTCCAGTAGGCTCAAGAACCTGTACATTAGTTGATTGACCGTTGAGAGGCGGGACCAAAGAGCCAGAGCTCAACCCCTACAAGCACAACTACGTAAGTACACACACACACTTTATCCTGCTCCCCAAAAGATCAGATCAGATTTATCCAGATCTCCCCAAAATAAGAACTAGGAAAAAAAGGCTGGCATACCGAAAGGGGAATTATGAGATGAGAATTTCCCTAAGGGAAATGCCTTGGGACACAGATCAGAGCTAGGTCTGTACAAGATATGGACTGTCTTCCAAAAGTGTCAGGAGGCAGTAAACAGGTTTATCCCGGCCCAAAAGGAAAAATCAGAGAAGCAAAAGAAGAATCCGTGGAAGGGCGTGTATGGAATCAAAGGAACTGAACAAAAGGGCATGGAGGTACTTCCAGAATAACAGAAAACCAGAAAGCAGAGAGAGATAGCAGAGAACCAGGAATGAGTATGTTAGGGTAAGAAGAGAAGCAAAGAAAAGTTATGAAAATGATATTGCAAACAAAGCCAAGACCGAACCAAAGCTACTGCAGTCACATCAGGAGGAAAACGGTGAAAGAACAGGTAATTAAGCAAAAGAACAGCTAATGACAAAGGTGTGTAAGAAGAACTCAGCAAGAGGTTCCAGGAGGTCTTCACAATAGAACAAGGTGAGGTCACTGCACTAGGAGAGAGGGAAGTAAACCAGGTGGCCTTTGATGGGCTCGAAATTACGAGAGATGAGGTCAAGAGACACTTGCTGGATCTTGATGTTAGAAAGGCTGTTGATCCAGACGGTATCTCGCCATGTGTACTGAAAGAGTGTGCAGAGGCACTTTGCTTGCCACTCTCCACAGTGTATAGTAGATCACTGGAGGCGATCGAGAGAACTACCAGAAATATGGAAGACTGCGAATGTTGTCCCAATATACCCCCCTCACTGTCTGGCTCGTTGTCGCCGTGAGTGGGCTTGGTGGGCAGCTGCTGGAGTGTGATGCTCCATGGGTCAGTCCTCTGATTTTTTGCAGCCTTATACTCCTGCTGCTGCCTTTACCAATTTTGCCAGACCCCTTTTCCTTGTTTCATTTTTCTCCCCCCCCCCCCTCTTCTCCTATCAAATTGTCATTTCCTGCCGACCATTTGCCTGTTTTGATTATTCTTTCGACCTTCTTTTGTTTTGACGCCCGGGTGTTTGAGGAGGCATACTCTTGCACCCATAGAACTGTAGTACCCAATGTCTCGAGCGAGGGGGACCCTTTTATTGTCAATCCTCCTTTCGTCACTGAACCCGCTCTCGACGGACTCACGGTTCTTAAGGTGGCGTTTGTGGGGCGTATACTCACGACGCACCTCTGGGAGGCCCTGGCAAGATCGGCGATAGCTTCTTGTTGGGTGTCCTGCCTCTAATTGTGGCTCCATGGTGGGTGTGGGGGCACATTCGTGAATGAAAGTTTTCCCTCGTTTTCATGGCTGATAATGTTTCCCTTGTACTTTCTCAGGCTCGTGGGGTGGGCGACCAAGCCTCCGAGTCTGACTGTGTTGGAAGACCAGGCCCTGTCGCCCCTGCTGCATTTAGCCCCGACGACCTGACTACTCCCCTCAGCTCCCCTCCCACCTCTGCGGTAGGGTCGAGTCCCCAGCCCCCAGTGGTGACCACCTCGTCCTCTGGCACGGCATCGTCTCTCATTGTGACTACTGCGCCTTTTACCCCCATGAACTCCCGGGGTTCTCAACGCCGTTCCCGCCACGGCCGCACTCGTACAATCCCTTCCCGTAATAGTACTTACAATGCCTTGTTTGGTCCCGCTACGTGGGCTAAATACTTTGATCTCCACCATCTGGATTCTACTCCTCCTGAAGATTTCTCCCGCCATAAACACCTTGTTGATTCAGTAGATGCCTCGGTTACTTTTAACTCCACCAGTTACGGTTCGCATGTCGTCGCTGCTGCTGCTCAGGATGCAGCTACTCGCTTAGCCGCTTTGTCCTGCATTGGAGAGACCCCTGTTTGGGTCTCCAAGTACGCTCGGTTAAATGCCAGTGTTGGCACTGTTCTCCTCCCACATGGTGTTCGGGACCTCAAAGATTGCCATGAGGATATTAAACATATCCTCGAAGCTCAAGGTCATTCTGTCCTCCAGGTGGACACGTTTACTCGACCCCCCTCGTGGTCGTCGCCGCCAGCCCCGTCGAGTTGTAAAAATCACCATTGATAGTAGGGCCCTTCCGCCCTCCATTATTTTTGCTGGTGCCAGATGCTCCGTTCAGGAGTACATTCCCTCTCCTGGACTTTGCAATAAGTGTTGGAAGTTCGGGCACGGTGTCCTCAAATGAACCAGTACTGTGTGTCTGTGCCCCTTGTGTGGGGACAATAATCACTCTAAGTCTGAGTGCACTTCTCTCCCCAGACTCGCTGCGTCAATTGTGGTGAAGCCCACCTTACCTTCTCTCGCTCGTGTATGCACTACAAACTCGAGGAAGCCGTCCTCAACTTGAAGCACAGTGATCGTCTGTCTTTTCCTGAAGTGAGACACAAAGTTCGTCGTCTGACCCCTTTCGCGGGCGTCTCCTGCGCTCGGATGTTGCGTTCTACCTCTCCTCGTCCTTCCCGTCTTCCTCAGTCTCTCTACCGTTTCCAGGCCTTAAACCCGACCACACCCACCACCTCCTCCCCTATTCCTTTGCCTCCTGTCCCAGATGGTCTCTCCCAGTTCTCCATCTGGGATTTTCCCCCTTCCTACCCAGTCCGCCATATCTCCTTTGTCTTCTTCCCCATCTCCCCCCCACTCTTTTTTCCCGACCCTCCCACCAGTCTCTTGACCCTCCACGCCGCCTGTCTGTCCAGGCTGATATCCATCATCCTCCCAGCAATCTTCGTGTTGTTCGCTCTCGTTCCTCTTCTCCTGCTGAGACCATTGAGTCTGTCGCCCGGTACGTTGTTACTGGAATGCCTGTCTCTTCGAGTCAGAAACGTAAGCCTGGCTCCTCTCCTTCCTCTCCGGCAAGTAAGAAGGTTTCGCTTTCTTCCTCGCTCCTTCCCTCTGATTCTGTCACTACATCCCCTCCCATTTCAGTAGTCGAACCCCCTGTCTCTGATATGGAGGTTTCTTCCGCCCCCGATTCCCTCTCTGTTGCTGCCCTTCCTGAGGTGCACTCCCTGATTTCTGTCCCCCATCCTCCAAGTGTCCTTGCCTGCCCCTCTCGGTTGTCTCCTCCTCCTCCGGATCCTATCAGTTCGCCTCTGGTCTGTTCTCTCGCTCCCTTCCCTCTCTCCTTACTAAGTTTACCCATGCCCCCTAACCCTGATTTTGCTGACCCTGATCCAGACCCTGATCCTGACCCTGACCCTGATTCTGAGATTCTTTAATAAACTGTGTTCCTCTTTACCTTTATTTCTTTCTGTTCTCTGTTACTGTCCTTTCTCTTTATAATGTCTATTCTTCAGTGGAATATTCGTGGATTTTATGCCAACTTCCATGAACTCCAACTTCTAATTACACAGTTTACACCACTTTGTGTTTGTCTCCAGGAACCAATGCTTGGTGCTCGTCCTGGTCACTTTCGTGGTTATTCCTTTATTTCTCCCCCCCCCCCCAGCTCTTGCTGGGGCCCATAACTCTACTGCTCTCTTAATTCGTTCTGATATTCCCTTCGTCCCCCTACTTCTTCCGTCCCCTATCCATTGTTCTGCTGCCTGTGTTTTTGTTGGTAAATGGTATACAGTGTTTCATTTACCTCCCTCCAAATGTCCCTCTTTCTCTTCCTGATCTTAAGCACCTCCTGGACTCTTTGCCAGAGCCGGTGCTCCTTTTGGGTGAGTTCAACTGTCGACATTCCCTCTGGGGTGATGTTCTGACAAACACTCGAGGCAGTCTTCTCGAACCGTTCGTCCTCGCTTCTTCTTCTCTTCTGAATTCTGGTGAGCCCACTCATGTGGACTCACGAACTCGCACCCTTTCCTGTCTTGATCTTTCTCTCTGCTCGTCGTCCCTTTACTTATATTTCATGTGGCAGGTTCTTGATGACCTCCATAACAGTGATCATTTCCCCATCCTCGTTTCCTTTTTCTCTTTCCACCCTCCCCTCTCCTCCCTAGGTGGCAGTTTGCCAAGGCTGACTGGTGCCTATTCACCCTCCGTGCTACTCTCTCTGACCTTTCTTCTCTGCCTCTTCCTCGCGCCCTCCTCCTTTTTTATGACAGACTTCAATGCTGCCCTCAGGTCTATCCCTCGCTCTTCCTCCCGGGGCACACGGAAGAGTGTTCCGTTCCTTGGTAGAATGCGGACTGTGCTCAGGCTGTCCGCTGTAAGCGTGCAGCCTGGAAAAAACACCGCCGCCGGCAGACGGCTGATTCTTTTATTCTGTTTCAGAAGGCAAGTGCGGTGGCACGAAGAACCATCAGTACTGCTAAACGTGATAGTTGGAATTCTTATGTTTCCACCATTACATCCGATACTCTTCTACCGCAGATCTGGAAGAAGATCCGCAAGATTACGGGCAAGTTCGTTCCAGATGTCTCGCCGGTTCTCCACCTCCATGGGACTCTTGTGGTGGATCCAGTGAAGGTCGCGGCCGAACTGGGTTCCCACTTTTCTTCTGTTAGCTCTGGTTCTCATCTTCCTCAATCCTTCCTTCTTTGTAAGCCTGTTCTTGAATCTTATCCTTTAGATTTCCACACTCATCCCGCCTTCCCTATAACAATACTTTCTCTCTTTCTGAACTTCAGTCTGCCCTGGCCCTCTGCGGATCTACGACAGCGGGCTCAAATGACGTTCGTTATGAGATGCTTCGCCATCTCCCTCCGTGCACGTTTCAGTATTTACTGAATCTGTATAACCAGGTCTGGGAGTAGTCGTCCGTCCCTGAGGACTGGCTCGATGCCGTTGTATTCCCTATCCGGAAACCAGGGTCTCTCAGTACGTCCCTTAAGGACTTCCGCCCTATTGCTCTCACGAGTTGTTTGCAAGCTGTTTGAGCGTATGGTAAATATCCGTCTGATGTGGTTTTTGGAACACCATCACCACCTCTCTCCTTCTCAATTTAGTTTTCGCAAGTGCCGCAGCACGACTGATGTCCTGGTGAACTTGGAGGTCTATATTTGTACTGCTTTTGCCGCGAAGACCTCCGTTGTTGCTGTCCTTTTTGACCTGGAAAAGGCTTATGACACGACTTGGAGATACCATATTCTGTCCCAACTTCGTTCTTTTGGCATTCGTGATAATCTCGCTCTTTTCCTTCAAAGCTTTCTCTCTTGTCGTACCTTTCGAGTCAGGCTTGGTGCCACTCTCTCTGCCTCTTTCGCAGTATGAAGGTGTGCCCCAAGGTAGTGTTCTTAGTACTATTTTTCTGGTTGTCCTCAATGGTCTCCTTTCCTCCATTCCTTCTGGCATCTTCTCCTCTCTTTATGTTGATGATCTTACTCTTTGCTGTCGAGGTGATGATTCGCCTCTCCTTCAACGGCGGCTTCAACTTGCGATTGATGCCGTGTCATCTTGGACCACCAATCATGGCTTCAAGTTCTCTACTACTAAGACTTGTGCCATGACTTTTACTCGGAAGCGGGTCGTTTTTCGTCCCTCTTCGT
The DNA here is from genome assembly GCF_040958095.1 of Procambarus clarkii. Taxonomy (NCBI): domain Eukaryota; kingdom Metazoa; phylum Arthropoda; class Malacostraca; order Decapoda; family Cambaridae; genus Procambarus; species Procambarus clarkii. The sequence continues at coordinate 44,085,233 of NC_091161.1, forward strand.
CACTTTATGGTCATCCCCTTGAGTACAAAGATTCCACGAAACTTTTGGGGTTATTCTTTGACACTCGTTTGTCTTGGTCGCCCCATGTCTCTTACCTCCGTGTTGAATGCTCTAAGGCCCTTAACCTACTTAAGGTTTTGTCCCATACTTCTTGGGGAGCGGATAGGCGCACGCTCCTCTATTTGCATTCCTCTCTCGTCCTGTCTTAGCTCGATTATGGTTGCCCTGCATACTCTTCTGTTTCTCCTACTCTTCGCTGTCTTGATCCTTTGCACCATACAGGGTTGCGCCTCAGGTCTGGTGCTTTTCGTTCAACTCCTACCCTCAGCTTGTACGCTGACACTGGCTTTGTCTCTCCAGGATCGCCGTGATCGCTACAGTCCTCGCTATCTTGCGCGATCCTTACAGCATCCTCACTCTCGCCTCTATCGTGCTTTGACTTTTACCCCTCCTGTAGTTCCTGTTCTTCTTCACCACCTTCCTCTTTCTGTCCGTTTGTCTCGCTTACAAGATTCTCTTTCGGTTTGTATTACTAATGTTTCTCCTCGTATTGTTCCCTCCTTGCCCCCGAGGAGGGTCCCCCTTCCCAAATTTTGTACTTCTCTGACCGGCATCACTAAAGCTTTTACCCCTCCTACAGTTCTGAAACGCCTCTTCCTTGAGCACTTTTCTTCTCACTCCCACTCCGTTCCCATCTTCACCGACGGGTCTAAGTCTGCTGACGGTGTGGGCTCCTGTTTTTTTTTTCTGACCACACTTATATGTGTCACCTTCCTCCGGAGGCTAGCATCTTCACAGCAGAACTCTCTGCTATTCTCTATGCTCTTCGTCTCCTGCTTTCCCGGGGGCAATCCTCCTTCGTGTTAGTAGTTGACTCTCATAGTGCCCTCATGGCTTTAGGGTCCTTTAATCCAGTCTACCCTGTGGTCATCGAGACTCAACATTGGCTGTTTCTTATCTCCAGTAAATTTAAGTCGGTTGTGTTTTGCTGGGTTCCCAGCCATGTTGGTGTTTCTTTAAATGAGCGTGCGGATGCTGCTGCTAAGGACGCTATCCGCACTTGTCCCATCTCCCATAAAGGTGTTCCTTATTCCGACTTTTACCCAGTTATTCAAGCCTCCATCCTTGCCTGATGGCAGAGTTATTGGTCTTCTGTTATTGGTAACAAGCTGTGTACCCTTAAGAGTTGTGTGTCCAGGGGCCTTCCTCTTGAGGCTTCAAGATGACCTATAAAAGCTGAGGGAATGGTCGAACAAATGGTTGTTAGTTAAACCAAAGAAATGTAATGTAATGAAGATAGGTGTAGGGAACAGGTGGCCAGATACCAAGGTATCCTCGAAGTGGAAATTCAAGAGTCGGAGAGAAAAAGACCTGGGGAGTTGATATCACGCCAGACCTGTCCCCAGCAGCCCATATCGAGAGGATAACATCAGTAGCATATGCCAGGATAGCCAACATAAGAACAGCATTTAGAAACTTGTATAAGGAATCATTCAGAACTTTGTATACCACATATGTCAGGCCAATCCTGGAATATGCAGCCCCAGCATTTAGTCCATATCTAGTCATGGATAAGACTAAACTGGAAAACGTTCAAAGGATTGCAACCAAACTAGTATCTGAGGTGAGAGGTATGAGCCACGAGGAGAGACTACGGGAATTAAACCTCACATCGCTGGAAGACAGAAGAGTTAGGGGGGGAACATGATCACCATATTAAAGATTACCAAGGGAATTGATAGGGTAGACAAAGACAGGCTATTTAACACAAGGGGCACGCGCACTAGAGGACACAGGTGGAAACAGAGTGCCCAAATGAGCCACAGAGATATTAGAAAAAAAAATTCAGTGTAAGAGTGGTTGACAAATGGAATGCATTAGGAAGTGATGTGGTGGAGGCTGACTCCATACACAGTTTCAAGTGTAGATATGATAGAGCCCAATAGGCTCAGGATCCTGTACACCTGTTGATTGACGGTTGAGAGGCGGGACCAAAGAGCCAGAGCTCAATTCAGAGAGCTTGCCAGAGCAATCACAATTAGGGGAATTAGTTGAGTACATACATACATATATATACTGCTGAAGACGGGTGCAAGTTCCTAATTAAAATGGACTTAATCATATTATTTTTTAACCACTAGATTAATATTCAGGTGCTCAAGAACTGGGAAATGTTTAGCTCGTTGTTTAGAGTAACACAAGCGAATCTCTAATTTCCGGTTTAGCTTTGGGAGGTATGATAGCAGTGTTGGAAACATCTAACACCTTATTACTAATATTCAGTACCTTAAACTATTCTTGTACTGTGTAATATAACACTATTAAACAGTAGAGTAGGGAAATTAACATCATTTAATTAACTCATAACGCCTCATTTTCCCAGAAATTCTAGTAAAGTGTTGCATTAGATCACACGACAAAAGGGAAAATATTTACATTCATGAGAATTATATTAAATAATCCTTATTTCACATTCTTTGAGTATTATTATTTAATAACTACTCCCTCCCCATCTGGCCCGTTGGCGTCGTGAGGGGGCTTCGTGGTCGGCTGCCAGTGTGTGATGCTCCGTGGGACAGTCCTCTGTCCTTTTATGGCCTTGCACTCCTGCTGCTGTCTTCTCTAATTATGCCGGATCGCTATTCCTTTTCATTGTTTCGTTTTTCTCCCCCCTCTTCTCCTATCTGCTTGTCGTTTCCTGCCGACCTTTTGCTTGTTTTGGATTATTTCTTTGGACTTCTATTTTGACGCCCGGGTGCTTGGGGAGGCATACTCTTGCACCGTAGAACTGTTGTACCCGACGTCTCGAGCGAGGGAAACCTTTTATTGTCAATCCCCCTTTTGTCGCTGAACCCGATCTCGACGGACTGACGGTTCTTAAGGTGGCGTTTGTGGGGCGTATACTCACGATGCACCCCTAGGGGGCCCCGGCATGATCGGCGATAGCTTCCGGTTGGGTGTCCTGCCTCTAATTGTGGCTCCATGGTGGGTATGGGGGCACATTCGTGGATGAATTTCTTTCTCTGCGTCTCTCTGTCGATGAATGTTTCCGTTGTACCCTCTCAGGCTCGTGGGGGTGGGCGACCAAGCCCCTGAGTCGGCCTGTATTGGAAGACCAGGCTCTGTAGCTCCCGCTGCGTTGGGCCCCGACCTTGCTCCTCCTTTGACCGTCCTGACTTCTTCCCCCAGCTCCCCTCCCTCCTCTGTGGTTGGGTCGAGCCTCCAACCCCCAGTGGTGACCACTTCGTCCCCTGGTGCGGCTAAGTCTCTCGTTGTGACTACTGCGCCTTTTGACCCCTCTCTCTCTCTGGGGGTTCTCAACGCCGTTCGCGCCCCAGCCGCACTCGCTCGATTCCTTCCTGTGCTGACGCGTATCAGGCCTTGTTTGGTCCTGCTTCATGGGCCAAATACTTTGATCTCCTCCCTCTTGATTCTGCGCCTCCTGACGATTTCTCCCTCCATCGGCATCTTGTAGATCCGTGGATGCGTCTGTTACTTTCAACCCCACTCGTCTGTTGCACGTACACGTGCAACAGACGAGTACACGTGCACACGTGGTACACGTGTCGTTGCTGCTCCTTCTCAGGATGCAGCTTCCCGCTTGGCTGCCTTATCTTGCCTTGGCGAGATCCCTGTTCGGGTCTCCAAGAACGTTCGGATGAATGCCAGTGTTGTCACTATTCTCCTCCCACCCCATGTTGCAACTGGTGTTCGGAATCTGCAGGATTGCCACAATGATATTCGGCATATCCTTGATGCCCAAGGCCATTCTGTCCTCCAGGTTGACTCGTTTACTCGTCCCCCTCGTGGTCGTCGCCGTCAACCCCTTCGCGTTGTGAAGAATACCTTTGATGGTAGGACCCTTCCATCCTCTGTCATTCTTGCTGGTGCTAGGTGCTCTGTCCAGGAGTATATTCCTTCTCCTCGACTTTGTAACAAGTGCTGGAAGTTTGGGCATGGTGCCCTCCGCTGCTCTGGGACTCACTCTCTCTGTCCTTTGTGTGGGGGTGAAGGTCACTCTAAGTCGGAGTGCACTTCTCCCCAAGCTCGCTGCCTCAACTGCGGTGAGGCCCATCCTACCTTCTCCCGTGCCTGTGTCCATTACAAGCTTGAGGCAGCCGTCCTCAACCTGAAGCACCGGGAGCGTTTATCTTTTCCTGAGGCGAGGCGCCAGGTTCGCTGGCTCCCGCCTTATACTAACGTCTCTTATGCTCGCGTTTTGCGCTCTTCCTCTCCTCGTCCTTCCCTCCTTTCTCAGACTCACAACCGTTTCCGGGCCTTGGGACCCTGATACGCCCACCTGCCCCATCCTCTGTCCTTTGCGTTCTGTCCGAGGGGTCCCACTCCTGTCCTCTGTCTGGGGTTCCCCTTCTTTCTACCCGGTTTGTAATGTCTCCTGTGTCTTCTTCCTCGTCTCCCTCCGATCCTCCTTCACCATCCTCTTCCTCCATCTATCGGCTCTCCCCACCTGCTGCGGTGCAGGCGGATGTCCATCGCTCTCCTAACAGCAAGTCGTGTGTGCTCTCGTTCAGCTTCTGTTGAGACACTGGAATCCGTTGCCCGGTACATAGTTGCTGGGACACCAGTCTCTTGAAGTCAGAAGCATAAACCTGGCTCCTCTCCTTCCTCTTCCCCGGCGGGTAAGAAGGCTTCGCTTTCTTCCTCAGCTACTTCTGGCTCTGTTGCTCCTTCCCCTCCCATTTCAGTGATTGCGTCCCCCTGCTCCCTGCTATGGAGGTTTCTTTGGCTCCTGCTTCCCTTTCGGTTGCTGCTCTTGCTGAGGTGCGCTCCCCTCTTTCTACTCCCCCTCTTCCTGCTGCTGTCCTTGACTGCTCCTCTCCGTTGTCTCCTACTCTTCCTCCTCCTCCTCCTCCTCCTCCGGACCCGCCCGTCCACCTCTGATCTGTTCTCCCGTTTCCTTCCCTCCGTCTTTGCTCAGTTTACCCATGCCCCCTAACCCTGACTTTGCTGACCCTGATCCCGACCCTGATATTCTTAACGTGCTCTGTTGCTCTTTCGTCTTTGTTTCTTCCTTGTTCTCTGTTTTTGTTCTTTCTCTTCACATCGTTGTCCATTCTTCAATGGAACGTTCGAGGTTATTACGCCAATTTCCTCGAACTCCACCTTCTGATTTCGTGGTTTTCGCCCCTTTGTGTCTGTCTTCCAGGAGCCGATGCTTGGTGCTCGTCCTGGTCGGTTTTCGTGGTTATTCCTTTCTCTCCCCCCCCCCCCCCCCAGCCATTGCTGGGGCTTCTAATTCTTCTGCTCTCTTGATTCGTGCTGATGTTCCTTTTGTTCCTTTACTTTTTCCTTCGCCTCTCCATTGTTCTGCTGCTCGTATCTTTGTGGGGAAATGTACACAGTTTGTTCCATTTATCTCCCACCGAGTGTCCCGCTTTCTCTTCCTGATTTGAAACTCCTCCTAGACTCCTTGCCGGAGCCTGTGCTCCTGCTGGGTGACTTCAATTGTCGTCATTCTCTTTGGGGTGACGTTCTGACGAATACCCGGGGTCGCCTTCTTGAGCCGTTTCTCCTCTCTTCTTCCCTGTCTCTTCTGAATTCTGGTGAGCCCCACTCAGTTTGGACTCTCGGACTCGCACCCTTTCTTGTCTTGATCTTTCTCTCTGCTCTTCTTCTCTTTACTTAGATTTCACGTGGCAGGTTCTTGATGACCTCCATGGAAGTGATCATTTTCCCCATCCTTGTTTCCTTTTTCTCTTTTTGCCTTTCCCTCTCTTTCCCTAGGTGGCAGTTTGCTAAGGCGGACTGGACCCTATTTACCCTCAGTGCTGCTCTCTCTGGCCTCTCCTTTGCCTCTCTCTCGCGCTCTCCTCCTTTTTCATGACACTGTCTTCAACGCTTGCCCTCTGCTCTATTCATCGCTCTTCCTCTCGGGGTCCACGGAAGTGTGTTCCCTGGTGGAATGCGGACTGTGCTCGGGCTGTCTGCTGTAAGCGTGCAGCCTGGAAGTGGCACCGCCGTAGGCAGACGAACCGATTCTTTTCTTTCTTTCGGAAAGCGAGTGCGGTGGCCCGTAGGGCCATCCGTACGGCTAAACATGAATGTTGGGCATCTTATCTCTCAACAATTTCGTCCGAAACTCCTCTGGCCCAGATCTGGAAGCGTATCCGCAAGATAGCGGGTAAGTTCGTTCCCGATGTTTCACCAGTCCCTCACCTCCATGTTATTCTTGTGGCAGACCCGTTGCAGGTCGCTTCCTTACTGGGTTCCCACTTTTCTTCTGTTAGCTCTGGTCTTCATCTTCCCCAATCTTCCTTCTTCATAAAACCTGTCCTTGAGTCCTCGTCCTTCAGATTTCTGCACTCGTCTTCAGCTTCTCTAAATTGATCCCTTCTCGTCTCTCTCTGAACTTCGTTCTGCCCTGGCCCTCTGCGGTTCTACGGCGGTGGGCCTCCGATGGTATTCATTATGAGATGCTTCGCCATCTCCCTCCGTGCACGTCTCAGTATTTACTGAGTCTGTATAATCGGATCTGGGAGTCGTCGTCAGTCCCTGAGGACTGGCTCGATGCCGTTGTCCTCCCTGTTCACAAACCGGGTCTCTGGGTACTTCCCCTAAGGACTTTCGCCCTATTGCCCTCACAAGTTGTGTCTGCAAACTCTTTGAACGTATGGTTAACGTTCGTCTGATGTGGGCTCCTGGAACACCATCACCTCCTCTCCCCTTCTCAATTTGGTTTCCGCAAGTGCCGCAGCACGACAGATGTCCTGGTGAACTTGGAGGTCTATATTCGTACTGCTTTTGCTGCGAAGACCTCCGTTGTTGCCGTCATTTTTGACCTGGAAAAGGCTTACGACACCACTTGGCGGTATCATATTCTATCTCAACTTCATTCTTTTGGCCTTCGTGGTCCGTCTCCCTCTCTTTCTCCGCAGCTTCCTCTCTCGTCGTTCCTTTCGGGTGCGCCTTGGTACCGCTCGCTCTGCCTCTTTTCAGCAATACGAAGGTGTGCCCCAGGGTAGTGTTCTGAGCACTACTTTTTCTGGTTGCCCTCAATGGGCTTCTTTCCTCTCTTCCTTCAGGTGTCTTCTCCGCTCTCTATGTCGATGATCTTACCCTTTGCTGTCAGGGGTGGTGATTCGCCTCTCCTTCAGCGCCGGCTTCAACTTGCAATTGATGCCGTGTCATCTTGGGCCACCGATCATGGCTTCAAGTTCTCTACTTCTAAGACTTGTGCCATGACTTTACGCGGAAACGGGTCGTTCTTCGTCCCCTCTGTCACTTTATGGTCATCCCCTTGAGTACAAAGATTCCGCGAAGCTTTTGGGGTTATTCCTTGACACTCGTTTGTCTTGGTCTCCCCATATCTCTTACCTCCGTGTTGAGTGCTCTAAGGCCCTTACCCTCCTTCGGGTCTTGTCCCATACTTCTTGGGGGGCAGATAGGCGCACTCTCCTGGCTTTACATTCCTCTCTCGTCCTGTCTAAGCTCGATAATGGTTGCCCTACTTACTCGTCTGCTTCTCCTACTCTTCGCCGTCTTGATGCTTTGCACCATACTGGGTTGCGCCTCAGTTCTGGTGCCTTTCGTTCGACTCCCGTCCTTAGCTTGTATGTTGACACTGGCTTCCTTTCTCTCCAAGACCGCCGTGATCGCTACTGTCTTCGCTATCTTGCGCGGTCCTTACAACATCCTTCTTCTCGCCTCTGTCGTGCTTTAACTTTTACCCCTCCTGCGGTTCCTGTTGCTCTTCACCAGCTCCCTCTTTCTGTCCGGTTATCTCACCTACAGAACTCTCTTTCCGTTCGTATTTCTAATGTTTCTCCTCGTGTTGCTCCTTCTTTGCCCCAGTGGAGAGTCCCTCTTCCGCGGTTTTGTACATCCTTGACCCGTATCGCTAAAGCTTTTACCCCTCCTACAGTTCTAAAACGCATTTTTCTTGAGCACTTTTCTTCTCACTCCCGCTCCGTTTCTGTCTTCTCCGATGGGTCTAAGTCTGCGAACGGTGTTGGCTACTCTGTTGTTTTTCCTGATCGCACTTATATGTGTCGCTTACCTCCGGAGACTAGCATCTTTACAGCGGAGCTTTATGCTATTCTCTATGCTCTTCGGCTCCTGCTTTCTCGTTGTCAGTCTTCATTTGTAGTTGTTGTTGACTCTCGTAGTGCCCTCATGGCTCTCGGGTCCTTTAATCCGGTTCATCCAGTAGTGTCGAGATCCAGCATTGGCTGTTTCTTGTTCACAGTAAATTTAGGTCGGTTGAGTTTTGTTGGGTTCCCAGCCATATTGGTGTGTCTTTAAATGAGCGTGCGGATGCTGCCACCAAGGAAGCTGTTCGCTCTTGTCCCATCTCTCATAAAGGTATTCTGTATTCCGACTTTTACCCGGTTATCCATTCCTCCGTCCTTACCCGTTGGCAGGCTTCTTGGTTGTCTGTTACTGGTAACAAAGTACGTACTCTTAAATGTTGTGTTTCCTCGTGGCCGTCCTCCTTCCACCGTAACCAGCGGTGGGAAACAGCTCTGGCGAGGTTGCGTATTGGCCATACTCGCTTAACCCATGGTCTCTTGATGGAGCGCCGCCCTGCTCCTTATTGTCCTAGTTGCATTGTCCCTCTTACGGTCGTGCATGTCCTTCTTGAATGTCCTGACTTCCTTGACGAGCGTGTGTCTTGCTTTCCGACCGCCCCTCGCGGTCACCTGTCCCTCAATAGAATTCTTGGTGACTCGGATACTTTTGATATTGTTCGCCTTATGCGTTTTTGTTCTCGTATTGGCATCCTTGGTGATATTTAGCGCCCTCTGATTATTTTGCGCATTTGGTGGTGCTGCATAGCCTTCCCGGTTTGGTGCCTTGTTTTGATAATTACTTACTTATAACTATTGCATGAATATACTTCGTGAATTAAAGCAGATACGTTTATATTTGTTTATATAGTATTGTTTATTAGCAGTTAATATTTCTTGCAATTACGAATTGCTATTCCAGCGCATTCACATACGACTGAATTTATATCCAGCACTCTCTTATATTGAACAACGTTCATTTAATTATTAAGATATGAGATTTTGAATATTGTCAAATAAGACAAATTAATTCTCTAATTCCTGATAGCCTTTAGTTCCTTTAAACTGGGATATTAATTAAATCAGATATTAAGTGCGCCGTAGCACGACTGCGCATACGGGAGCTACCTGGGAAAGAGGAAGGACTGGCAAGCGACGCCATTAAGCTAGAGATATTGTCTGGAAGCTGGTCAAATTACCTGCTCATCAACCCACCATCCCTTCCACTACAGACGCTAGGAGGACGAGACTGTTTCATCATATCACAGAAATCAGTATCGGCAAATCTATAAGTTCATTTACCTTGTTTTTTGTGATCACATTTAACATAATAGATTGGACGATTGTCGTTATGCTGCACGTCCATTAAAAATAACCAGCAAGTGTATTTACTGGGCTTTACCACATCTAATTTAGAAATATGTGGTATTATAACTCTCTAGGTGATTTCTACATAGTACTCGCCTTTCAGCTTGGAATTGCTGATAATAAGAAAGATAAGATGCCGTTTCGATCACGTGTTCCCAGGATAGCCTGATAAAACAATTTTCTCATGAATATATCCCAATGCTTGCTAGCTTTCCTTCATACAGCTAAGCTGTTATTTCGTTCTTGTAGTTTGTAGAATATTATATTTTATTAATCCAAAGATTATTTAAAATCTCAAATATTTCATTTTCTTAAATAATTCATGTGTAATAATCTTTATTTATTTGTACTTGAAATGCATTAATTTCTCTCCAAATCAAACTCCCCAAAGTGTGTGGAGGGATTTGGCTTCGTAATTTATAATAAAGTTCATTTATTATACAGTAATAGATTTCCATCATACTTAAATAAGAGATCTATAAGCACTGGTTCTCCAATTATTTCCTTTTCTTAAGGATGGTCCTTCGAATGACTTATGAGATTTATCATCAATATCTTGGAGCCAGATTCCCCCACAAGAAGAACGTATAAACATAGCTGGCTCTGAAAAGAGAGAGAGAGAAAACATGTTCAGGGGTATTGTAACCACATCACAAATTGTAGATATATTTTAGCTATTAAAAAAAATTGAATGATGCAGGAAACGCTCGAAAGTATTGCTCAATTAACTTTATGATGATTAAAGTAAAAAAATAACAAACAAAGTTTCATAAACATTGTATCTGAAATACCTGCAATCTCTGACTCTGTCCCTTGTGGACATCCTGGCTGCCTCAAGGGCAGGTAACCTTATGGCTGCGGCTGCTTACCTTCTCCTGTGATCGCCATTGCGTCCTTTTATATTTGTTTTTGTTTAATAATTTCTTCTCTGGTAACCACTAAACATGTCAGGACGTCATCTGCACATTCTACGTAGATTTGTTCTGCTGTATTCATCAAGTTCTTTGGTACTTTCTTATAATTTCGTAATTTAAATTTTCTTTATAAATTATTTAACTTACTTTATAATAGCCAGGTGTTGTCTGTAATCTCTGTTTCATCTGGTGAAACACTGGAGGCTTTCTTTGCTGGCCTTGCAATACGTACTTTTTTATCTTAAATATTTTTGTCATAATTCGTTTGTATTGAGCCTTCTGTTTTCTGGTTAGGTTCTTTAGTGCCATTGTTATTCATTTTGGGTCACTACTATTTTAAATCGGCAATCTATAGCGTACCACGTTCCTGGTACCACAAGTACTTACGAACGTGTCCATCTTTCCTCAATCTTTGACGGCTTTGGTTACATTTATTAAACAGTTCACAAGTATGAAAACTTCCCAATCAACTGTTGTTATTGTTATAAACAGCCTCTTGGCGCTTCGGGGCTCATTAACTGTTTAATAATTGTAAACAAAGCACCCAAAGATTGAGAAAAGATGTACACGTTCGTAAGTGCTTGCGTAACTTCTTGGTGAATCTGGCACCAGGTCTGCCAAATTTAAAATTCCCAAAGAACCCCTAAATATATGAAACAGATGTGAGAAAAATCTGGCGCCTTAAGTTTCTCTCAAATAACTTTTTAGTGTCTTAAGGTAATTTCCTCATGATCACTGTTGCCTATCTCCTTTTAAAATGCTACTTATCAGTGTCTCCCTGTTACTCAAGTCAATGTTTTGCCAACACAATAAGATAATATAATTTTGTTTAATGAAGGAGTCATAAATTTAAAACTAATTTCCTGTATAGCAAATAAAAGTTTATTGTACTAAAATTAGTCGGTGTTTATTGTTAGACTCAGAAGCTCTAGATATTAGTTCCTGTAAAAGCTGTTCTTTTCACTTAGTTTGATGGATTATGTGTAAATTCAATTATTAGGTAGATCATTTTCCATTTAATTCTCTCAACATTTTGCCGAGCTCAAATTTCAGTTCCACTCTCACACTGCATTTAATACTTAGACGTATTGCCACTGCCCATCCTCGACCGAAATGTATTAGTGTAAAATAATTGGTATCCTCTATTAAACTTTTAATTATTCCGTGTTTTCTTCATACATTGGCCTTTGTTAGTGGTTTCATTTATTGTTGTATGTCGTAAACTCAAGCCCAGATTCGTTCTAAATACATTATTTCACCCTACTGTATATCACTAGCCTCATGAAATTAACTTCATACAATCTATTTTTCTCCACCTAGACCCTTGAGGTGTACCAATAGGGTTGTACTAGAAATTGGCAACCCTTGGCCATAAACGCACTAGACAAGCCTGCCTATCATATACAACTCGTAACCTCAAATTAAGTTCCTATCCCCCGAATCATCACTATAAACTCTCCACACCCAGTTAGTCTCCCATACAATACTCTCACATTGCAGACTCGTCTGGAGTCAACAAGATCACATCAGGTCCCCACATTAGGCTGGTTTCTGTTACTGTCACAAGCAGATAAAGAAGAGTACGTGATGAAACCGCAGCTTCCTCAAGACTGCCCTCCAGCTAGTCATTGCATTCACCACCACACCCAGCATCCCAAGGACCTATAGTTACATTAAACGTATATCTATTTGTTTCCAAGAACTTTGTATCAAACTTCGTGACCTCTTGGCTGTAACATTGGCTTACGTGGCCTAAGGCTGTCTTAATCTTTGACCATACCTCCGTGTGACTACAATCTGACTACTCGTGTGTATTACTACTCATTTTCCTCCACCATTTGATAAGTGATGTAGTTCTTGATTCACTACCTCATACTTTCTCCTATGTTGTATATTGCAACAGTACATCGACCTAATTCACGTTGAAGCGGCTACAACAGCAGCCACAGCTTCCAATGGCTATAACCATACCACTATTACTGTGGTGCCTACAACAGTCCTACGCACTTGACTCTGCAAAAGCTGCCACACGCCTACCATGAAGAAAGTATATCGTGTAGCTAGCAGACATGGTGTTCTTGCTAATGAAAGCTTTCCAATTATTCATTATGGAATTGCATTACTCGTACAATACCTTTGTCATTGCAACCATATTTAAATTCCTCTTTGTTTTTTAGCTCGGTGAATATTTTTTACCGAGACACAGACAGTGGGCTTGATCATATTGCGTATCATATCATACTCGGTTACAAGTATCTCTGGGAATTCTCATTATCTGCCGATGTAGACCTGACCAAATGTAAACTGTGTCAACAAAATTATTCGCACACCCTCCGTCACTATGTGATGGAGTGCGAAAAGATACGTGAATTTAGAGACAATTCTATAACCAATGTTCCAGCGATGTGTAAATATTTCATTCAAAATGATCTGCTACCAGAAATTTTAGCCAAATATCCCCAGTTTGCTAACTGTAGGTAGTAACTAAGTGATTGTAACCTATCCACCGCTGCCCACTGGATGGGGGGCGGTGTGCAGGACAAACATATAAATTGTGACACTAGCTCTCCACATATGTCAGTTGCTTATTTTAGAACATGTAATGAGGTCGATCTCGAACCCATTGTTGATGTGACGACTTATATTGAATTTTGTAACTAGCTCATCAAGATTGTAACTTGCTTACCTTACCTTGAGGTTACCTTGAGGTGCTTCCGGGGCTTAGCGTCCCCGCGGCCCGGTCGTCGTCCAGGCCTCCTGGTTGCTGGACTGATCAACCAGGCTGTTGGACGCGGCTGCTCGCAGCCTGACGTATGAGTCACAGCCTGGTTGATCAGGTATCCTTTGGAGGTGCTTATCCAGTTCTCTCTTGAACACTGTGAGGGGGTCGGCCAATTATGCCCCTTATGTGTAGTGGAAGCGTGTTGAAACAGTCTCGGACCTCTGATGTTGATAGAGTTCTCTCTCAGAGTACCTGTTGCACCTCTGTTGTTCAACGGGGGTATTCTGCACATCCTGTCATGTCTTCTGGTCTCATGTGATGTTATTTCTGTGTGCAGGTTTGGGACCAGCCCCTCTAATATTTTCCACGTGTAAATTATTATGTACCTCTCCCGCCTGCGCTCAAGGGAGTACAGTTTTAGGCTCTTTAGTCGGTCCCAATAGTTTAGATGTTTTACTGAGTGGATTCTAGCAGTAAAGGATCTCTGCACGCTCTCCAGGTCAGTAATTTCTCCAGCTTTGAAAGGTGCTGTCATTGTGCAGCAGTACTCCACTCTAGAGAGCACAAGCGTTTTGAAAAGTATCCTCATCGGTATAGCATCTCTAGTGTGAAAAGTTCTTGTTATCCAACCTGTCATTTTTCTTGCAGTTGTGACGGCTACTTTATTGTGTTCTTTAAAGGTAAGGTCTTCCGACATGAGTACACCCAGATCCTTTACATTGCCTTTTCGTTCTATGTTATGATTTGCCTGAGTTTTGTACGAGGTTTCCGTGTTTATATTTTCATTTTTCCATAGCGCATGAGCTGGAACTTGTCTTCTTTAAACACCATATTATTTTCTGTAGCCCATAGAAAGACCTGATCTACATCTGACTGGAGGTTCGCCGTGTCCTCTATGTTGCCTACTCTCATGAAGATCCTAGTGTCATCTGCAAAGGATGATACAGTGCTATAGGTTGTGTTTTTGTCTATGTGCTTAGCTAAATTAATTGTGGGGTTCAGTCCCTGAGCCCATTATGTGCCTCTGTAACCCTTTCCACTACCGCCCACAAGATGGGTATGGGGTGCATAATAAATGAACTAAACTAAACTAACTCATATTGCGTCACACTATTTCTTAACTTTATCACTTGCCCGCAGAGAATATGCCCAAGCACTTTCATTTGTAGAGCAGAAGGTTTTGCCTAACCAGCGCATGTGCCAAGATCTCAACACATGTCCAGACTTTTGTTGTGATGCTCAGCTTCTCTTCTTAGTTACCGCACAAGGTCTTATCCCATTCAACTCGAGTGGTTCTACGTTTTAACCAGTGTTCTTGATTTCTTTGTCCTTTGCCGCCTTAACTCAATTGATCCACCACTCGCCAGCATGTCGATAGGGCTTCTCCTTTGGATCCCTGCGACACACCTTGCCCTCCATTATGGTTTCACGTGCTTCATTAGCCTGTCAATATCTGCCCTAATCTCCAGGCAGTGCACACAGGGCCATTGTGTGTGCCATTATTCCAAGAATAATTACTAGCCAGACAATGACACACGACTACATTTGACTAGAGCGTATTTACATAATCCTGAGCTTTTATTTATATTATAAATTTAGTACTGTACCTGGATGGCGTTCTGGAAGTTTTTACTCCCCAAGCCCGGCCGGAGGACCAGGCTTGACTCATTGAGCGCTTGGTCCAGCAGGCTATTGCTTGGAGCGGCCTGCAGGCCCACATATCCACCACAGCCCGGTTGGTCCTGCACTTCTTGAAGAAAACTGTCAAATTTTCTCTTGAAGACGAACACGTTTGTTCCGGCAATATTTCTTATGCTCGCTGAGAGTATGTTGAACAACCGTGAACTTCTGATGTTTATACAGTGTTCTCTGTGCCTTTGGGCCTACTCTTCAATGATTCTAATCTGAATTTTCATTTCATATCGTTCACTCCAGTATGTTGTTATTTTACTGGGATTTGGGAGCTGGCCCTCCATTATTTTCGATGTGTATATTATTTGATACGTCACTCATCTCCTTTCTAGGGAGAACATTTAGAGCTCTTAGAGACGATCCCAATAAGTTAGGTGCTTTATCGTGTCTGTCTATGCCGTTTGTTTTCTGTATTCCCTCTTCAGTAATCTCTCCTGCTCTTAAGGAGGAAGCGAGTATCGAACAGTACTAATGACGGACAGCAGGAGTCATGTGAATAGTACAGCCATTGTGAGGGGATCCCTGGATTTGACGTTTCTCATAATCCATCCTATCCTTTTTCTGGATGATGCTAAAATTGATTTATTATGCTCCCTTAACGTTAGGGCATCAGTCATTATTATTCCCCTATCATTTACATTATGCTTTCCTACTATGGGCAGATTTCATTGTGTTTTGTACCCTATATTTTGTTTAATGTCCTCATTTTTACCGTACCAGAGTTACTGGAATTTACCAATTATAACAACAGGCTATTTTCTGCCGCCTAGTCGAAAATCTTATTGATATCCGTTTGTAGGTTATCAATGTCTTCAACAGAATTCAGTTTCATGTTGATTTGTCATCTGCAGAAGGTGATGCGACGCTGTGACTTGTATAAATGTCTATCTGATATGGGAATAAGGAAAAAAAGTGGCGCAAGGACTATACTCTGCGATAGAGCTTTTAACTGCTTGAACTCTTGTTTGCTTGACAGTTGCTCAGTGTTCTATTCCACATAAATTTTAATACCACCGACCTACTTTATCTGATATTCCCATTGACCTTATTTTGTGTGTTACCACTCTATGGTCACATGTATCAAATGCCTTTGAAGTCAGCATATACCAAAGTGATCACTGTTTGGTGATTTTTTCTGTTTCTTCTGTTTTCTTCTTTTCAAACTGTTTTTCTTCTAATGCCTCTGTGATTTTGTCATAGTGGTAAAGTAGCTGCGTGAGGCATTATCTTCCCACTCTAAATCCATGTTGATCTGGGTTGAGGAGATCATAGGTCTCCATATAACTGGAAACCTGCCTCCTGATCCCTCTCTCAAATACTTTTATTATGTGGGACGTTAGTGCGACTAGTCAATAATTCATTGTCATTACTTTGCTCCCTCCCTTGTAAAGAGCAAAATATGTGAAATCTATTGATTTAGGTGAATTTTGTATCTCTCCTGTGTGCAAGCTTTCTCCACACAATGCTACTGGCACTTGGCATTCCTTTATACATATTAAGTGCATGGGCATGTTGTCAATTTCTCCTTCAAAATCTGCAGAATTCGTGTTCGTATCAGATATATATTCAGGAATTTGCCATATCACGATTACCGTGTTATCCTCTGTATGAACCATCACTTGTAAGAATAGGTCCAATACTGACTGTGGCTTGTTTTTTCCCATAAGTGAAGGAATATTTTGTTTTCCTTCTTTAATGCCATTTTTGTGTTCTAATTGCATTTCTAAAATGTTACACGATTGCTTTAGTCTTTGCTAGATTTTTTAAAACTGTTTAAATTATTTTATTGTTGAGATAGTCGTGTCTCTTTAGCAGTTTTTTTTTATCTTTTTGTAGCCGCGTTTGATTGTTCTTTCTACGTTGGTCCTCATTCTGTCTTTCAACAAAGGAACAAGTCTTAGACTGTGTATTCTTGGGAAGTCAGTTGTTTTGTCTTTTGTGGGATTATTATTACTTAAAACATTCAATGGAATTATTTTTAAGTTCCCTATCTATCTTTACCCAGTCTATCGTTTTATTAAAATTGAATGTATTGAATAACCCCTCATACATGATCATTGTTTTAGGTTTATTACAGGTATTATGTTTGCTGTTCAATGAGCTTGTGATCTAAGTATGTGGTATGCGACTGTAATGTCCTTGATTATCTCTTTAGTCTGCGAAATTTTCAGATCTAGAATAATTTCGAAATTAGTTGACTCTCTGCTGGTTGAGTGAAAATTTGTCACAGAATCTAAGGAGTTCTTTAATCTGTGGTTGGCTATGTCCAGATAGATTTCCTGGTATAATATTCTTGGTCGCTAGTCTCCATCTTAGACTGGGCAGGTTGATGTCACCTAGGAAGGTATCATTTATTGGGTTTGCCAGATTATCGAGACTATTCTCTCTAATTTGTAAATTCCTCAGCCGTTGCATCTGGTAGTTTGAATATTAGAATTTAAGTTATTTTTTTTTTATTTCCAGTAGTTAACTACCACCTCATTTCTAGAGTTAAGCTCAGAGCATACAAGGCCCTATCTTGTATACAAACTTACTCCTCCATGTGGCATTTACCCAGTCACATCTATATAAATTATATTCTGGTATCCAGATACCACTGTCAAAGATGTCTTGCATGGGTTTCTGTGAGAGGTCCAAATACTGCATTTGGCTCGGTGAGGTTATTTATGAACGGTACTTAGTTATTTACTTTTGTTTTAAGACCTTGTATGTTGGTAAAGATGAATGAGGTTACTCCATTTGGGGTAATTTGATGAAGATTTTTCAGGCAGGTCCATTATGTGTTGGGATTGTCGGTTTTGATCTGACCATTACTGATTGTTGAAGGGCTGTTGCCTGTCGTAGCTGGAGCTTTGTTGTGGGGTGTAATTGCATGTGTGATTCTGGTAAGAAATTGGGTCTTTCAGCCAGTTCCACACACAATGTTCTACCTTTTGAAACCTCTTTCGTCTGGGTATAAAATAAACTGGCTTCTCTCCAAAGCCATTTTCGTGTTTGTCACTTTATTTAGCGTTTTGTGCCTTCCTCGTGAAAGTGTGGACAGCTGAGGGCGTAGCATTTTCTCTCCTTGAGTGAGGTTTCGTACATGTCAGGATGGAGAAATCTGCATGTTGATTTAAAGCGACATTTTCCTTTCCTTAGTACATATTGTGACGATAATCTCTTTCAAGTGAGATTGAGCCTGCTCTTCCCTATATCATTTACGTCATTCTACAAGTACAAGATACTACATTAAAGATACGTCCACCAGTATCACAAAACGTTTTGCCCAGGAAGCAAGGCGTACCTTGCACCACCAGACACAGCGGCTCTCCACCCGTCGTCAACGAGCAAACTACCCATTCTCCGCCTGCCTGCTCCTGATTGGCTGGTGTTTCGCCGATAGCACCTGCACTCACGCCCTCTACCTGAGTCGACGTCTGGGCCAGCTCACGCCGTCCTCCTCAGAATATCTTTGTGCTCTTAGGAGTTGACATCTCTCTCTGATAGACTAAGCCCTGGCTGTCGTGTACTAAGGGAGGTGGCAGCTCTAGCCAATATTCTCAGCACCTGATTATTATTGGCTTGTACATTATTTTGTTTTAGAGTAAATTTCACATCTATTAATTATTCATGTTGTTTTGTTTGTTGACTTGTTTTGAATTTTACGTAAGCCAAGGGATTGTCGTTGTTCATATCTTGTTTTCTAAAGTAAGTAAAATTTCATTGTTTATATTTTGTGTTTTGCGTGTCTTCCCATTACCTTACCACAGACAAACAGTCTCTTTTTTTTATGTAAGTGTGACCAGGCATTGCCACCTGCCATTGGAGGACTGCCGAACATAAACACTCCAACACTTTACCGTCACAATATAAATACTTTTTGGTGATGGTTATAACTGTATTCTATTCCTTTTATATTTCCTGAATGTCTGCAAATGTCCCTTACATATATGTACTTGTATAGATTTATATACATTTTAAAGTTTTATGAACTAGTTAATAAGCTCGAAACATACTAAAAAGGGCTTTTCTATTGCAGGTGTGTTGGAGCTGCAGGTGTTTGCAAGGGCGCTTCAGGTGTGTATGAGGGAGCTACAGGTAATGTCCACCATCCCCTCCACATGGTCACTGCTGTTAAAACCACTTGGGTCGCAACACGTGGGGAAGCTCAGGTTACAATACATGAACACATTGCAGGTATGATATGTATACAGGTGTGTGAGTGAACTACAGGTATGTGCGAGGGCGCTACAGGTGTGTGAGGGAACTACAGGTATGTGTGAGGGTGCTACAGGTGTGTGAGGGTGCTACAGGTGTGTGAGGGAGCTCGGGTTACAATGCAGGAACACATTGCAGGTATGATAAGTATACAAATGATGTAGGTTTTAAATCACTGAGGACAACATTGGTTTTATTAACATAAATTCAGATGTTTCTTATAATAGGGCATTAGACATCAGCAAAAGAACTCTGGGAGATTTTACTAGTCATATATTAATGATGAAAATGCTGTTGATAATGTTCAAAGACTAACAACAGTAGTATCTACTGAAAATGTTTAAAATATTAAACTAAATATTTTCACAGGCATAGTGAAGGTCAAGCGGACATAATATTCAATTAATAATATTCTCTGAAGTGACTGGTGGTGTTATACGATACGTTTTTAAAGCCGTGTGTATACTATTCCAGTATGTTTGAATCTCGTAATCATGGAATAATTTTGATAGAGCATGAACAAATCGGAACAAGAATAAAAACGTAAGAACATGGGGATGAAGGAAACTGCAGAAATCCATACGATGTCCACACCCCATTGGTCCATACGAAGCAGCTCCTATTTATATCCACCCAAACTCGAGTTCCTATGTCTTATGTTACCCAGTAATTTGTTCTACAAGTCAACAACGCTGTTACCAAACTAATATTTACCCAGGTCTTTCCTAAATCTAAACTTGTTCAATTTATATCTATTATTTCGCGTTCTATTCAGTGAAACATATAATACCTTATTAATATCTCCCTTATTATGCCTATTCGTCCACTAGTACACTACAATCAATTCCTCACACGGAAGGTGTTATGGCCTTACTTGGCCAGTAACCGGGTTCTTTATCTCAATCACTGTAACAAGAGAGCAGTACATAGTAGTACATCATGAACATCATAACAGCATGAACAAGCCACGTGGAGCATGAACAACCGACAGGCGCGGCGCCAGTCAGGTGGCAGCAGACAATGAAAAAAGTTACACCTCTGTACAAGTTAACCATGGGGACAGGTCAACCGTCACCGAGTCACGAGGTCAGAGTTGATGCCGTCATGATAATCTACAGGGATTAACTCCTCCACATCAAATGCAAACCCTCATGTTCAGCTGGGGAGCAGGAGATTATGGCTCATCACCCTCTTAACCCCCAATGTATCTTCCTGTATATAAATAAAAATGGCGTTGGTATCACCACCTCCCTCACCAGTGAGAATTGTCATTGATCCACCTTTTAAATGAATATGATCAGGAGCATTCCACAGATGGGGCTGACCTTGCAACACCTTCATCAATAGATGTTGTCCTCATCACACCTACAAGAATTGGAGTTGGAGTGCATTTTCACAGATGGCATCGATATTGCCACATCTCTCCACAGATGATTTTGATATCGTCACAGAAGGCTATTCTGAGCAATGTGCGAAGCAAAGCACAAGAAGCTCGAGCAGGTCTTCCCCACCCTACACACACATAAACCACTCCACCCCCAACCTCACATCCAGACTATACTTCAGTCCTCAACCCAGCGCCTAACTGCAGTCCACACCCGTAATCGCATCTACCTGCCACCAACTAACACCACACTCCATGTACAGTCCGAAGGTGGACGAGATGATGGCCCTTGCCAAAGCCAACGTAATGTCAGCAATCCACATGTACGGTGGTAACATCTTTACATTCGGGGACACTCCTTCCCCAATTACTAGTAGCCAACTACTTGCTACCCATTAAAATACCCCCTGAACTCCTTGTCACCACAATTAGAGCACGAATATTGTAATTATTGTAAGCCCTCTGTGGTTGTTCCAAGAGCATGCTTGGCGAGGATCGCGATGATGCCGAAGAGGGTTGGAGGAGGAATGCACCAGTGTTGATGTTGAATGGGTCAGAAAATGCAGCCGTTGTACAAGACTGTTCCATTCATGTCCTTGTGGAAAGATTGTATCATGCTGAGTAGGGTGGGTGGGCAGCCAATTTTGGCCAAGATCTTGAAGAGTCCGTCCCTAATCACGCGGTCGAAGGCCTTTGTAAGGTCAGTGAAGGCGAAGTACAGGAATTTTCTCTGCTCCCAGCACTTTTCTTGAAGCTGTCTCAGGGAGAATACCGTCAGTGGTTTACCTCCCTGATCGGAAACTGTACTGTGACTCAGGGTACACTCTTTCAGCAAGAATATGAAGCCTGACCAAGACGCTCCTGGCGAAGAGTTTGCCGACGACGCTGTAGAGATGCCTCTATAGTTGTTGACATCGCTTGTCGCCTTTTTGTAGAGTGGTGATGATTGCATATCTCGTGTCTTGTGGAACCGAACTTCCCTCCAGCACTGGCACAGAAGTTCATGAAGCTCAGTTTTAAGTGTTCCACGAGCGCACTTGAGAACTTCAGGCGAAATCCCGTCACCTCCTGGGACCTTCCCTGAGGGAAGTGAATCCAGTGCTTTCTCAACTACTCCCACAGTTGGTTCAAGATAAAGTTCTTCCATGATGGGCTGGTACTCGATTGCATCCAAGACCTCTACACTGACCTAGTTCTCTCTGGAGTAGAGTTTGGAGTAATGTTCCACCCAGCGATTCATCTGTTGATCACGGCCTTTAATTAATGATCTCTCCAGTGGCTGACTACAGAGGAGCCGTCCTGTTTTATGTAGGGCCTGTTGCCTGTTTGATCGCTTCGTACATGTCAACAGTGGCCGCCGACAGTGGCCGCAGTCTGGATGCTGGAACAGAGTCGGAGCCTGTAATCGTTAGCACAGCGCCTACCTCACAGTTTGTTGAACTCGACTGCGGGCAGTATGGAATGCATGTAAGTTCCTTTCTGAGGGTAGGTTCTTGTAGGATGAGAGAGCTCGTCTTTTTTCCTCTACGAGGGGTATCGGTTCCTCTGCACTGGCCTCGAACCAATCTGCTGACTTGTTCTACCTCTTACCGAAGGTGGACATGGCAGTGTTGAAAATACTGCCCCCGAGATGTGACCACCTCACTTGCGCTATTGCAGGGTGGTACAGGAAGGGCAGCGCAGCAGTGAATTCCTCCACCTTGTGAAGGTCACGGGTCTTGTTAATGTTAATGCGCAGTCTTCCCCCCTCCCCTTCTTTGCTCTGTGGATTTTCCAGGGTTGGAACTTTACTCTTCAAACGACGAGTGTGTGTGGTCGGTGTCACAATCTGCGCTCTGGAAGCTGCGGGTCAATTTGACGCTTCTCAGATTGCTACACCTCGTAAGCACTAGGTCGAGTTGGTGCCAATGCTTAGACTTGGGGTGTCTCCAAGAAACCTTGTGCTGGGGTTTAGTGTCGAAGAAGGAATTGGTGATGCAGAGATCATGACGACAGCAGAACTCCAGAAGGCGCTGCCCACTCTCATTCATCTTCCCAATCCAAACTGGTCCAGGCAGGAAGTCAGAGCTGTGATCAGAACCAACTCTTGCATTAAAGTCTCCCAGGAGGAAGACTGGCTCTTGTTGAGGTATGTCTCTGAGTTAGGCCGAGGTCATCATAGAACTCCTTCGCTTCGGTAGAGGAGGTCAGTGTTGGTGCATAGGCGTTGATGAGGCTGACCATTTCTGCTGCTGTATGAAGCTGAAGTTTGATGATCCTTGCAGACCCCTCCAAGCGGTACTATGGACCAACCTAACAACCTCAAGGCGAAGCCAACACCGTGCTCTGGTGGTTTTCCCTGCCTGGAGGGAATAAAGTCCTTCTCCCATATGCTGCCAGTCACGGGCAGACGTGTCTCCTTCAGGACGACTATGTCCATCTGCAGCCACGTTGTTGATCACAGCTGTTTTACGGGCGTCATTCACTTCAAGTAGATCTTCCGGTAGACCCGGTGTCATGGTCCTTACATTCCACGTGCCCAGTTGACAGCTGGGTGGCTCTGTTTTTTTCTTTTGCCTGGTGCATGGTTGATGATCCGCTTATTGGAGTGTGTCCTAAGCCCCACGCACCCAATGGATCAGGCGGACCATGGTGGGACAGCACCTTATTGGCTGGGGGCTGCCCAGCTTGAGGTGGGCGGTAGCTGTCCTATGAAATAGGATGATTTCTCCCACCGACGGAAGCAAACCCTGGCGCCTCACTCTACGCCGGTTGAGTGGTAGGTTTATCACCGGTAACTGTCGCTTCCTATGATGAGCCATCGCAAAGGCGATGCTAGAGTGTCCTCTCCACGGCACAGGTCTGCACAGTAATTATGAAGAACCGGCTGTTACCCATGCAGCAGATCCACCCTCTCCATGCCATCGATGTGATCCAAGGGAAGGGCAGGCACCGATACGCCTGGCACCAGTGTCGCCGCAGGAGTTGCCAAAATGTAGCTGTAAACAGCTGCAAACTGCTTTAGGGACTCCTGCTCTGGATTTTTCCTCAGAGTTGACTCCTGAAGCCTTTCCCCATGAGTGTTTAACCACAAGACAACAGAGGTTTGAATTCGTGGTTTTTCTTCCTCTAGATCAGCTGCATTCCCAGGCTGACGAATCTCATCTGCCCAAAGCAACTGGTTTTAAGGCGCCAGAGGCCCACCTTCGCCTCTTCTCCTGTTGATAGAAGCAGTTCCACCAGGCCTAGTTATACTTAATATAGTTAGCCTTATAGTCATACTTAACTAGTTAGGGATAACGGGCCCTACTTTATACTTAAGTATAAATAAATAAACGTTATTGATAATTCACAGTATATCCGCTAGTCATACCTCGGGTATTTATTAATGTACATTCTACATCATAATACACCCAGCATGTCCTATATAGCATTCCATAATATAGACCTATAATGGTATTTACACGATAAACAACATAAAGCTTCTGCTATGAACTCAAATGCACTAGAATATTTTCAGAATGGGATTATAGATACAATAATATTGGTGATACTAGGCTAATCAACCTAGATATCTATACAGTTGGAATGCATCATACACCAGCCACAGTATGATCATATTGGTGTATGTGTAGTCTAAAAGTTGTAATACATTACACTGTGACAATCCTTCTTCTATAGGCATACATGTCCTGAAGCAGTTTGGGCCTTTTTCACTCGAGTCTGTAGGGTGCCATACTGTCAGCTGTCTTGGCTGCACAGCTTTAGAGAGAGATGGGTCTTGGATTAGCTAGATTTTAGGGTTTTTGGGTTCAGCACTATGTTTGCTCTATTCCAAGCTGTAGGTCTAGTTTGAGAAGTCCAGGCTAAATTACCCTAAGGTATGCAGCGTTTCCCTCTGGGCCGAGGTTTCTAATAATTTTTATTGGTTATTTAGTCGTCTCCTGAGGATGTATCTTTAATTTTTTTTTTTTTAGCCTGATTGAGCTCATCCAGTGTGAAAGAGGTATTAGTGTCAGACTTCTGCACATTCTGTAAGGATTCTGCGGCACCTTTCTTCCTTTAATCCTGTCTGCACTGCTGATACATCAGGTGAAAGCTGATTACTGGCTGCTCATTCTGCAAACCTGGTTCCCAGTACTTCGGCTTCCCGATTCATATCTTTAGGGTGTGGGGCTTTAGGTATGTTATTTCCTTTGGCCCAGTGGATTTGCAACCACATTTCTCAGAGGTGTGTTCATTCAGATGTGAACACCATTCCAGCCACTTTTGTTCTTTCATTTGCCTGGTCTCTTGATGAACATGTTCCTTGACTTCTCAAAGTAAGGTCTTGATGCGGTCACTTTGCTTCTTTTTATATAGCTTTCTTGTTCTGTTGAGCATGAGTTCTTTTCACATTCACAATAGTACCATTGATCTTTGCGGTATCTGGTGGACTGTTTTTTTTTTTTTCAGTGGGATTGAATGGTTGGCTGCATCTTGAATCACTTCGACAAAATCTTGTTCTGGTTGGTTAATATTTTCGGATGATGAATTCGGATTTAGAAACTATGATCTCAGTTTCTATGTCACACTGATATACGGTTTTGAAATCGATCCCATTTTGCTTATGCGAAGTTGCAAGCTTCAGATGGAGGTGGGGTGGGTAGATCCAACTAGATCAATTTGGACCCCATAGTGGTCGCTTGTGAGTGTAGGCTCAACTGACCATGTCGCTGCATCTCTTAGGGAGGAAACGAGGGTAAGATCTAATCTACCTCCTTGAATGTAGGTGGGTTCATGCTTATTTAGGATTTGGTATTCTGGTAGCTGGTCTAGTAGATGACCTATGTGAGTGCCGGCCTCATTTGTTGTTCGAGCCCAGTGCCAATCGATGATTGGCATTTAAATCACCACAAATGATTGTGTTGATGTAGTCGTGTGTCCAAATAACAGAAATATTTCACTCTCGTGGAGACCTGTAAACAATGAACTCAAGATTTTCATGCCTGAGCTCAATGGATACTCCCATTACCTCTGCCCCTGTTCCATAATCGGGTGAGCTTGTTATAGGCTTAGAGATCAGGTCACATTACACAGATTGCACATCCCCTGGATTGCCCGTTGACCCATGGAAGGAAGAAGCTTCGATTGCATGAAATTTTAGGTTCTAATCAGTCTCGAAGCGAGCTCTCCTGTAGTATTAGGATGTCTATTTCTTTGGTTGCTGGTGCGCATTGCAAGTGTTGCAATTGTGTACGAAGCCCTTGCACGTTACACTGCAGGATTTATAGTCCTCTAGGTTGTTGGAATTTGCTGATATTACCGTGGTATCCATGGAGTCTGATGAACACGCCAAGGAAGTTGAAACTGGAGTTTGAGGACCTTGGTGTACCTGAAATTGACTCAAGGTAGATTTCAGAAGTACTGGACTCTACCTGTTTTTAGGAGTGTCTCCTGTCCTGCATTCTTGAAGGTGAGGATATTGTTTTCTCAAATTTCTTGAGCTTGTGCTCAATTGTCTTTAGAGTCTGTGGTTTGTTTGATAGTGTTTCGACAGCACACTTTCGACCAGTTCCTTGACCAAGGCCTTAAGCATTGGCCAGAGGGTGTCCAGTTGTGCGGGAGCACTATTTACTGCTGTTGCAAGTTTGGGGCCCTGTTTACTTTTTGGACCTTATCAGTGGAAACTTTGACACTCTTGCCATCATTGCCCCGAGTGTGCTCAATGAATGCAGTGGACAGGCGACTATGTTGAACGATTTCTTGTGGCCCCCAGCCATTCCTCTGTCCTGGACGGAAACCTTCACACCCTCCACCATGGCTGTTAGTGGAAGGCCATGGTGATAGTCCTTTACCTGCTTCAGTCTTGGTAAGCTCCACGCTGTTTGTGTAGGCAGGGGAGAAGGTATGTTTTGTTTGGCGTTTCGACGTTGCTGTAGGCGTGGGGTGGTTCGTTTGAATCCTTTTAAGCCTTTCGTGGCCTCATAAACTCCAGGCAAGGTGTGCCTTGGAGCAATATGGGCACTTAGCTTGGATGGGCTGGTTTGCCTGGTGTTTATCAATGCAAATTTTCGTGTTGTGGGGCAGGCTGCAGACTCCACACCTCACTGGGCATTGGCAACCGTCCTTGTGATGTCCAAATCTGACATCAAAAGCATCTGAGGGACTCTGGGGGTGTAAGGCCTGTTGGAACCTGCCCCAAATGTCAAGATCAAGCTTATCTGGGATCAGTCCTCTTACTGTGAGAAGGACTTGAGTATCCTGCTTCAAGCCTTTTACTTGGTAACTTTCTGCTGACACAACATAATTCAGCTTTTCGAGGTGATCTAGGACCATGTGCAGGGGATAGTGAAGGACGATGATTTTCCTTATTTTGTCCCCAGGCTTAAGTTCGTCGAATTTCCTGTAATTTTTTAAAAATCGTTACTGCTGTCTCGTCTTTGGGCCTCAATGTATTAACCTCTGAGATTTGGCTTTGATCTGACCTTGAGCTAGGGGTACTTTTTTGTTTTTTTAAAGGTCCACTACAGCACCGTATGAGGACTTGCCTTCGGCATGCTGCTTTTTGACGACTGGCTGTGCGGATTTTGTCTGAGTTGGAGTGCTCATCGGTAGAAGCCTATTTTCTCGATAGTTCATAATGGAGTGGTTCTTCCTGTTGGCTTTGGTCACATAACGCAAATCGCCATCATTGTCAGAACTTGAACTGAAGAGTCTCTTCCTTTTGTGATTGGGAGCAGCAACGTTGGTTCTCACACAATTCATCTGGTGGTTCATTCAATCGCCCAAATGCTGACTGTGAAGTGATGAGCCTGTCGTATGAAGGTGACGCTCAAATGCGTCTACACTGAATCACTGTTGAAATTACACTCCAGAATGCTGTAGGGCCGGTGAACACCTTCCTTAAATAGCCCTTTTTTTTCGTCATTGCTACCTGAAATAGCCCGGTATCATTTGTCTGTCATCATCAATCATGTTCTTCAAGCCTAGTGAAAGACTGTCTATCTCCTATGCAGACATTCTCTGTCATTTCCTTGACACACAAAGGCACGGTATCACTGTAACAGTTGAGCATAAGTTGACAATATCCAGGATCGCCAAGACACCACCACGCCACTGCATCGTCCTCACAACTGTGACTTTAGAATTTGTCTTTACGAACTCCTATACGAAGTTCATTGTTTCATTTTCCTATCCTTTATTTTGATTTAACAATTCAATTGGATTGAATTGTTATTGATTTCACCATTTGCAATCCTTTCGTACAATGCTTTCTTTTTATATATAAGGTTCTTTAGACTGGTGATTATCCAATAGGGGTCATTATACATTTAAATTAGGTGTGTGTGGGGGGGGGGGGAGGGAGCGATCTTTTACTGGGGGAGTAAATGAATTGATAAAAAAGATAAGAGTGTAGGTTTGTCGGCTTGTAGTAGATATTCGCCTCAATGTAATTATGTGGGTGGAGGTCTCCAGCTTGTTTGAGGTCTTGTCTGATTTTGTTTATTCTGGTCAAAAAATTCTGCTACTCTCCTGGCTGCTTCCCTCTGCAGTATGCTCGGGTACTCAGACGGCATTAAAGGACAGGAGGACTGCTCTCCTTGACATGGAAATTGAAATTGAAATTGAAATAAGTTTATTGAGGTAAAATACACACAAAGGGATGAGGTAGCTCAAGCTATTCTCACCCCATTCAGTACAACGTGTTAATATATACATAGACACACATCACAAATAAACACATTACCAAACATTTTGAGAGGTAAAAATATACATTTCCTCCTTCACAAGTAGTATGTTATCAGACGTACACACAAATACTTTTATGACCTAGGTATACTGTATAGACAATTTGCAAGACACCTGCAGATAATTCAACAAAATATTACAATCTTGGTGCAAAATTCTTATATCTCTCAAGAATATCATCAACCTTTCCGTTGTGACACATCCAGGCTATTTGTTCAGGAACAGTCCTTATCTCAGTGTTTCTATATACACTAATCAACGGACAATCAAGAATATAATGGGCAAGGGTGTGAGACCTTAACATACCACATAGTTTACACTTCGTGTCATTACCATGAACATCTATCCCATATTCCCAGTAATATTTGTACCCAAGCCTGAGCCGCATGTACACAGAGTCACTCCAAGCATTTCTCCTTTTACCATAAGTGAAATGGGTGTTTTGACTCACATACATGTAGTGTTGCATGGTTTGACTACTCTCATACATTATCTCTCTCCTCTCCACTCCCGCCTGTGCCTGAATATTTCTGATTTTGCTTCTTATTTGTCTCATTGTGAATTCACATTCAATGTCAACTTGTGGTTTTGATGTGGCACGTTTGGCCAAGTCATCCGCCACCTCGTTGAGCACTATTCCAACATGAGATGGAATCCACATGAATTTCACACTATAACCTTTCAGCTGTATCTCAGTTATTCTTCTCTTACAGTCCTCCACTATAGACATGAAGACTGGGTTTCGACTGTTTAAGGACTCCAGTGCTCCTCGGCTATCGACAAATACAAAAACATTTTTGTCGTCATGACGTACTTCCTCCAAACACGCCAGAATGGCCTGCAGTTCAGCTTGTGTGGATGATATATAATTACTAAGCCGGAGTTCAATTATCCTGTCCACAGTCCCAAACTCTGTATAATCCCTTATTAGGACACCACACCCTGCCCTGCCATCCTCCGCCACCGACCCGTCGCAATATACATGTAAACTGTTGCCTCTTGGTAACCGAGATATCATGCTTCCATACAAACACCGCAATTGTCCCGGTTCATGATGAATCTTTTTCACCTTGAGGGGTACAATTTCGACGTCTATTTTCTTTACTTTCCAGGGAGCAGACATATTACACTTTCGAGAGGGTTTACAGCAGTCAAGTACGTCGTATTCCCTGAGGTCATGAGCTAATCCTCTCGTATAGCGTGTCTCCCTCAGTTTCCTGGAAGTGTGTACGTCACTCAAGCAGGTCTGAACGCTCTCAAACAGCTTATCCCCTCCTTTTCTCCGCATGAAACGAATAGATACTCTAGTGTTAATGTCACGGACTCTATCACACACACTCTGTAAATTTAATTCCAATCTCATTATTTCAATCATTGCATTTCTTTGACATCCAAGAATAATCCTCATAGCCTCGTTCTGTATCAGCTCTATTTTTTGAATTCTGCCTTGGCCTGTGTAAGACAATACGGGTGCTGCGTAGTCTATCAGGGATCGAACAGTGCTTATGTATAACATCCGCAAGATAGGTACCCCAACACCTTTACCAGAAAAAGCCAGTGCTTTTAGAGGATGCAGACGGGCTTTACATAAGGTGCTGATATGATTTATTTCAGCATTTTTACTCTCATTTTTACTTCCTGCCCTGGCCGCCAAAACCACACTACTCAAATTCGTTCATCTCCCAAGCAGGCCGACCTTAGCTGGTTGCCAACTAGTTGACACAGTTCCTTAACAAAGTTAAATCATCTGCACTTGGCCAATTAAAGGGATTTAATCTTTACACTTAAATAATAGTTAATTACTTAGGCAAATGAACAAAGTAGTTATTGAATAAAATTACTGATAGTAACATGAAATTCTCTAAATTAATGAATTAATAAACAAGGGAGCATGTGGCAATCTACAGCTGACTGAGAGAACATCTTGACCTGAGCTGAGGGCGACTCGTTGCAATGGTGCCAAACCAACAAGTGCCAATACTCTGAACTCATTATCACATCCTTCTGATTCTTCCATCACTTTGAAAAGATCTACTACGTATTTCTTGCTTAGTGAATAGCTTGGTACAAGCCCCAGTAATACAATACTCTCAATATAAAGCAAGTGGTACACTTATACATGGAAATATTACCTTAGGGGTAAACTTGGGAGAGGTGGCTTCGCTGGCGACCTGACCTAGGGTCCGTGGTGCCAGCTCACCAAATGACAAGCCGCCTATGTACTAAATGAACCGGAAGACAACTTACATGACCCCATAAAACTCTTCACTACTCCTTCAACATACAATACGGAGTCCTCAAACTATTCTCTACAAGGCAACATCGTAAGACAAACCTTTCAAAATACACATGACACCATCGTGTAATCTCTTCCCCTAACACTGATGCGTTGTATCAAACCCAGGACAAAAGTTCCCTCATAGCAACTAACGTGCAGGCGCGCAAACACGTCTATAACAATCCAATCTATTTAGAATTATCTGTATTTATTATTTGTCAATGATCAAAATAATGGATGCCTAAAAGTTGTAGATAGATAATACAGATATAATTGAAGAAAGGCTCATCCTGGCGTAAATGTCTAAGGCTTCTGTGCCCAGTAATGTTTGCATGTCGGAGATTTTATGTTACTAGAATAAACGTGGGAAATGGTGCTCAACTGGACTTGTAAATAGTAGAGTTTGGAACAAAAAAAAATCCAAGTAACATGGAGACTCGAGTAAATCATATAAAAATTGGGAATAAACCAGGGAACGGTGATCGTAAATAATTAGGATTACTATCCATCATTTAAGCATCAAGACGAACGCTTAGCGAGAAAAACTCGCTAAGCACTCGTCTTTATGTTAAATATACTCGTAGCCTAACTTAACTTGTATAACAAAATCGTCAATGTTTCTATTTTGTAACTTTTAGTATATAACTTCATGCACATAAAACTAATAGTTTATATAACATACTATGCTAGAATAACTTTGTAACATTGTTAAACAATCTTAAGAGAACAGTACATACAAAGAGAAACAAAAGGTAATCCTACTGTTTTGTAATAACTTCACTAAAGGCATTAACCACACTGTCAAAACGTATCTACAATATCATTGACTGTCATACCGTTAATGTGTTACTGAGCATGTCTGTTAAGACTTCACACCGTAACAAACAATCCTCCTTTAGTAACATAACCGTTTTTGGTGTAGTAACAAAACTGTCATCTTGCAGTAACATGCCTAAACTAAGGTGTCTAATAATTCATATCTAAACAAGCGGGGGATGGGAGGGTTGTCGACCACCGCTGCGTCTAGTATCTGGTCTAACATGCCTCTGATGCCCAGCAGGTGAGGTACACATTGAGCAGAGCCAGGGATCTGCTTCCCTCTGGCGTTGACCTCATGCTCCCGTGTAAGATTTATGAACCTTTGAAGGCTGGGGATGGGCCTATGTTCATGGGATTGTGATGGTGGCGGGGATGGAATAGGTCGACTTTTCATAGTCTGTGGTGTATCAGGTAGTACAGTTTGCTTGCTTCATGGGCCTGCCCAGCACAGGCGATTGTTTGAAATATCTTCATTGAGTGGTGTGTAAACTGCGTTGTGAACACTCATCAACTGAAAGCTACAAGAAGCTGGAAGTCTGGAGTAAAACAGGACAAACACTGGGGGCAGAGAAAGACCAGAACGGTATCCATCTTTGCCGGCTTGGTTATGTCACATTTGTTCTTTACAATCAAGGTCGGTAAGGAGTTTCTTTTAATAAGTTAAAATGTCTCCCCGTCAAAATACAATAAATCAATAATCTATAGAACACTGTCCAAAAACCGCACATTGTCTACCAGGTTCCAAAGTGGCCGGGGTGAATGAAGGGGCCGGGGTGAATGAAGGGGCCCGGGGTGAATGAAGGGCCCGGGGTGAATGAAGGGCCCAGGGTGAATGAAGGGGCCGGGGTGAATGAAGGGGGCCGGGGTGAATGAAGGGGCCGGGGTGAATGAAGGGGCCGGGGTGAATGAAGTGGCCGGGGTGAATGTTGTAGGTTAAGGGTGGGAGTAATGGTTAATTAAGTACGTAAGATTAGGAACGGTATAGTTAAGTTAGGCTAGTGTTTTGTCTATTAGTTTTGATATTTATTGTGGAGATTCGTTGTGTGACAAGTTAAAAGTAGTGATGACCTTATTCTCTCTTCTCTAACTTTACTCTGTTACTGTTTTATGTTCCACCAAGTCAATATCATTCAGAGTTAATTGGATTATTAAAATTTAAGTGTAGTTGTTGCCAGGAGGAGAGCTTATAATTGGACTGTGTGAACCCTATACAAACTACAGGGTCACACAACAAGATGGAACACGGGTATTGTCGCCTTTATGTTCAATTCACAGGTGGGAGCCAGAGGAGAGGCGCGACGCATATACAGAAGAGGGAGACGGCTGCTGTGTACCACACTCAGGGACGTTCCTCACCACCACGACGACCAGCCCCCTACCTGGATGTCAGGGCCACCACCACCACCATCACCCCAGGGGACCCCGAGATACAGCCCTCTCGGTCAGTCAACATTGGTCTACCCAGTGGACCCCAGGACGGACGGACCCCAGCGGACCCCAAGACGGACGGACCCCCAGTGGACCCCAGGGCGTTCTGCAGACGACCCCAGACGACCCAGTTAAGATGGAAGAGGAGCAACAACGACTCCAATCTGTCCCACCAACATCGGTCTACCCAGGACGGACCCCAATGTACCCCAGGTCGCTTGTCAAAGACCCATGGGAGGAGGAAGAGAAGAAAGAAGAGAGAAGAAGGAAGAGAGAAGAAAGAAGAAAGAAGAAAGAAGAAAGTAGAAGAAGAACATAAGACAAGCTGAGTGAGACATGATACCTAGTGTCCCTTGCTGGTGTCAGCATCATTGCAGGGAGCGTAATTGCAAGACAGGATCGTTTGCCTTAACTGGCCGCCCCTCCTGCAAGCATGTTGCTCTGTTGAGTGATTCATCCTGTGTCGTGCGGACTTGATGTGGCTGTCAGAAGTAGCTCTCTGAAGGAGGCGTGCTGGAGCAACAGGGAGGAAGAAGAGTAGGATGGGATTTCTACTGTTGGCAACTATATGAAGGTCTCGAAACTTGTAGTCCCTATAGCTGTGAAGAACCCCAATATACGTCTCTCATGGTGACTGACGTAGGGCCAATTACAGATCAGCTGGGACAACCGAATTCCACGGTCCTGTGCTCAGTTCAAGTAGTAACGGCTTTCGGGTTGACCAAGGGTTGTTGTGCGTTAACGACGGAGAAGCGACGGAGGCAGTTGTGTTGAAGAAATGTGGTACAGGATTATCTACAAGACCAAGCAGTGACGTCGCCCAGCCAGAGACAATGGACGTCTGTCTATATATTTCATTTTTTAGAGTAGGATGATGTATATTTGTTTAGCTAGGATGTATTCTTTTCGTTAATAAAGTTGTCGCACACAGCTAGCTTGCTTTAGCAGTGTTGCAAAAACTTTATTTTCGGGGAGAAGGGGAGATGTAACACTGTAAAAGTGTTTGGTTTAGGTTAATACATACATAGAGTACATGAGTCACAGACAAGGATCTGAGAGGCGCCAGTTGTCTGCCTGAGATCTCACACCTCAAAGCGTTAATGACCTCAAGTGACCTGAGGTCAGATCATGACAATTTCACCTTGCTTCCGCTAAGCTGATAATTGTAGTCTGGTAGCCTTCAAACATGCCGACGTTTAAGGAGTGGCTTGGTAGTGCCGGAGGCTATCTATTTGTGGGCGGAGTTAGCTACTAGGTTCCCCAATAAATACTCGGAGAACTATCGAGCATAAAGCATTAAGAGACAGAACAGCAGACGACAGCAGAGACGACGTCCCTAGCAGGGAGGCTGTCGGCCGGCAGGGGCGAGACAGTCTCTGTCAAGCTACAGACCCCCCCCCCCCTCTCTATTCAACTTAGACTCAGTCCTCGGTGAGTGAACATTAAGGTGACTTGGTCGTGTTTACATATGTTGTGTGATGATCAGGGGCAGTCAAGTTGTAGGGTTCTCGAATTCTTGGATGATGACTCTCTTTAACATTTTAATTGGATTGCTTATATTATGATACTTAGTATGTGAAATACATGAACTTATTATTTAAATCGTCTTTGTTCCCTAGAGCTTTGAGTTGAGGTGAGAAAGCCTCGGTGGTTACTAGATTCAAGATATTAATGAGTACTTGTTTGGAGTTGATACATGGTACAGAGGGAACATACTAATAATGAACTCATGATAACATCCTTTGAGAATTTTGTGATACAGGCAAGTTCCATTCCTTGTCTTGTATGTAATGATCATGAATGGATGGTGGCAGCATTTCGTCTTCTACTATCTACTCTTCTACTTCTACTATCTACTCTTCTACTTCTACCTATCTACACCTCTCCCTCCACCCTTCTCTAAACTCTCACTTTCAACTAATGACCCTCCTTGCCCCTCCCACCTCTCTACCTCTCACCCCAAACCCTCACTAATTACTTCACTATTCATTTCTTTCCTTTCGTTTCCTCTTATACGTTTGTGGCAATGATTCTGTATTCTAGAGTTCTCTCTAGAGTTTCGGGTAGCTGATCCAGTTACGGCGCCTTGTAGTCTTAGCACCTAGGTAGTCAAATACCTAGGTTACAAGGTGTTGAACGAGAGAGGTTGCCTTAGGAACTCTGGAGGGTGCTCTAGAATAGTTAGCTAACTGGGGACGGGATAACGGACTAGAGAGAGCTGTTTCCCCCGGCCTCGTTAGTTAACTGGGGGGTGGAATAATGGACAAGATAGAGCTATTTCCCCCACCCCCCGTTACAAAGTGGCCGGGGTGAATGAAGGGGCCGGGGTGAATGAAGGGGCCCGGGGTGAATGAAGGGGGCCGGGGTGAATGAAGGGGGCCGGGGTGAATGAAGGGGGCCGGGGTGAATGAAGGGGGGCCGGGGTGAATGAAGGGGGCCGGGGTGAATGAAGGGGGCCGGGGTGAATGAAGGGGGCCGGGGTGAATGAAGGGGCCCGGGGTGAATGAAGGGGCCCGGGGTGAATGAAGGGGGCCGGGGTGAATGAAGGGGGCCGGGGTGAATGAAGGGGGCCGGGGTGAATGAAGGGGGCCCGGGGTGAATGAAGGAGCCCGGGGTGAATGAAGGGGCCGGGGTGAATGAAGGGGCCGGGGTGAATGAAGGGGCCCGGGGTGAATGAAGGGGCCCGGGGTGAATGAAGGGGCCCGGGGTGAATGAAGGGGCCCGGGGTGAATGAAGGGGCCCGGGGTGAATGAAGGGGCCGGGGGTGAATTAACAGGCCTTCAAATCCCTGGTGGCATGTGTTCCCAGATGATTGTTATAAAGGCTAAATGGCAATTAAATAAAATTCTGAAAACATTTAATAAATAACCATGACTCCAGGCCCTTAACAGAGCGAGTCATAACCTCATTCGTTGTTAAGATGCCTGTAATGATGCTCTTTACAATGAATGTAATATTTAAGAAAAAAATATTTGTAGTGCCATATTAAAATATTTTGAGGTTAAAAATGAGCGAAGCAATAATATATTCTGAAAACATGAAACGTGGACAAAAGGTTCTTCATTAATTTTCTAAGTGATTCATGTGGGAACCGACCTGTGAGATTTATATTTATTTAATTTATATGAATTTATATTTACGTAAATTTGTATACTTCGATTGCAATTTGTATAATGATAAGTGGACTGTATTTCTGCAATAATCTCTTAATCTCACAAATCGATCCTCTACACATTAGGGGGGGTTTATATTACACATATGCAGCCAATCAAATTACAGTAATAGCTACATACATTGATGAGGTTCCTTCTCTTATAGTACAGCAGGTTAGTCCACCAGGTATAACTAGAGTGTAGACACCAAATTATCCTCTTTGAGGTAGCTTCTATCACCCAGTAACTGGTGCACATAATCTTGCATCCTCGTCTTGACCTGTCAAAAGTGCGCTAGCTGTGAAGCCAGAATCCTATATATGACAAGCTATATCAGAGAAAACACTATACAGTACATGGAACATTAAAGACCTGGCTTAATTACCTTTAGTATGAGGCGATTTCGCGTTCTAACCGGCTAACCCTATATCCTGACATTAATGGCCATAAATGAATGATAAACGGGTTTCGGATAGACACTTAACTTGTATTTGTAGACAGCGTGTTGACAATGGTACACCCTTGGGTTCCACAACACCACGTCCAAGTAAATTTAACAGGAGCCGAATTTGCTCCCGTGTGAGCCTCTGGTCTCATATAACAATGGCTGCCCTCCTTCCCCACTCTGACGCCTAGCTTACATTGTCCAGATTTCAGAAAGTGATAGAAGGGTCACATTTACTCTACTTTAATATTGATAATTAAGTTAATTTATATAAGATGTTTTTATGATGGTAAAGTCCAAAGACTAATGTATTTAAGAATAATTCCCACCATAATAGGTGGTGGTTTATAATAGTATGTGGTGATGATATCCCGTTTTCTTTAGACGGTAATTCCACTACAAGTTACGTTTTCTATGGGTAACTTGTTGGTAATACAGCTATTATCTGTATGATTATTAAATGGTGTCGGATTTTCCGACATAATTCCCCAGGGGCTGCTCACGGGTCGAAGTCCTATTTAGAACAGACGAACACCGATACTCCTCCTTCGAATTATTAGATTAATTTGATGTTAGTAGTTAGTAATCACACATTTGTGTGTCTGTTCGTACAGGACGGATGTCCCGTACTAGAGTTGCAGGGGTTAGAAGTCTAATGCAATTTCATTTCCCTGTCAACTCTTGAAAGGCTAATATTCAAGCCTTATTACATATTATTTAACCCAGAAGACTGGATGTGATCAAGTACTACAGTCAAGTATGATTCAGGGACTGCAGTGAGATCAGTGACATTAGATATAACTTGAAGTTTGTTCAGGTAACTGGTCACTGATATATAAACACTGAGGCCCATGGAATACATCTTGATTAAATAATAAATGTATCAAATCAGTCATCAGATTTATTGGGGTTTAATTTAGTTAATTGATTCAGAAGATTGAATAGCTCATCATTAAAGTAAAGTATGGTTCTGAGACTGCAGTGGGTTCAGTGACATTGGTCGCAGTGACTTGTAGCTGTTTTAGGCTACTGTTCACTGATTTGCCACTGAGGCCTCATGAACTCATCTTCAGCTTTAAATGATGATACTAACATCAACCCCTGTTACTATAGTCAGCTGTAATCTCCTTAGTATAATGCTACTGGAGAAATATAATCAGCTGACAAATTTAGGTTTCTATTGGTATTGTTTATCTGCAGGCATAGGTCTCCTCAGGCTTGATACTGGGCCTGATAGTAATTTACCTCCTGCAGTGTTTAACATGGTTATGCCCTGATATTTAGTAGGGCTACCGATGAATCGATGACAATAGTCTGTCCCTACAAGGAGACCGAAGTCGGTGAGGTGATCAGACTTAATATTATCTGCCAATTTTATTCCTCTATTTCTCAGGAATTTGGCTGTTGCTCTCAGACCTCGAACTTGTAGGTCTACTGGTATTTTGTCCACCACAATGGCTTGTACTCGACAGATGTACCTGCCTAAACGTACTGATGGTTGTACCACCTGGTAGACTTGAGGTCCTGCATCTGTTACAAACCCTGAGATGTTGAATGACATCTGGGCTACAGGCCTTAATTGTAATTCATCTGCCAGCTTTTTAGTGACATATGTTCTCTGGGATCCTTGGTCAAACAACCCACGGGTATGGACCTTGGCCCTCTTATTCAGGATGGTAATTTGGGCAGTAGGCAAAGTCGTATTACCTTTAGACTTTGCCGATTGGACACTCTTTGTTTGTTGCACCTTGCAGTACTGTACTGTGGTGGGAATGCTATCTTCCACCTTGGGGTTTGGAGACGTTGTTTTGGTGTCTCTGCACAATGCTGCATGGTGCTGACCTTTGTTACACCTATTACAGGTGTGTAATTGGGTATCACAGTCGTTGATGTTATGTTTCCTGAGGCACCTCGTGCAATGTTGCAAATCTTTGAGTCGCTCAACACGGGCGTCACTATCAGGATAATTAGAGCAGTGGTACATTGAATGTTTCTCTTTGCAGAACAAACATGTTCCATAGCTTCCAGTACCCTTTGGTGTCACGTTCTTGGGTGACACAGTAACTATAGGCTTGGAGGGTCCCACTGCATATACGCCCACACTGCTACTGTTCCACTTTGGTGTTGAATTATATTGTCTAGATTGATTTGGAGTACCTTTGGTACTCTGTGGTTTACTATTATTGGTTTCTGAGGGTTTACTTGGTGGTTTTAATTTGTCATGTGTTCGTAATTGATGAACTACTGACTTTAAACCTTCAGATATTTCATTCATGGATAAGATACTTTTATTGTAATGAGCACTCATTTGTCTCAATATGTCCCTAGGTATTTTCTCCTGGACAATTATTTTCAAGACCCACTCAGCCCCGTTTGTATCTGCTGTCAGGCTGAGGGCATTGATCAATGATTCTACCTCCAGCTTGAAGACTTGGAGTGAATCAGCTGAAGCCTCCGGTGGGGGTAAATGCAACAGCTCATGAACTAAATGTGATGTTCTTACTTCTGGATCAGCATAATTATCCTTGAGGAGTTTTACTGCCAGATCATAGCCGTCATTAGTTAATCTCAGATGGGATACTACTGTTTTAGCCTCACCTGATAATTGGCCTTGCAAATAAAGAGAATTTACTACTCTTTGGTAAAGATTGTTTTGAGTCTACAAGGTCAACGAATTTGTTCCAAAATTCGTCCCAATCTTCCTCATCTTTCCCTGAGAAAGTGGGTAAATTAATTGGAGGGAGTCGAGCTTCCGCTTGACTCGTATTAGATGCAACTGTTGTTGTTGTTGCTGTTGCCTTGTTCTGGGCAATTAATTTGACATAAGGCTGTAACGTGGCCTGAGTGTGATCTTCATAATTCGCAAGATCAACCATAATGTCGTCTATTTCTGTTTCTGATAAATTAGTGTTGGCAAGTTCAGCCACATATGTTGCTATTTGACATTTGATTTGCTCAAATTTACCTGCAGCTGCTTGATAATAGCTTTCCAGGTCAGCATAATCAACTGTTGATTGTTGTGACAAATCTTCACATTTCTTGATCTGTCTTGTTAAGTGGCCTTTAAGACCTGCAAGGGTTCTTTTCATTCTCCCTGCATTATCCATACTGGCTCGTTGGTGAAGCCTTGTGGGACTTGTACTTGGGCTGCTCATAATACTGAACAAGCTCTGATGGTAGCCTAGGGTAAATTCTGAACTCACTAGGCAATAATCCTACCTCTACTAGAGGTTAGCACTTAAAATTAATACACATTATATATATATACAATCATCCACACTAATGATTTGAGTGATAAACCAGTGTCACTGGAAGTACCTTTAGGTTAGCTCTTCTATATCACCCTAGGATGGTAGAGACACTAATTAATCACTCAAAGGTGTAATGATCATAAGTAAATTATTATATATACAACTCAACTCGAGTTGATAAAAATTACACCCAAAATAGGGTCTGCACCATTCATTAATGGTGTTAGATTATTGAATATAGTACAACTGACTTTAGTAATAATGGGACTAGGATGAACGATAATAGTTCAACTAGTCAGTGGTTAATATCCTACCCTGTTGTGGGTTGGCAATTAGTAAATATTATACTGTGATCACTAGTGCAGTATATATTAAATGATTCTCTATTTTGGAGAAATAATATACACAATTATTGACAATAGCCTCTTAATTAGCCTCTATGAAACTTCTAATATTATCTAGAAGTATTAAATGTTATTAGTGACCTCGCGAAATAAAGTCCACAAAATTCGTGGATAATCTCTCGCGAAATGTAACACCACGAAATCCGTGAACAATCTCACGAAGACCCCAGCCACTAATTTGGCTGGTTTCTATATTAGCGCTGTCATTTCACAGAATAACACGCCACCAAATGTCTGTGGGTGTGCATGAAACCGCTGATGAGGCTGAACTGAACTGAGGGAGGCTCCTGAGCTCCCTCGAGGCTACGCTTCCGTCTTTGACTGGCTGGCCTTTGTTTAAATAACACTGCACTAGTATATTTAATGAATCCACTGGTTAACTGGTTCATCCGGTACTAAGATGACCAAATGTGGGATCAAAGGATCAAATAATCCGTCATCCGGTTCGAAGATGACCAAATAATGTGGAAACCGACCTGTGAGATTTATATTTATTTGATTTATATGAATTTATATTTACGTTAATTTATATACTTCGATAGCAATTTGTATAATGATAAGTGGACTGTATTTCTGCAATAATCTCATAATCTCACAAATCGATCCTCTACACATTAGGGGGGGTTTATATTACACATATGCAGCCAATCAAATTACAGTAATAGCTACATACATTGATGAGGTTCCTTCTCTTATAGTACAGCAGGTTAGTCCACCAGGTATAACTAGAGTGTAGACACCAAATTATCCTCTTTGAGGTAGCTTCTATCACCCAGTAACTGGTGCACATAATCTTGCATCCTCGTCTTGACCTGTCAAAAGTGCGCTAGCTGTGAAGCCAGAATCCTATATATGACAAGCTATATCAGAGAAAACACTATACAGTACATGGAACATTAAAGACCTGGCTTAATTACCTTTAGTATGAGGCGATTTCGCGTTCTAACCGGCTAACCCTATATCCTGACATTAATGGCCATAAATGAATGATAAACGGGTTTCGGATAGACACTTAACTTGTATTTGTAGACAGCGTGTTGACAATGGTACACCCTTGGGTTCCACAACACCACGTCCAAGTAAATTTAACAGGAGCCGAATTTGCTCCCGTGTGAGCCTCTGGTCTCATATAACAATGGCTGCCCTCCTTCCCCACTCTGACGCCTAGCTTACATTGTCCAGATTTCAGAAAGTGATAGAAGGGTCACATTTACTCTACTTTAATATTGATAATTAAGTTAATTTATATAAGATGTTTTTATGATGGTAAAGTCCAAAGACTAATGTATTTAAGAATAATTCCCACCATAATAGGTGGTGGTTTATAATAGTATGTGGTGATGATATCCCGTTTTCTTTAGACGGTAATTCCACTACAAGTTACGTTTTCTATGGGTAACTTGTTGGTAATACAGCTATTATCTGTATGATTATTAAATGGTGTCGGATTTTCCGACAATTCATTTGGAGCAATATTAACAGACGAATTATAGAAAATACGATGTCCCAAAACGTAACGAGATGATTGGGTTAGTAATAAGCAGTTCTTCCTGTTGAAGGAATGCAGTTAATGTTTGCCTTTTATCTTTGTAGACAACAGATAAATGCAGACTGGAATCTGGATCTAAAGAACCATTGTCTATGAATCATAGAACCATGGAGAATGCTTCTGACACGCAGCATTGCATATTCTTCGGAACGGAAACTTGTAAATGGAATTAATGAAGAACCCAAAGTTATTCACCACACAATCTTCACTAAAATTCTCTTCTCAATATGCAGCTCAAGGCTCAGAACTTGGTTAATGAAGATACGACTTCAGTGTATTGTATACAAGATTTATATTGCATGAATTATGTTCCTAGGCCAGACAGTTTATCAGAGGCTTGTACCGTGCAGGAACGAATGTGTTGCATCTGTTGGCAAAGCTTTAAGTTTTGGATGAAGTACGCGTCTAATTGTACTCGACTCAACTGGCTTATGGGGTTGAGAATCGGCTCTTTAGCCCTAACATTTAGATCAGTGGTTTAATGCTGTGGATCCACTCTTTTTCCCAACCCGTCCTCGACCAAAGTCCTTTACATCCAGCAGCTCCAAACAAAGACCCAAAAGTGATTCCATGCACCTGCCAAACCCCCTGTTTATGAATACAAAACGGTTTACACGACTTGCAACTGATTTCGCTCGAACACTTCCAGAACGAGTTCTTTACTGACTAATTTTGTTCGAACCACAACGCTGTAAATGCTTCACCCACATACTACAAATACAAATAATCGCCAACAGAACCTAGACGAGGACGAGATGTTTGGAGGACGGCCTGTTTTTCCTTGTTTAGGCATGGAAACCGTGTTGATTTATGATTGAAAACGTCCTTTAGTTAATTCCCCTCAATTACGAAACTTCAGACAGAAAACAACCAGACATCTGTTACTGATCCATGAACAAATCCACAGGCGTCGTGATGAAGGTTCGAACCCATGGGCTGGGTGTTCCCGGCACGCTCGAGTCGACGGCTCCACGACATGGTCAAAAGAATTGCAATCTGGTCAATCAAAATTGCAAAACTACTCCCACTTGGATTCCCGAGGTTTCCACTGAAGCAAAACTAGGGTTTCACACATTACGCCCCCATGCACTCTGGTTATGTCGTCCAGTAGTTCTACCTCTGACGCCCATCTTTCAATGCAGAGAAAAATCACATTATCGTGATATATCAAGTAACAAATCCAGTTGTGTAGATGTGTTCATTGACGTATCACGATAATGTGATTACTGTGAACTGATTACATGTTTCCTGTTTAGTTATGGCATTAATATAGCCGTTGTTTCTATATCTATTTCAATTACCCTTTGTACCTTGTACACCCTACTTATACCTACCAGATTTTTCTTCTAATGTAATGAGGTCCAACTCTTCCTTCATAACTCAGTCCCTTTAGCTCAAGAACCAGTTTTTTTTATATATAAATACCTTTTCAAGTTTTGTTTTGAATTTCTTCAACCAGGGTTTGCATGCCATGGCAGCATACTTGTTTTGTCCTTTATTAACAAGCTTAGGTATACACAGCAATGTGCTGTTACCCAAGTCTATATGATGGATTACACAGTAAATAAAAAACTAGCTATAAGTTCATCTAATATTCCCGTCTCACAGGATGGTTAGTAATACATGGAATC
Source organism: Procambarus clarkii (assembly GCF_040958095.1). NCBI lineage: Eukaryota > Metazoa > Arthropoda > Malacostraca > Decapoda > Cambaridae > Procambarus > Procambarus clarkii. The sequence continues at coordinate 44,128,207 of NC_091161.1, forward strand.
AGGAGAGAAAATACCTGCTTCTACAAAAAATATTAATTTTTTTCAAAATAATAACACTGATTTTCTTAAGAGCTAAGCACTGAATCACTGAAATTCAGTTTGAATTCACTCAGTTCGAATAATGTTTGTTTTTGCTGTATATATCTATGCTTGTTACAGTAATGTGCTGCTACCCTATTGTGTGTGAAATGTTATACAGTGTAGATAAAAAAACAGCTACCAGCTCATCCAACATATCCCACCCCACAGGAAGGTCAGTTATACATGGGTTCAGGAGAGAACATGAAATGTATGGCTGATCTATTAGCTTCCACTAGCAAAATCTAGGTCATACTGATGACGAGATCTCACACAGCACGTATAGTGGTCTAAAGGGTCATTTATAAAACATTAAGAATAATCTGAAGTTGGGTAGCATGTCTTACATAGGCATTGTTATTCGGTTGAGTGCGTCTGGTTTTTTTTCATATCTAGAGTAATTTCAGAAGTGGGAAGTTACCTTCTCCTAATCGTATGGGATGGTGTGGGGCGTCTTCATATAGGAGACAGCGTTGCAATTCACCTTGACAGTTCCTGTAGTGGGAAGCAGGTAGAGGAAGAGACTTCAGAGGTAGTCTCGACCACTGACGGATGTAACCGTTTTAGCGTTTATCTGCACTCGCTGTGGTTGGGATGCCGTTCTTGGGTTGGATTTAACAGCCACAGCAGACGTTGCCCCCAAGCAGACACCCAGGGCACATTTCAATAACCCCACGGGATTGACGGATGTCTACTACTTGGTTTTCTGCACAGATACTGCATCTCTGACCTGGCTGTTGCATTTCTGGACGTAGTGAGTGCATTGGTAACACCTGAAGCATTGACATAGGCGGCAGTATCGTTGCCTGGAGATCTGATAGGGTGTGCAGGCCACGCCAAAACATTTAAGGCCGTTGTCCGCCGCGAGAGTGGCCTCTGCTGGAGACTTGAGGGTGGGTCTCAGGTTTCCATCCTGCTGGATGAGGTTTGCTGAAACAGCAGTCAATGACTGGTTCTGAAGGTTGATGCTGTGGATGATATAGGCTATCGTTCTTTCCGCGATAAGAGTGCTCAGTCGGTAGACGAATGTGCTTCTTACCGCCTCATATTGGTGGGGAGGTTGAAGGATCGGGTTTTCTGGCTCTAATGCCTTTATTGTTGTGGGATTGAACAGGCCTTGGAGTGTTACAGCACTGCTGAACAGAATCTGGAGTCCCTTTTCCTCCATGATGACGTCGATTGAAGCAACATCAGAGATCGCCGTCAAGAGGGCCAGAATCTCGGCCATGGTGTTGGTTCCTTGGAACCGAACCTTGATTGGGTGGAGCATGGCGCTGTTTAACTGGCATTCGGGTATGAAGAAAGAGCCCAGTTCATTCAGCTGACATCCCCTTCATCGGGTCAGTGCCGATGGAAGAAAGCTTTCTTTCTGGATCGCCAGAAAGAAAGCTTTCTGTCTCTTCCCGGTATAAAACGCCAGGATGGGAGTGGGGCTGACATTCTAAGAGTGAAGCGTTGTTGTTGTTATAGATTCAGCTACTGGGAACAAAGTTCCAAGTAGCACGGGCTATGGTGAGCCCGTAGTGGACTTACCTGCCACAGGAGCGGGGCTGTAACTTTTTCGAGCGAGTTGGGGAGGCGTGGGTGTGAAGCGCTCCGAGAGAACATATATAACCCCCCCCCAACAACTACCACCACCCACCCCCTCCCCCAACCACCACCGACCACTCCCCACCCCCACAACCGCACAACCCTCCCCCAACCCAAACACCCCCCACCCAATGTAGTTGCCTCACTTTACTATGGTCAGGTGAAGATCGACGAATCACGAGCCTGCCTTCCTCGCTAAGTAGGGAGTTACAATTTGTAACTACAATATATATATATATATATATAATATATATATATATATATATATATATATATATATATATATAATATATATATATATATATATATATATATATATATATATATATATATATATATATATATATATATATATATATATATATATATATATATATATATAATATATATATATATATATTGGTCTAGTTTGTACAGGTCAATGCTAACATTAAAAATATTGGGACATTGGTTAATTTGGGCTGACTTGATCAAATTGCGTTCATCAAAACCCCTGCACTTAGCAATATGTTTTGGCTCTCTCCAATTAATATTATGATTATAAAAACTGTCATGTATCTTATCTTGAGGCTTATCTCGAGATGATTTCCGGGCTTAGCGTCCCCGCAGCCCGGTCCTCGACCAGGCCTCATTTTTTTATACACCCCACCAGGAAGCAGCCCATAGCAGCTGTCTAACTCCCAGGTACCTATTTACTGCTAGGTGAACATATGCATCAGGGCGAAAAAATCTCTGCCCATTTGATTCCGCCTCCACCGGGGATCGAACCCGGAACCTCGGGACTACGAATCCGAAGCACTATCCATTCACTTTCTGGCGTCCTTACATCCACTTATTCACGAGCCATTTATCAGCTTACAAATTCTTCACATACTGTCAATGTCTCACTCCATTTCACTATTTTAAGTACATTCACATTTCTTGATCTATATTTTTCATAGATTTCACAAGCTAATCATAAAACCTTAAAATTACTATACACTCGCGTATTTTCCTCATAGATACTATTGCTAACTATAGTCCCTTGCACAAGATGGCAAGAGAGGCAGCCAAATAACAAACTCCCATAGCTGATGGAACAAGTTCCAGTTGAGTGAGTAAGGGGGTGTAAGAAACCACCCCCGTCGATGACCTATTTGACCAAGTTATGTGGATATAAAAAAAAGTCCATGGATTAATACATGTAGCTTCTCTTCTGGGGAAGAGAGATGGTATCTCTAAATCATTATCAATTAACATGGGGTCAAAATAATTCTTAGCATACAACAGAACAACTGCCGGCCAAGCAATATTAATATGAAATATTGTTGCATCTTTGGTGAAGCAACTTTTGCTTTGGTCACAGACAATAAAACAGCTTCAAATATCTGAAGCAATTCCCATTGAGTAAAACAATCTTCCTAACATCTAATGGGAAGAAAGGAAGTAGAGCGATAAGGAGATGGCTGAGGAGTCTTGCTGGGGGTCGGCGGAGGATATCTTGTGACTAGAATTTAGATGATGCAGTTCGACACACCAACCACCAAAGAAAACAAATGCATTTGGCAACCATTGGAGTTGAGCACTGGACCAGCCTCGTTGGCACTGATGATGATAACAGGAAGTGACACAGCGAAGAGACATCCACTAATGTACATTGAAGATTGATACATTGTGATAAGTGCCAGGGGAAGGCCAAACCCCATGAAGTACGGCCAGTTCTCTTCGATGAAACTTAATCTCTTGATTAGTTCCTAACCCATGTTGAACCATCTGTACTCAAAGGCATAGAGTGCATTAAGCATACTCAGGTGAATACCGTTCAGGATCAAATCTACACCCACCAGAGGCACCAGCTTCATCAAGCTAGCCTGTATGAGAAAAAGAAACTGGACAAAGATGGAGATGAGAATATTGGCTACAAGTTTACTGATGCTGCTGATCAGGTGGGGACGTCCTTGGCGCTGGCGATATGCATTATCAGCTGTGCCTTGAAACCATATCGTGCTAATGATCCTGGAGAGCATGAAGAGTGGCAAGACCCACAATGTGTTGAAGATGGCCCAACCTGTCCTCTTACAAATTACCGCTGACTTGGCCGTTTGCCCGTATGGACAAATATGGACCTAACTTGAAAATTAAAAACAAATGACAATATATTTGGATTTTTTTTTCCAAAACAGTAAGTTAAGGGTCCGCTGGTAGGTTAGGTGGACAGGAAATTCTCCTTTTAGTTTCAAAACGTCATAAAGAATGTAAATTGAAAGTTTCCTCTCCTAACCTTTCTGAGTAAGCCAGAGGACTCAAATAGAAAAGGGACAGTACATCACTTTTGTGAGAAGATCATTGAAAATTACGTCCGTTTTTGGCCGTAGCGCGCATACGAGCGAAAAGCGACGTTATTTTTAAGAGGACGGGTTGGTGAGGATGGGCAGCACCAACGATGACACTGGCCCCTGTTCCTCATCCAGGAAAAGCCTCAGCACCTGCTTCAGTCTCGGCAGGAATATTTAATGGAAGAATGCTACACTGAGGCCGAAAACAGCACCGTTGAGGATGCAACACTGCAATGCATTGTAAGCATGTAAATGTAATGCATTGGATTGTTGGGCCCATTCTAATCACACAATGTATATAAGTGTGAACTCAAAGATTTACTAGTTTGATAAAGTTTCACACCCAATTGGTACAAGGGATCGAAAACAACTCTCACTCACTCACTCTGCTGAAGATGGGGGTGAGTTCCTGATTAAAATGGGCTTAATCATATTATTTTTTAACCATTAGATTCATACTCAAGTACTCAAGAACTGGGGAAAGTTTAGCTCGCTGTTTAGAGTAACACAATTGAATTTCTAATTTCCGGTTTAGCTTTGGGGAGTATGATAGTAGTGTTGGAAATATTCAACACTTTATTACTAATATTCAGTACCTTCAGAAACTATTCTTGTAATGTGTAATATAATTTTACTAACACTACTAACCAATAGAGTAGTGAAAATAACATGATTTAATTAACTCATAATAATGCCTCATTTCCCCAGAAATTCTAGTAAAGTGTTGCATCAGATCACACGACGAAAGGGAAAATATTTACATTAATAAGAATTATATAAAATTCTCCTAATTTCACATTCTTTAATGAGTATTATTTAATAACACTCTTGCATGAATATACTTCGTGAACTAAAACAGATAATACATTTATTTTCGTTTATATAGTATTGTTTATTAGCTGGTAATAATTCTTGCAAATACCAATTGTTATTCCAGCGCATTCACATACTACTGAATATATATCCAGCACACTCTCATATTGAACAACGTTCATTTAATTATGAAATGAGAATTTGAATATTGTCAAATATGACAAATTAATTCTCTAATTCCTGATAATCTTTAGTTCCTATAAACTGGGATATTAATTAAATCGTAGATAATATTAAGCGCGCCATAGCAAAACTGCGCATGATGAGCTACCCGGGAAGGAGGAAGGACTGGCAAGCGACGCCATTAAGCTTGAGAGATTGTCTGGAAGCTGGTCAAATTACCGCCTCATCAATCCACTATGGACGCTAGGAGGACGAGACTGCTTCATCATATCACAGACATCAGTATCGGCATATCTATAAGTTCATTTCCCTTGTTTTTTGTGATCACATTTAACATAATAAGTAGGACAATTTGTCGTTATGCTGCACATCCATTAAAAATAACCAGTAAGTGTACATACAGGGCTATACCACATCTAATTTAGAAATGTGGTATTATAACTCTCTAGGTGATTTCTACATACTACTCGCCTTTCAGCTTGGAATTGCTGATAATAAGGAAGATATGATGCTGCCTCGATCAAGTGTTCCCAGGATAGCCTGATGAAACAAATTTCTCGTAACGAATATATCCCGATGCATGCTAGCTTTCCTTCATACAGCTAAGCTGGTATTTCGTACTTGTAGTTTGTAGAATATTATATTTTATTAACCCAAAGATTATTTAAAATTTCCAATATTTCATATTTTCTTCAATATTTCATGTGTATTAATCTTCATTTATTTGTACTTGAAATGCATTAATTTCTCTGTACTAATCAAACCCCCCAAGTGTGTGGAGGGATTTGGCTTCGTAATTTATTATAACTACAGTTCATTCATTATACAGTAATAGATTTCCATCATACTTATATAAGAGGTCCATAGGCACTGGTTCTCCAATTATTAGTTCCTTATCTTAAGGATGGTCCTACAAATGATTTATGAGATTTATTATCTTGGAGCCAGATTCCCCCAGAAGCAGAACGTATAAACATAGTTGCCTCTAAAAAGAGAGAAGAAACATGTTCAGGGGTATTGTAACCACATCCTGAATTCTAAATATATTTTAGCTATTTTTTCATAAAAAAAAATTGAATGATGCAGGAAACGCTCGACAGTATTGCTCACTTAACTTTATGATGATTAAAGTAAAAATGAACACACACAGTTTCATATAAACATTATATTTGAAATACCTGCAATCTCTGACTCTGTCCTTTGGAGACATCCTGTCTGCCTTAAGGTCAGGTGACCTTGTGGCTGCGGCAGCTTACCTCCTCCTCCTCCCTGTGATCGCCATTGCGTCCTTTTTTATTTGTTTGTTTATTTAATAATTTCCTCTCTAGTAACCACTAAACTTGTCAGCACGTCATCTGCACATTCTACGTAGATTTGTTTTGCTGTATTCATAAAGTTCTTTGGTACTTATAATTTCGTAATTTAAACCATTTTCATTATCAGTTATTTGACTTATATTTTAATAACCAGGTGTTGTCTGTAATCTTTGTTTCATCTGGTGAAACACTGAAGGCTTTCTTTGCTTGCCCTGCAATACGTACTTTTTTCTTAAATATTCTTGTCATAATTCGTTTGTATTGAGCCTTCTGTTTTCTGATTAGGCTCTTTAGTGCCATGGTTATTCGTTTTGGGTCACTACTATTTTAAATCAGCAATCTATAGCGTACAACGTTTCTGGGCTTTATTTGTAATCTTTTTAAATAAAAACATTACATCATAATCCAGTAACCACCTCAGTAAACAAGACAAGGCTCAAGAACTGCCCAACTCCCATGTTTAGGTCTGCCAAATTTAAAATTCCCAAAGAACCCCTAAATATATGAATCAGAAGAGAAAAATCTGGCGCCTTAAGTTTCTCTCAAATAACTTTTTCGTGTCTCGTTTAAGGTAATTTCCTCATGATCTCTGTTGCTTAACTCGTTCCCTTTTAAGATGCTACTTATCAGTGTCTCCCTGTTACACAAGTCTATATTATCTTATTGTGTTGGCACAATATTATTTTGTTTAATGAAGCGGGTATAAATTTAAAACTAATTTCCTGTATAGCAAATAAAGTTTATTGTACTCAAATTAGTCTGTGTTTGTTAGACACCAATTTTGGTGTTTACTGATGTTTATTGTTAGTTTGTTTGGGGAGCCGGTGGCTGAGCGTGTGGGAAATTTTTACCCACCATATCTAATAATCATCTAAGAAATGTAAAATTTCTATATCATTTCTATATCATATAAAAATCATATCTAAATCGTATCAAAATCATATTAGAATCATTATAGATTCATTATATAGCTTGATCCTAGATGACAATGTCACTGTGAACACGTACGCAACAGGGCCCTATTGATGCCTACGTGACTTTGTGCATGATCTCTCAAGGATCCAGAAGCTTCTAGAAGGATTTGTTAATTAAAAAACTATTGGAACATTTATTCAACATCCGGTAGGGATAAAATCGAATCCTTAATAAGAATCAGTGGTACTATCAAGTGCTACTAATAATCTTTATATCCTATATCTAATTATATTATAATCACATCTTATCTCAATCATAAGTCTAGACTGTAAAAATAATCAATCAATATTCATAGAAGGCTACCGTGCTCAAAAAGCATGGCAGGGCGATGGGGGGGAGTGAAGCGCCCACCAAGACAGCCCGGGGCACTTCGTGTTTGATTACAACTGAGTGAACAAGTGACGGATCCTTAGCGAACATTACCAGCTCAAGGACACCTTATCTAATATCTTTATCACCAGTGAACACTCTCTAGAACTGGGGGAGTATCTGGACAATATCTACAAGGAAAATCCTAGAACATTTATATAAAATAAGAGTGTATAGTGGAGATCACAGTGACACGGTTTCCACCACCTTCATTCCTAATCTTTATCAACTATCATTCTTCTGCAACTGCAGGGACAATCACGTAGCAACGCTACCAGATCATCATACAGCAACGCTGTGGCAAAATATCGTGCCCAAACTCAACAAGAGAGAGTTAATCAGTCTGGCTCCTTGTCAGATAGGCACCCCGACTGGCAGAGAAGTATATTGAAGGTTATTTGGTATATGATTGGCCAATTGTATGCTTGTGTGACTTTAATATCCTATAAATCTGTCTGTTGGTTAAAAAGCGAGGCAACGCCTCATTTTTCAGTATGTTTATTAAAATTGTAATGTAGCTGTGAATCTTATCCAGCACTAGACTCGTGAGTGTCCATTGTGTCAGAAAAGAATTCAGCCGCAATAAGTAAAGAACCTCATAAGTGTCCAGAGTGTTGGAAGAGATTCAGTCAAGCTAACTGTACCTAATCATAAATTGAATATAAATACATTGCATATATACTTGAATATATAAATTATCAATTGCTTGCCTAGTTATTTTTAAGTTATCATATAAGTTCATTTAATTGAATTATTTCTAGTACTTAGTTAACAGTATTTAGACTACAATTAAGTCATTTATTAAACTTTTACAATTTAATTTGTTGTTTATAGTATAAGTACATATTGACTGTTAATAGTTATGGTGCTAGGTTAGACTATGTATGTTTAAATCCCTGATTTAAACAGAGCCAGTGTTCAGTCATACAACTGAATTTATTAAATCTTATCCTTGTATAAAATACAAGCTGATGTGAGATCCCTGTTTGGTGGACTGGAACTTCTATCAACTAATTCACCCCACCTGTCCCTTACAGCCCACAATCTGTCATTAGGAAAAGAGGCGCTAGGATTTACAACCCTAGCTAGAGATTTTAATTGAATTAATTTGCAGACAGTAAATTTTTAATTTAGTTCAGTACAAGTCCCTGGTAGTCTCCTCTTATATCAATCCCAGCAGGTTTTTCACACAGAGCGAACAGAACACTGGGCATGTGATCCTGTGGTCCCGGGTTCGATCCCGGGTGCCGGAGAGAAACAATAGGCAGAGTTTCTTTCACCCTGATTCACCTGTTACCTAGCAGTAAATAGGTACCTCGGTGTTAGTCAGCTGTCACGGACTGCTTCCTGGGGGTGGAGGCCTGGTCGAGGACCGGGCCGCGGGGACACTAAGCCCCAAATTATCTCAAGATAGGAGACCTAGATGCTTTAGATATTAGTTACCATAAAATCTATTCTTCCCTCTTAAAGTTTGATGGATTATGTGTAACTTCTATTATTAGGTAGATCATTTTCCATTTAATTCTCTCAACAGTTTGCTGAGCAAAATTTTCAGTCCCACTCTTGCACTGCATTTAATACTTAGACGTATTACCACGGCCCATCCTCGACCGAAATAGATCAGTGTAAAATAATTGGTATCTTCTATATTAATTGTTCCGTGTTTTCCTCATACATTGAGGTTTGTTAGTGGTTTCATTTATTTTTGTCTGTCGTAAACTCAAACCCAGGTTCGTTTTGAATACAATATTTACCCTACTGTATATAATTAGCCTCATGAAATTGTTAACTTCATGCAATCTATTTTTTGCCATCTAGACCCTTGAGGTGTACCAATAGGTTTGTACTGGAAATTGGTAACTCTTGGCAATAAACGCCCTAGACACACCTGCCCATCATCTACAACTCATAACCTCAAATTAAGTTCCTAACCCAGAATCATTACTTCAACTCTCCACACCCGGTTAGTCTCTCATACAATACTCTCACATTGCAGACTCGACTGGAGTCAACAAGATCACATCGGGTCCCCACATTAGGCTGGTTTCTCTGTCACTTCCACAAGCAGATAAGGAGGAATACTTGATGAAACCGCGGCTTCCACAAGACTGCCCTCCAACTGGTCATAGCATTCACCACCACACCCAGCATCCCAAAGACGCTATAATTACATTAAATGTCTATCTATATGTTTCCACGAACTTTGTATCAAACTTCGTGACCTCTTGGCTGTAACATTGGCTTAAATGGCCCAAGGCTGTCTTAATCTTTGACCACACCTCGGTGTGACCACAATTTGACTACTCGTGTGTATTACCACTCATTTCCCTCCACCATTTGATAAGTGATGTAGTTCTTGATTCCCTACCTCATACTTTCTCCTATGTTGTATATTGCAACAGTACATCGACCTAATTCACATTGAAGCGGCTACAACAGCAGCCGCAGCTTCCAATGGTCATAACCATATCACTATTACTGTGATGCCTACAACAGTCCTACGCACTTAACTCTGTCAGCAAAAGCTGCTACATGCCTACCATGAAAAGTATATCGTGTAGCTAGCATACATGGTATTCTTGATAATGAAAGCTTTCCAATTATTCATTAATGGAATTGCATTATTCGTATAATACCTTTGTCATTGCAACTATATTTAAATTCCTGTTTGTTTGTAGCTCGGTGGATATTGTTTACGGAGAAGCGGACAGTGGGCTTGATCATATTGCGTCACACTATTTCTTATTAACTTTATCCCTTGCCTGCGGAGAATATACCCAAACACTTGCATTTGTAGAGCAGAAGGTTTTGCCTAACCAGCGCATGTGCCAAGATCCCAACACATGTCCAGACTTTTGTTGTGATGTTGATCTACATGTTGATTCAAAGCGACATTTTCCTTTCCTTAGTATATTTAAACACTTTTTGGGGATGGTTATGTAACGTATGATTGTTACGTCGTTGGGTAGATTAGATACACATTGTTTAGTGAGTTTTCATATTTATTTATTAGTCTTGATTACAGTAGTCGGTTGGTGCATTGTCGTAAACGTTCAGACGGAGCTTGGAGCAGAGCAGAGAGCTGAGTGAGGCCGGAGTCGCGGAGCTCTATGTGGGAGAGCGTGGAGGCTCGATTGGGAATTGCCAGTGTCTGAACTCGGGGAGCGAGAACGTTGTAGCTCGATGTGGTCGTAGTCTGTTGTCTGCTCTGTGTTGAAGCTGTAGCGTCTTGGGTCAATTAGATCTGTACACGCTGAGTGCTACATTGTTAACTGTGGAAATTGTACTGTACGCTATTCCTCATATCGCTTGCTTATATGGTGACTACACCTCGCCACCCTCCAACAAGATGAGAAGAGCATTACCAGTAATTGGGGGAAAGGACTGTAGCTTCTGTAATTAGTGCTAATTAGTTATGCTATTAAGATTATGAGATAATGGAGCGAGTATAAGATTAACTCGCAACAGTTAAAACTGCATTCTAATCCTTTTATATTTCCTGAATGTTTGCAAATGTCCCTTACATATATGTACTTGTATAGATTTATATATATACATTTTAAAGTTGTATGCACTAGTTAATTTGCTCGAAACATACTTAAAAGGGCTTTTCTATTGCAGGTGTGTTGGAGCTGCAGGTGTGTGCAAGGGCACTTCAGGTGTGCATGAGGGAGCTACAGGTAATGTCCACCGTGCCCTCCACATGGTCACTGCTGTTAAAACCACTTGTGTCGCAACACGTGGGGAGCTCAGGTTACAATACATGAACACATTGCAGGTATGATATGTATACAAGTGATGTAGGTTTTAAATCACTGAGGACAACACTGGTTGTATTAACATCAATTCAGAAGTTTCGTATCATAGTGATTAGACATCAGCAAGAGAACTCGGAGAGATTTTACTAGTCATGTATTAATGATGAAGATGCTGTTGATAATGTTCGAAGACTGACAACAACAGTAGTATCTACTGAAAATGTTTAAAATATTAAACTAAATATTTTCAAGCATAGTGAAGGTCAAGCGGACATAATATTCAATAATTAATATTCCTTTAAGTGACTGGTGATGTTATACGATACGTTTTTAAAGCCGTGTGTATATTATTCCGGTATGTATGAATCTCGTAATCATGGAGATATTTTGATAGAGCATGAACAAATCGGCAACAAGAATACAAATATAAGAACATAGGAATGAAGGAAACTGCTGAAAGGTCTATTGGCCCATCCGTAGCAGCTTTAACTTATATCCACCCAAACTCAAGAGATCCTACGTCTGTTATGTTACCAAGTAATTTGTTCTACAAGTCAACAACCCTGTTACCAAACTAGTATTTACCCAGGTATTTCTTAAATCTAAACTTGTTCAATTTATATCTATTATTTCGCGTTCTATTCAGTGAAATATATAATACCTTATTAATATCTCCCTTATTATGCTTTATTATAGACTCGTTCCTCTCAATGTTTGCTGATGATGCAAGAATTATGAGAAGAATCAAAACAGATGAAGAAAGACAGAGACTACAGGATATCTTGGACAAACTGGAGGAATGGTCTATAAAATAGCTGCTAAATTTCAACTCAGGAAAGTGTAAGGTAATGAAATTAGGCGAAGGGAGCAGGAGGGTGAACACATGATACCATCTGGGAGGTGAAATCCTGCAAGAGTCCAATAGAGAGAAAGATCTGGGGGTTGATATCACACCGAACCTGTCCCCAGAGGCCCACATCAAAAGAATATCAGCGGAATATGCTAGACTGGCCAACATAAGAACTGCCTTTAGAAATTTGTGTAAGGAATCGTTCAGGACCCTGTATACCACTTATGTCAGACCAATCCTGGAATATGCAGCTCCAGCCTTGAATCCATACCTAGTTAAACACAAGACAGAGAAGAATCAGCGGTATGCCACCAGGCTCGTCCCGGAACTGAGAGGTATGAGCTACGAGAAAAGGCTAAAGGAGCTGAACCTCACGTCCCTGGAAAACAGAGGAGTAAGGGGAGACATGATAATTTCCCCGAGAATTTTGTAGGTGGTTGACAGAGTGGACAAAGACAAACTCTTCAGAACGGGTGAGACAGGAACAAGGGGACACAAGTGGAAACTTAGTACCCAGATGAGACAGAGACGCTAGAAAGATTTTTTTCAGTGTCAGAGTAGTTAATAAATGGAATGCACTAGGCAGTGATGTGATGTAGGCTGACTCCATACACAGTTTCAAATGTTGATATGATAGAGTCCAGTAGGCTCAGGAACCTGTACACCAGTTGATTGACAGTTGAGAGGCGGAACCAAAGAGACAAAGCTCAACCCCCGCAAGCTTAATTATGTGAGTACAATTAGGTGAGGTGAGTACCACACACCATTCTCTGACGAAAGAGCAGAGTTCAACCATAGCAAGCACAACTAGGGGAATTCAACTAGGTGAATACACACACACACACACACACCTAAAAAACATTATATTAAATAAAAAAAAATTATTAAATAAAAAATAAAACATGCTTCAATACGACGGTCAAATGATGGCACCCGTCAATACGACGGCCAGGTGATGGCACCCGTCAATACGACGGCCAGGTGATGGCACCCGTCAATACGACGGCCAGGTGATGGCACCCGTCAATACGACGGCCAGGTGATGGCACCCGTCAATGCGACGGTCAGGTGATGGCACCCGTCAATAAGACGGCCAGGTGATGGCACCCGTCAGTACGACGGCCAGGTGATGGCACCCGTCAATACGACGGTCAGGTGATGGCACCCGTCAATAAGACGGTCAGGTGATGGCACCCGTCAATACGACGGCCAGGTGATGGCACCCGTCAATACGACGGTCAGGTGATGGCACCCGGCAATAAGACGGTCAGGTGATGGCACCCGTCAATACGACGGCCAGGTGATGGCACCCGTCAATACGACGGTCAGGTGATGGCACCCGTCAATAAGACGGTCAGGTGATGGCACCCGTCAATAAGACGGTCAGGTGATGGCACCCGTCAATACGACGGCCAGGTGATGGCACCCGTCAATACGACGGCCAAGTGATGGCACCCGTCAATACGACGGTCAGGTGATGGCACCCGTCAATAAGACGGTCAGGTGATGGCACCCGTCAATACGACGGCCAGGTGATGGCACCCGTCATTACGACGGTCAGGTGATGGCACCCGCCAATACGACGGTCAGGTGATGGCACCCGTCAATACGACGGTCAGGTGATGGCACCCGTCAATACGACGGTCAGGTGATGGCACCCGTCAATACGACGGTCAGGTGATGGCACCCGTCAATACGACAGCCAGGTGATGGCACCCGTCAATACGACGGTCAGGTGATGGCACCCGTCAATACGACGGTCAGGTGATGGCACCCGTCAATACGACGGTCAGGTGATGGCACCCGTCAATACGACGGCCAGGTGATGGCACCCGTCAATACGACGGCCAGGTGATGGCACCCGTCAATACGACGGTCAGGTGATGGCACCCGTCAATACGACGGTCAGGTGATGGCACCCGTCAATACGACGGTCAGGTGATGGCACCCGTCAATACGACGGTCAGGTGATGGCACCCGTCAATACGACGGTCAGGTGATGGCACCCGTCAATACGACGGTCAGGTGATGGCACCCGTCAATACGACGGTCAGGTGATGGCACCCGTCAATACGACGGCCAGGTGATGGCACCCGTCAATACGACGGCCAGGTGATGGCACCCGTCAATACGACGGCCAGGTGATGGCACCCGTCAATAAGACGGCCAGGTGATGGCACCCGTCAATACGACGGCCAGGTGATGGCACCCGTCAATAAGACGGCCAGGTGATGGCACCCGTCGATACGACGGTCAGGTGATGGCACCCGTCGATACGACGGTCAGGTGATGGCACCCGTCAATAAGACGGTCAGATGATGGCACCCGTCAATACGACGGCCAGGTGATGGCACCCGTCAATACGACGGTCAGGTGATGGCACCCGTCAGGTGATGGCACCCGGCAATACGACGGTCAGGTGATGGCACCCGTCGATACGACGGTCAGGTGATGGCACCCGTCAGGTGATGGCACCCGTCGATACGACGGTCAGGTGACGGCACCCGTCAATACGACGTCCAGGTGATGGCACCCGTCAGGTGATGGCACCCGTCGATACGACGGTCAGGTGATGGCACCCGTCAGGTGATGGCACCCGGCAATACGACGGTCAGGTGACGGCACCCGTCAATACGACGGTCAGGTGATGGCACCCGTCAGGTGATGGCACCCGTCGATACGACGGTCAGGTGACGGCACCCGTCAATACGACGTCCAGGTGATGGCACCCATCAATACGACGGTCAGGTGATGGCACCCGTCAATACGACGGTCAGGTGACGGCACCCGTCAATACGACGGCCAGGTGATGGCACCCGTCAATACGACGGTCAGGTGATGGCACCCGGCAATACGACGGCCAGGTGATGGCACCCGTCAATACGACGGCCAGGTGATGGCACCCGTCAATACGACGGTCAGGTGATGGCACCCGTCAATAAGACGGTCAGGTGATGGCACCCGTCAATAAGACGGTCAGGTGATGGCACCCGTCAATACGACGGCCAGGTGATGGCACCCGTCAATACGACGGCCAAGTGATGGCACCCGTCAATACGACGGTCAGGTGATGGCACCCGTCAATAAGACGGTCAGGTGATGGCTCCCGTCAATACGACGGCCAGGTGATGGCACCCGTCATTACGACGGTCAGGTGATGGCACCCGCCAATACGACGGTCAGGTGATGGCACCCGTCAATACGACGGTCAGGTGATGGCACCCGTCAATAAGACGGTCAGGTGATGGCACCCGTCAATACGACAGCCAGGTGATGGCACCCGTCAATACGACGGTCAGGTGATGGCACCCGTCAATACGACGGTCAGGTTATGGCACCCGTCAATACGACGGTCAGGTTATGGCACCCGTCAATACGACGGTCAGGTGATGGCACCCGTCAATACGACGGTCAGGTGATGGCACCCGTCAATACGACGGTCAGGTGATGGCACCCGTCAATACGACGGCCAGGTGATGGCACCCGTCAATACGACGGCCAGGTGATGGCACCCGTCAATAAGACGGCCAGGTGATGGCACCCGTCAATACGACGGTCAGGTGATGGCACCCGTCAATACGACGGTCAGGTGATGGCACCCGTGAATACGACGGTCAGGTGATGGCACCCGTCAATAAGACGGCCAGGTGATGGCACCCGTCAATACGACGGTCAGGTGATGGCACCCGTCGATACGACGGTCAGGTGATGGCACCCGTCGATACGACGGTCAGATGATGGCACCCGTCAATACGGCGGCCAAGTGATGGCACCCGTCAATACGACGGTCAGGTGATGGCACCCGGCAATACGACGGTCAGGTGATGGCACCCGTCGATACGACGGTCAGGTGATGGCACCCGTCAATAAGACGGTCAGGTGACGGCACCCGTCAATACGACGGTCAGGTGATGGCACCCGTCAGGTGATGGCACCCGTCGATACGACGGTCAGGTGACGGCACCCGTCAATACGACGGCCAGGTGATGGCACCCATCAATACGACGGTCAGGTGATGGCACCCGTCAATACGACGGTCAGGTGACGGCACCCGTCAATACGACGGTCAGGTGACGGCACCCGTCAATACGACGGCCAGGTGATGGCACCCGTCAATAAGACGGTCAGGTGATGGCACCCGTCAATAAGACGGTCAGGTGATGGCACCCGTCAATAAGACGGTCAGGTGATGGCACCCGTCAATACGACGGTCAGGTGACGACACCCGTCGATACGACGGTCAGGTGATGGCACCCGTCGGTACGACGGCCAGGTGATGGCACCCGTCGGTACGACGGCCAAGTGATGGCACCCGTCAATAAGACGGTCAGGTGATGGCACCCGTCGGTCCGACGGCCAGGTGATGGCACCCGTCAATAAGACGGTCAGGTGATGGCACCCGTCAATACGACGGCCAGGTGATGGCACCCGTCAATACGACGGCCAGGTGATGGCACCCGTCAATACGACGGTCAGGTGATGGCACCCGTCAATACGACGGTCAGGTGATGGCACCCGTCAATACGACGGTCAGGTGATGGCACCCGTCAATACGACGGTCAGGTGATGGCACCCGTCAATACGACGGTCAGGTGATGGCACCCGTCAATACGACGGTCAGGTGATGGCACCCGTCAATCCGCTGGAGGTTCGAGCCTTCCGTCACCCACAACTTCACTACTGTAACCAGCGCCTGGGAGCCTCGTCAACATTCTCAAGGGCCTAACACCAATGGATGGGAACTATCAGGAGAAAGAGCAAAGCCATTACGACTATATAGCACTTGGAAGGCATCAGGATAAGGATTTGGCCTGGGACGGGAAAGGGGATGTGAGGAATGGTGCCCAACCACTTGGACAGTCGGGAATTGAACGCCGTCCAGCAAGACGCAAGACCGTCGCTCTACTTTTTAGCGCAAGTGGATTTAATTTGGGTTTGTCCTTATAATGTGATAATTATGAAGGAAGAGGATTAGTTCATTTATGTTAAAACTATTTCTCACATTTTGAAGACAAAGTCACTTCTCTTGAAAAATGACTAGGAACATAATTGTTAAAAATTTAGTATTTTACGTATTTTCTTTCCTTTAGAATTGATGAAAGTTAAGTCAGCTTGCAAATACGTGTGACTTGGGTCTTCACTGATTTCTATTCTCTCGTAATAACATGTGATGTTTTCGGTGTTCCTTACTTGGCTAAGATAGAGGATGGCCTTTCTTTCATTTATTTCCTTGACCCTCATACAGGCTGGTGCTTCCACATGCGACAGCCTGTAATTGTCTGTAACACAAAGAGTTGCCTTTAAGTTATAGGCAAGGTTTCCCGTTATGCCTAGCTCCTCCTCAATGATGTTATAGACGTCGGTGTCATGCTCTACACCGACGTTGATGCCTCCAGATTATATCACTTTCTGCTGGATAGCTTCGTCCAGAATAATCTTCTCTGACCCCAGAATGTTGACGAGACTAAAGATGCCTGGCGCTGACGCCAAGATGTCAGCCGCGTCAGATGGCATAATATTGCCTGCATTTAGTACAACAACTTTACCTACAGCGTCAGAGGTCAGCGCCACCGCTTCACTAATGGCCTGACTAATTACTGAACAATGCTGGGAGACGAGCCACGTCATCTACGTCGTTATCGAAAATACATCCAAACTAGAACTCTATAAATCCTGTATTTAAGACCGCAGGTTCGATTGTTTCAGCTAAGCTGACTTGTACTAGCCTGTTTAGCTATTAATGATAATCATTTAAACAGTAATGTTACGCGGAAGCGACAATTAACACAAAAAATTTTCAAAACTTTCTTTAATGTTGTTTACGTCAATAATAACAGCGTATTTAAGGACGAAATTTTCACTGTTTCTTATTTCATAGTTACTCATGTAATTATACAGGTTCCACCTGGGTAACCTGGCAATGGGTTCACAAAACTGACATATTTTCATACTGTTTTCATACACCTCAGCATTACTGGGGTACAAAAAACATTTCGGACACTGTACCTGTTTGTCTGGCGAGACGCTCACGAGTCTTGTGCCGATGTCAAGTTTGAAGCTCAAACTGGATTGTTAATTGTTGTGGAAGCTATGTTCCTCTGTAGCCTCCTGGAGCCCCATTTGATCTTGGCACTCCAGGACTTCTTGAGGGAGTGTGGAGTCGTGAGAGGGCAATACCACCGGCAGAAGTTTACTAAAGCCCCTACATCTTGTAGCGTCGAGCTCCCTCACGGCTTTTGTTAGTGCCTGTGAGTGTGCCTCGTGGTCTTGGGTCCCGAGCGGGTTTGATGATACATTTATTAAGCAGGTAGTAATTTTAGCGAGTTCGGCGGTGGTCATGTCTTTGTAAGGAAGAAGTTTGAAGGCAGCGCTCATCAGCTAATGCTGGCGGGTGAAGTCGAGGAGCATGGTGCCTGAGAAACTTTTGACAGAGTCGCTATTATTATCTGTATTATCATCATCACTATGACCGCTCTCCTCGATATTAATTTCGGTATTAATATCATCATTATTCCCGCTGTCCTAGGTATTAATTTCTGTATTACCATACATAGTGGCATTAACGGAGCCAATATTTGTGTCTGGCCTGGAAGATTCAACCTGGTCCTTATCGTTGTCTATATCTTTCGACACTGACCCTGAAGACTGGTCTCTCTCAGACTCCCCTCGGAAACAACAACACAACACTCTCACAATTTTCTTAATCACTGATAAACACATTTTTGATGCGAATAAATCTGTTTTAATTACCAAAATATATAGGTACAGTACAATCATCACATCTATAAATCTACTGCATAATTTAGTAAAGTTAGAATGTAACGACTAAACCACACATCAGAAAGTTTAGAAGGACAAAGCTTTGGTCCGTCCTGGACAATCATCGATTCTTATAATGTATTGATAATGAACAGGACATTCTCAGCCACGTTACTGTCACTCATCGTCTGATAACTTACAATGTACTAACCTGTTTGTGGAGAATATTGTTTGGTGGTAGACAGCAGGAAGAATGTTGGAGAGTTCGGAGTAGTTGGTAGTGAGAGTTGTGGGGAGGTTGTTACAGTTGTGGGGAGGTTGTTAGCGAGAGTTGTGGGGAGGTTGTTAGCGAGAGTTGTGGGGAGGTTGTTAGTGAGAGTTGTGGGGAGGTTGTTAGTGAGAGTTGTGGGGAGGTTGTTAGTGAGAGTTGTGGGGAGGTTGTTAGTGAGAGTTGTGGGGAGGTTGTTAGTGAGAGTTGTGGGGAGGTTGTTAGTGAGAGTTGTGGGGTGGTTGTTAGCGAGAGTTGTGGGGAGGTTGTTAGTGAGAGTTGTGGGGTGGTTGTTAGTGAGAGTTGTGGGGTGGTTGTTAGTGAGAGTTGTGGGGAGGTTGTTAGTGAGAGTTGTGGGGAGGTTGTTAGCGAGGGTTGTGACGAGGTTGTTATTATCGAGTTGTGACGAGGTTGTTAGCGAGAGTTGTGACGAGGTTGTTAGTGAGAGTTGTGAACAGTTGGTAGTGAGAGTTGTGAACAAGTTGTTAGCGAGAGTTGTGAACAAGTTGTTAGCGAGAGTTGTGAACAAGTTGTTAGCGAGAGTTGTGAACAAGTTGTTAGCGAGAGTTGTGAACAAGTTGTTAGCGAGAGTTGTGAACAAGTTGTTAGCGAGAGTTGTGAACAAGTTGTTAGCGAGAGTTGTGAACAAGTTGTTAGCGAGAGTTGTGAACAAGTTGTTAGCGAGAGTTGTGAACAAGTTGTTAGCGAGAGTTGTGAACAAGTTGTTAGCGAGAGTTGTGAACAAGTTGTTAGCGAGAGTTGTGAACAAGTTGTTAGCGAGAGTTGTGAACAAGTTGTTAGCGAGAGTTGTGAACAAGTTGTTAGCGAGAGTTGTGAACAAGTTGTTAGCGAGAGTTGTGGGGAGGTTGTTAGCGAGAGTTGTGGGGAGGTTGTTAGCGAGAGTTGTGGGGAGGTTGTTAGCGAGAGTTGTGGGGAGGTTGTTAGCGAGAGTTGTGGGGAGGTTGTTAGCGAGAGTTGTGGGGAGGTTGTTAGCGAGAGTTGTGGGGAGGTTGTTAGCGAGAGTTGTGGGGAGGTTGTTAGCGAGAGTTGTGGGGAGGTTGTTAGCGAGAGTTGTGGGGAGGTTGTTAGCGAGAGTTGTGGGGAGGTTGTTAGCGAGAGTTGTGGGGAGGTTGTTAGCGAGAGTTGTGGGGAGGTTGTTAGCGAGAGTTGTGGGAGGTTGTTAGCGAGAGTTGTGAACAGTTGGTAGCAAGAGTTGTGAACAGTTGGTAGTAAGAGTTGTGAACAGTTGGTAGTGAGAGTTGTGAACAGTTGGTAGTAAGAGTTGTGAACAGTTGGTAGCAAGAGTTGTGAACAGTTGGGAGTAAGAGTTGTGAACAGTTGGTAGTAAGAGTTGTGAACAGTAGGTAGCAAGAGTTGTGAACAGTTGGTAGTGAGAGTTGTGAAGTTGTTAGCAAGAGTTGTGAACAGTTGGTAGTGAGAGTTGAGAACAGTTGGTAGCAAGAGTTGTGAACAGTTGGTAGTGAGAGTTGTGAACAGTTGGTAGTGAGAGTTGTGAACAGTTGGTAGCAAGAGTTGTGAACAGTTGGTAGCAAGAGTTGTGAACAGTTGGTAGCAAGAGTTGTGAACGGTAGGTAGCAAGAGTTGTGAACAGTTGGTAGCAAGAGTTGTGAACAGTTGGTAGCAAGAGTTGTGAACAGTTGGTAGTGAGAGTTGTGAACAGTTGGTAGCGAGAGTTGTGAACAGTTGGTAGCGAGAGTTGTGAACAGTTGGTAGCGAGAGTTGTGAACAGTTGGTAGTGAGAGTTGAGAACAGTTGGTAGCAAGAGTTGTGAACAGTTGGTAGTGAGAGTTGTGAACAGTTGGTAGCGAGAGTTGTGAACAGTTGGTAGCAAGAGTTGTGAACAGTTGGTAGCAAGAGTTGTGAACAGTTGGTAGCAAGAGTTGTGAACGGTAGGTAGCAAGAGTTGTGAACAGTTGGTAGCGAGAGTTGTGAACAGTTGGTAGCGAGAGTTGTGAACAGTTGGTAGCGAGAGTTGTGAACAGTTGGTAGCGAGAGTTGTGAACAGTTGGTAGCGAGAGTTGTGAACAGTTGGTAGCGAGAGTTGTGAACAGTTGGTAGCGAGAGTTGTGAACAGTTGGTAGCGAGAGTTGTGAACAGTTGGTAGCGAGAGTTGTGAACAGTTGGTAGCGAGAGTTGTGAACAGTTGGTAGCGAGAGTTGTGAAGAAATTGGTATATGCTGTAATCATCTTGCATTACTCTCTCATAGGCTTCAGATGCGACCAAACTGGCATCAACTATGACTTAAATTAATTAAGATGGAGGGTAGAAATATCCTAATCTTCTCTATTGTTTTGAGATGCATCTTATTGTCTCAATAAACTTTCTCGAACTTGTACTTGAATGACTTAAGATTTCGTCGTTACTTGCATGTCACATAAGTCATTCAGATATCAAATCATAGTTATTAATGAATTATCTAGCTCTAATAGTCACTTACCTAGTGCATCGTTATGACAGATTTAGTGTGTGTGTACTCAACTAGTTGTGTTTGCGGGGGTTGAGCTCTGGCTCTTTGGTCCCGCCTTTCAACCGTCAATCAACTGATGTACAGATTCCTGAGCCTACCGGGCTCTGTCATATCTACATTTGAAACTGTGTATGGAGTCAGCCTCCACCACATCACTTCCTAGTGCATTTCATTTAATACTACTCTGACACTGAAAAAGTTCAGAGTAGTGTGTGTGTGTGTGTGTGTGTGTGTGTGTGTGTGTGTGTGTGTGTGTGTGTGTGTGTGTGTGTGTGTGTTTGTGTGTACTCATCTATTTGTGCTTGCGGGGTTGAGCTTTGGCTCTTTGGTCCAGCCTCTCAACTGTCAATCAACTGGTGTACAGATTCCTGAGCCTACTGGGCTCTATCATATCTACATTTGAATCTGTGTATGGAGTCAGCCTCCACCACATCAATGCCTAGTGCATTCCATCCGTTAACTACTCTGACACTGAAAAAGTTCGTTCTAACGTCCCTGTGGCTCATGTAGGTACTCAGTTTCCACCTGTGTCCCCTTGTTCGCGTAGCACCAGTGTTGAATAGTTTATCCTTGTTTACCCGGTCGATTCCCCTGAGGATTTTGTAGGTTGTGATCATGTCTCCCCTTACTCTTTTGTCTTCCAGTGTCGTAATGTGCATTTCCCGCAGCCTTTCCTCGTAACTCTTGCCTTTTAGTTCTGGGGCTATTCTAGTGGCATACCTTTGGACTTTTTCCAGCTTCGTCATGTGCTTGACAAGGTACGGGCTCCATGCTGGGGCCGCATACTCCAGGATTGGTCTTATATATGTGGTGTACAAGATTCTGAATGATTCCTTACACAGGTTCCTGAACGCTGTTCTAATGTTAGCCAGCTGCGCATATGCCGCAGACGTTATTCTTTTTATGTGGGCTTTAGGAGACAGGTTTGGTGTGATATCAACTCCTTGATCTTTCTCTCTGTCTGTTTCATTAAGTACTTCGTCTCCTATTCTGTATCCTGTGTCTGGCCTCCTGTTTCCACTGCCTAGTTTCATTACCTTAAAATTTACTCGGGTTGAACTTTAGTAGCCATTTGTTGGACCATTCATGCAGTCTGTCTAGGTCATCTTGTAGTCTCATACTGTCTTCCTCCGTCTTAATCCTCCCCATAATTTTTGCATCATCAGCAAACAATGAGAGGAATGATTTTATATCATCTGGAAGAACATTTACATATATGAGAAACAGTATGGGTCCAAGAACTGAACCCTGCGGGACCCCACTGGTGACGTCTCGCCAATCTGATACCTCACCCCGCACAGTAGCTCGCTGCCTTATGTTACTTAGGTACTCCCTTATCCAATGGAGTACCTTCCCTTTCACTCCTGCCTGCATCTCCAGTTTTCGCACTAGTCTCTGGTTTGGCACTCTGTCAAAGGCTTTCTGGCAATCAAAAAATATGCAGTCTGCCTACCCCTCTCTTTCTTGTCTGATCGTAGAATTCAATTAGTCCTGTGAGGCATGACTTGCCATCCCTGAAACCATGTTGGTGTTGTCACAAAGTTCCTTCGCTCCAGATATTCAACTAGCTTTTTTCGCACAATTTTCTCCTTTATGCATAACTTGCATACCATTTCTTGCATGGTATGCAAGTTAAGGATACTGGCCTGTAGTTCAGTGCCTCCTGTCTATCCCCTTTCTTGTATATCGGGAGTACGTTTGCCGCCTTCCAAATTTCTGGCAGTTCACCTGTTACCAGTGATTTGTTGTAGACCATGGAGAGTGGCAGGCACAGAGCTTCTGATCCCTTAGAGCCCACGGTGAGGTTCCATCCAGGCCTGTAGTCTTTGTCACGTCCAAATCTAGCAGATGCTTCCTCACCTCCCCACTGGTAATCACAAGCTCCTCTAGTGGTGTCTGGTTTGATGTTCCCTCTCTTACCTCTGGGACTTCGCCTTGCTCTGAGTTGAGGACCTCCTTGGATGTCTTATTGAGTTCCTCGCAGACTTCCTTGTCATTTGTATTTAATTTTTCTGCCCCTACCCTCAGTTTCATTACCTGTTCCTTCACTGCTGTTTTCCTCCTGATGAGGCTATGCAGCAGTTTGGGTTGAATCTTTGCCTTGCTCGCTATGTCATTTTTATATTGCCTCTAACTCTCTTCTCACCCTGACGTATTCATTCATGGCGCTCTGGTATCTTTCGCTGCTCTCTAGTGTTCTATTGTTTCTATAGTTTTTCCCCGCCCATTTACTTTGGTGCTTTGCTGGCTTACAAATCTGATTAAACCATGGGTTTCTCATCTGAATTTCTTTTTTTTCCTTTTGGACTGGGACGAACTTGTCTGCTGCCTCCTTACACTTCTGTGTGATGTAGTCCATCATGTCTTTAACCGTCTTTCCTCTGAGCTCTGTTTCCCAAACTATTTCAGTTAGGAATTTTCTCATTTCCTCATAGTTTCCCTTCCAGAATGCCGGCTTCTTGCTTTCTGATCCCTTCCTTGAGTACATTAACCCTTCTTCGACCAGATATTCAAACAACAGTACACTGTGATCACTCATACCCACGGGGGCTTCAAGACCGATTTCCCTCATGTCTGAATCGTTCAGAGTGAATATTAAGACGAGTCTTGTGGGTTCATCATTGCCCCTCATTCTCGTGGGACCTTTGACATACTGACTTAAAAAGTTTCTAGTTGCCACTTCAAACAGTTTTGCTCGCCATGTTTCCTCACCATGTGGTTCCTTGTTTTCCCAGTCTATCCTTCCATGATTAAAGTTCCCCATTATGAGCAGATGGGATCGATTTCTACAGGCAGCACCGGCTGCTCTCTCAATGATAGTGTTAACAGACATGTTTCTGTCATACTCTTGCCTGGGTCTTCTTTCATTTGGTAGTGGGTTATATATCACTACTACTACTACTCTTGGTCCTCCCATTGCCATGGTGCCTGTTATGAAGCCTCTGAACCTTTCGCAGCCCGGAATAACCATCTCCTCGAAACTCCATTCCTTTCTCATCAGTAGAGCCACTCTACCTCCTCCCCTTCCTTCCCCCTCTTTCCTTATTACAGTGTAGTCATGTGGAAACACTGCATTCATTATGATTCCTGAGAGTTTTGTTTCTGAGAGTCCAATTACATCTGTTTTTTTGTGAGCTACGGGTTGAATATTCACTTGTCTCTTTAGTGTGCTGCACCCAGCAAGCTGCAGCCAGCCGTAAGCTGTCAACTGTCACCTGTCACTAAAGTGCTCAGCTTCACCCAAGTTATTTTTGGTCGGATAGTTCCATCATTCTTCAGCAGAAACCGGAATGGTATACAAGGAGACCAGGATTTTCCACAATCAACAATTGGTAGTCATTGGTACTAAAATCAACTACACGTCAGTCATCTAACATCATCGATTTTTTTTTAAGAACATGTGTTGTGTAATAATGTTAAAATGATATTTTGCTCAATTTTGTTGTCAATCAATTGTATAAAATATCTGAGAGTTAAGATCTCTGAATCCCTAGGAACAAAATTTTGGAAACCCTGAATGTTGAAAACTAGAAATATAGTAGTGAAATTCTAGAAAAGTGGATATATAAAAAAAAATTACATGGACCTGTTTAAGAAAGAGCTCTATTAGGAGAACTATTGCACTGCGCCTAAGACATAGGTTCTAGAAATGATAAGGGTAGCAGTTTCCTTGCTCCGAGTTCATTGGTGCAAGAGGGGTGGACAACATGATCCTGATACTCTTAGCTCGAAGTATGTGGACATTCTATTGCTGACTAATTTCAGAACTGTGATATTAAAATTAGTATTGATAATAGCGACTTCCTTTTAAGGTTGGGAAAATCGCATGTGGACATTGATTTTGAATGTTTGGTTAATTAAGTGACATGCTGTGGCATAAAGTGACCACAGGTGATGAGTGGAACACATGAATGACGAACACGTCGATGGACGACGAAGGCCAATGATTTTTGTTCGCCAGATTTTGTGATAGGGATTGGGATATTGAATTTAGTTATATCAAGTCTGGGTATAGGATGTTTTATTCTTCCAGATGTATTGGGAAGATTGCTGGACTGTAAACAACATTATAGTTGTAGAGTGAACCAGCCAAGCTGATTTGGCTGGAATAAACTTTGAGGCGTTGGTTCAATTTTTATATAAAGTAAAGGATTGGCCCTGGTAACCGTTACACCACTGCTACCTCAAGATCGACCAAGGCATTTAATATCCAGTCAGAAGCCTTCCCAGACCTCCCTACAAGAGGCGCCACGAGTGGTGCCACCACACAACACCTCAACTACTGGACGAGTAACTCCCGCGGCAGCAGCCAATCACAGACCCAGGAGTCGCCACTCATCCAGCCCGGCCAAACACCGACTCAGCCATCGCCACCAACCCATCCTTGGATCAAATCCATTTTATCCAACAGTTAACCCCAAAGACGAATTCATCAATTTTAACATTGTTCGTTCAAAACGAAGTAAGTAAGTAAGTAATTATCAAAAGAAGGCACCAAACCGGGAAGGCTATGTAGCACCATCAAATACGCAAAATAATCAGAGGGCGCTAAATATCACCAAGGATGCCAATACGAGAACAAAAACGCATAAGGCGAACGATATCAAAAGTATCCGTGTCACCAAGAATTCTATCGAGGGGCAGGTGACCGCGAGGGGCGGTCGGAAAGCAAGACACACGCTCGTCCTGGAAGTCAGGACATTCAAGAAGGACATGCACGACCGTAAGAGGGACAATGCAACTAGGACAATAAGGAGCAGGGCGGCGCTCCATCAAGTGACCATGGGTTAAGCGAGTATGGCCAATACGCAACCTCGCCATAGCTGTTTCCCACCGCCGGTTACAGTGGAAGGAGGACGGCCACGAGGAAACACAAGATTTAAGAGTACGTAGCTTGTTACCAGTAACAGACAACCAAGAAGCCTGCCAACGGGTAAGGACTGAAGAATGGATAACCGGGTAAAAGTCGGAATATGGAATGCCTTTACGAGAGATGGGACAAGAGCGGACAGCTTCCTTGGCGGCAGCATCCGCACGCTCATTTAAAGACACACCAATATGGCAGGGAACCCAACAAAACTCAACCGACTTAAATTTACTGTGAACAAGAAACAGCCAATGTTGGATCTCGACAACTACTGGATGAACCGGATTAAAGGACCCGAGAGCCATGAAGGCACTACGAGAGTCAACAACAACTACAAAGGAAGACACACAACGAGAAAGCAGGAGACGAAGAGCATAGAGAATAGCATAAAGTTCCGCTGTAAAGATGCTAGTCTCCGGAGGCAAGCGACACATATAAGTGCGATCAGGAAAAACAACAGAGTAGCCAACACCGTCCGCTGACTTAGACCCATCGGTGAAGACAGAAACGGAGCGGGAGTGAGAAGAAAAGTGCTCGAGGAAAAGGCGTTTTAGAACCGTAGGAGGGGTAAAAGCTTTAGTGATAAGGGTCAAGAATGTACAAAACCGCGGAAGAGGGACCCTCCACGGGGGCAAAGAAGGAACAACACGAGGAGAAACATCAGAAATACGAACGGAAAGAGAATCCTGTAGGCGAGATAACCGGAAAAGCATCAAGACGGCGAAGAGTAGTAGGAGAAGCAGACGAGTAAGCAGGGCAACCATAATCGAGCTTAGACAGGACGAGAGAGGAATGCAAAGCAAGGAGAGTGCGCCTATCTGCCCCCCAAGAAGTATGGGACAAGACCCGAAGGAGGGTAAGGGCCTTAGAGCACTCAACACGGAGGTAAGAGATATGGGGAGACCAAGACAACGAGTGTCAAGGAATAACCCCAAAAGCTTCGCGGAATCTTTGTATTCAAGGGGATGACCATAAAGTGACAAAGAGGGACGAAGAACAACCCGTTTCCGTGTAAAAGTCATGGCACAAGTCTTAGAAGTAGAGAACTTGAAGCCATGATCTGTGGCCCAAGACGACACGGCATCAATTGCAAGTTGAAGCCGGCGTTGAAGGAGAGGCGAATCATCACCCTGACAACAAAGGGTAAGATCATCGACATAGAGAGCGGAGAAGACACCAGAAGGAAGAGAGGAAAGAAGACCATTGAGGGCAACCAGAAAAAGAGTAGTGCTCAGAACACTACCCTGGAGCACACCTTCGTATTGCTGAAAAGAGGGAGAGAGAGCGGTACCAAGGCGCACCCGAAAGGAACGACGAGAGAGGAAGCTGCGGAGAAAGAGAGGGAGATGACCACGAAGGCCAAAAGAATGAAGTTGAGATAGGATATGATAACTCCAAGTGGTGTCGTAAGCCTTTTCCAGGTCAAAAAGGAGGGCAACAACGGAGGTCTTTGCAGCAAAAGCAGTACGAATATAGACCTCCAAGTTCACCTGGACATCTGTCGTGCTGCGGCACTTGCGGAAACCAAATTGAGAAGGGGAGAGGAGGTGATGGTGTTCCAGGAACCACATCAGACGAACGTTAACCATACGTTCAAAGAGTTTGCAGACACAACTTGTGAAAGCAATAGGGCTAAAGTCCTTAGGGGAAGTACCCAGAGACCCCGGTTTGCGAACAGGGAGGACAACGGCATCGAGCCAGTCCTCAGGGACTGACGACGACTCCCAGATCAAATTATACAGACTCAGTAAATACTGAGACGTGCTCGGAGGGAGATGGCGAAGCATCTCATAATGAATACCATCGGAGCCCGCCGCCGTAGAACCGCAGAGGGCCAGGGCAGAACGAAGTTCAGAGAGAGAGAGAGAAGGGATCATTATAGGGAAGCTGAAGATGAGTGCAGAAATCTAAAGGAGGAGACTCAAGGACAGGTTTACGAAGAAGGAAAGATTGGGGAAGATGAAGACCAGAGCTAACAGAAGAAAAGTGGGAACCCAGTTCGGAAGCGACCTGCAACGGGTCCGCCACAAGAGTATCATGGAGGTGAAGGACTGGTGAAACATCGGGGACGAACTTACCCGCTATCTTGCGGATACGCTTCCAGATCTGGGACAGAGGGGTTTCGGACGTAATTGTTGAGACATAAGCCCAGCAAACACAAATCATCTACACAACGTTCGCCTATCTCTTGCCATAGGTGTGGGAATGATTTGCATTGAGAATGGTGCAGGAAAGCCTTTGAGAAACTTTTACTCAAAAAATCCAAACACAAAGGTTTAATTATAAATTGTTTTTCTACAATTATTTTCTTCCAAATGTAAAACAAATAGTTTTTACATGTTTAAATATAAAATTTATGGTGTTTTTTTGTAAAATTCATTAATAAATTGTGAATGATATATATTGGCTGAGTGAAACCTTTATAATCCATTTAGTTATAATTTGAACAGAAAAAAGTATTTTTCCAAATTTTCTAAAAATTGCTCTTTTTAACACAATTTGACTCCTTATACATTCCACTAAACACTATATCATGTTTAAATATATAATTTATGTATTATTCTCTAAAATAATTTATATAAATTATATAAGTTGTTGGAAAGTGGTGTTAAGGATTCTGAAACCATTTATTGTGTTAATATGTTCTTATTAACTATGTCTCAAGTTCACAGTTTATCAAACAAGAATATTAACATTCGTCAACTCTTAAAATCTTATATGTTATCTTGCTGGTGCAAAAAAGGGTGAATCTTTAGGAACAGCTATAGTATCTATATATCACAAATGGTGTTTTCCCTAACTCAAACAATGTAGGGTTTATTATTCTACACATATTTCTAATGACTCTTAGATGTTTACATTCTCTGAAGTATAATTGTGAAGGCTGTGTCCATCACTCCCAACACAGATTCTTAAACTCGTCTCTGCAGGTTCAACTATATAATTAGTTTCCATTTTGAATTTCCATGGACATTTGTATCCAAAATGAAACCAATGTGGTTTCCTTCAGCGCCTTCAGCCAGCACATTTGCTCATTCATTTCCACAGATTCCAACAAGGTAGGGGATTTACAGAAATTTGTATATTCATATTGTTATATATTAAAAATATGAATGCAGTTCAATATGATAAGACAAATACATGAGTTTATGATAAATTCGTTTTCTGTGATATACCATTGATATGCTCTTTTTTTCTTTAAACGGCAGACTAAACTAAAGTGCTCACATCAACAGATTTGATGTATAAATGGTCAACGCTCAACAGAGTTAGTATAAATGTATTAGTATAAATCTTACTTGTCTCATTGTTAATTCACATTCAATGTCAACTTGTGGTTTTGATGTGGCACGTTTGGCCAAGACACCCCACCCCATTATGCACCCCATACCCATCTTGTGGGCGGTTGTGGAAAGGGTTACAGAGGCACATAATGGGCTCAGGGACTGAACCCCACAATTCATTTAGCTAAGCAAGTTATAATCTTGATGAGCTAGTTACAAAATTCAATATAAGTCATCACATCAACAATGGGTTCGAGATCGACCTCAAGTACAGGTTCTAAATTAAGCAACTGACATATGTGGAGAGCTAGTGTCAAAATTTATATGTTTGTCCTGCACACCGTCCCCCATCCAGTGGGCAGCGGTGGATAGGTTACAATCACTTAGTTGTTATCTACAGTTAGCAAACTGGGGATATTTGGCTAAAATTTCTGGTAGCAGATCATTTTGAATGAAATATTGACACATCGCTGGAACATTGGTTATAGAATTGTCTCTAAATTCATGTATCTTTTCGCACTCCATCACATAGTGACGGAGGGTGTGCGAATAATTTTGTTGACACAGTTTACATTTGGTCAGGTCTACATCAGCAGATAATGAGAATTCCCAGAGATACTTGTAACCGAGTCTAAGCCGAGCAGTAGTAACATCTAGAAGTCTGCTGATTTTATTGGATGATCCATAGATGTGTGGCTCCTCTTGTATGATATGTATGATAGATGGAATTACTAGTTCCAGTTTCTAGGCAGGCGATGAGTACTCACAATAACCTTAATTAAGCGTCAAAACAAAAATGTGTATACTCTTTTTACTCTCCTGACCTTAGTTCTCGAGCTATGTATTTCATTTTGGTACCAACGTGTTCGCAATAACATTCTCTAGAAGAAAATCAGCAAAAACGGTCACCAAAAGTTATATGAATACCAGCACCCAATAAATACCTACGTAGATGACTCGCCGTGAGTGCCCAAGAGCAACAAAATGTTTTTACTCTTGGGATTATTATCACTTCCACACTTGTCCTACAGCGTTAATTTTGGTATCAATGTACTCGCAATGAAATTCCCAACACGGTGATATGAATATAAACGTAGAATAATGGTCGCTGCCCACCCGCAAGAGTGTGGGAAGTGGCGGAACTGTTACCCAGTATTGGTGACAAGACGACACATGGGCGATACAGTGCTTTGAAAGTTTATAATTATATCACTGTCCTGACATTATTATTGTATGTACGTCATTCATTTTTGTGCCAATGTTTTCGCAATAGAATGTTCTATGAGCCCGTAGGTAAAAAAGAGCAACAAAGCGTAAGATAGAATAGCACCATATATAAAACAACGCTGGTACATATCAGTGAGCGTCAAACACACACGAAATGTGTGTGTTTGATGGTGGTCAAACGATGTTTGATGTGTTTGATCAGGTGATGTCCTGATCCGCATAATTAAAGTATGAATTATGTTGAGAAAAAATAAGAAAAAAGGGAAAAAACAGGGGTGGGAGAAACATGACAGAAAAAGAGTAAAAATACAATTTGGTCAACAAAACAGCATTGTTTAAAATAAAAGATATGGATTGACATTTTGGGGGTTAGGTTGGTAGGTTACATTGAGTTAATTAGGTAGTACTTAGTGTTTATCTGTTATAGATAGGAGCTGCCTGGTATGGGCCAATAGGCCTTCTGCAGTTACCTTTGTTTTTATGTTTTTGCCCTGTAACCTAAATGGTTAGAGAGGCACATATATGGGCTTAGGGACTGAACCCCACACTACATTTAGCTAAGCTGGTTACAATCTTGATGATATAGTTACAAAATTCTGTATAAGTCGTCACATTATCAATGGGTTCGAGATCAACCACAATTTCCTGAATAGATATAACAAAGGGGATATTAATAGGGTATTAAAATTGTCAACACAAGATAGAACACGAAACAATGGGTATAAATTGGATAAGTTTAGATTTAGGAAAGACTTGGGTAAATACAGGGTCAGTAACAGGGTTGTTGATTTGTGGAATTTTTCTTAACTTATAAATTTATTTTTATTTATCTTAAACTGGTTGGGAGAGGTACAGTTTTTAACATAATTGGGAAGGTCATTCCACATTCGAGGTCTCTTGATTTGTAAAGCATTTCTAGTTTGACTAAGTCGTACTCTTGGAATATCAAATAGGTATTTGTTTCTGGTGTGGTGCTCATGGGATCTGTTACAACCTTCTAGGAAGCTTTTAAGGTCAGGATTGACATTACAGTGCAGCGTTTTATATATATAAAATACACATGAGAGTATGTGCAGGGACTTAATATCTAACATATTCAGAGATTTGAGTAAGGGGTCCATATATACTGCCCGGTTGCCTGAAATGCTATAGGCCTAAGAACATAAGAACATAAGAACAAAGGTAACTGCAGAAGGCCTATTGGCCCATACGAGGCAGCTCCTATTCTATAACCACCCAATCCCACTCATATACTTGTCCAACCCGTGCTTGAAACAATCGAGGGACCCCACCTCCACAATGTTACGCGGCAATTGGTTCCACAAATCAACAACCCTGTTACTGAACCAGTATTTACCCAAGCCTACTATAGTGGCTTTAGGTATTGTATGCACTAGCTCTATCTATAAATCCAACATTATGTTTGTAAATCAACTATGTATGTACTTTCCTGAATAAAATTGACTTTACTGTACACTTATATTCTCTCTAAACTTATTTCAATTTCAATTTCAATTTCTTATATTCTCTGTGGATTTGTTACCCCTATCGTTTGGGAGAAAAAAAATGACTAATACGTTCGGCGAATGACTTTGACTTCAACTTCACTTTGACTTCGTTCATGTCATCGTATTTTCCGTAATATATAAAGGTTATGACAATGCAATTATATTATTGTGTGCAAATAAGTTTGAAATTTCATGTACCCTAAAAATATTAAAATAAAGAATAAGAATAATTAAATAATTGTTGTAGTAAATTGTCACACGTTCATCATACGCAAACGAACACACAGTTTGGAGCGTCAGTACAAGACCGCCGCCATTTTAAAACACGGCTTCGAATGTAAGTAATGTTTTTCTCGTACTAACACTGTGTTATACAATAGATTTGGTCTTGAATTCACAAATTTAGTTGTTACATCTGACAGAGTATGTTAGACGGTGTAATGCTGGTCCATGTTAACGTATTTGTGGGCTTGGTTGGTTTAAATGTGGAGGCGAGGCCTGGCAGTGCTGGTGTATGTGGAGGCGAGGCGAGGCCTGGCAGTGCTGGTGTATGTGGAGGCGAGGCCTGGCTGTGCTGGTGAGTATGTGGAGGCGAGGCCTGGCAGTGCTGGTGTATGTGGAGGCGAGGCGAGGCCTGGCAGTGCTGGTGTATGTGGAGGCGAGGCCTGGCTGTGCTGGTGAGTATGTGGAGGCGAGGCCTGGCAGTGCTGGTGTATGTGGAGGCGAGGCGAGGCCTGGCAGTGCTGGTGTATGTGGAGGCGAGGCCTGGCTGTGCTGGTGAGTATGTGGAGGCGAGGCCTGGCAGTGCTGGTGTATGTGGAGGCGAGGCCTGGCAGTGCTGGTGTATGTGGAGGCGAGGCCTGGCTGTGCTAGTGTGTATGTGGAGGCGAGGCCTGGCTGTGCTAGTGTGTATGTGGAGGCGAGGCCTGGCAGTGCTGGTGTATGTGGAGGCGAGGCCTGGCCGTGCTAGTGTGTATGTGGAGGCGAGGCATGTACAACACTCCCCAATAGGAAGAAAACCCACTGGGTTCTAGGCTAGGTTAGGCTTATCTGTAATAATTGAATTAAGCCTAGCAAAGCCTAGAACCTAGTTCAGTAATTTAAAAAATGTTGTAACTTGAAAAATGCCATTCAATACATTACACAATTTAAATATTTTCAGGCAATCAACACAACCCTCATGTTGGCTAACCCTCTCTCATGTTGGTCAATAATTTAATTATTTTTTTATGGAGTAATCTTTGCTGTTGAAATGTAGTCTTTTTGAGACTACATTTCAAATGTAGTGTGTGTGGAGGCGTGTATGTTAGGTATTACCTAATATACACGGTGTAATATATCTATCTGTGTGAAATAGATTAAATCCATTTATTTGATATTCAGCTAATAGTTCTGTATTTTCTACATTCATCCATGTTTTGGTAAGTGCAATAATATGTATTGTTTCATTGCAGATTAGAGATTCAAGATAGTTCTAGATTTCCGAAGTACTGAAACGCGCGCCATACAGGCTTGGTGGATCTAGGTGCAAGGTAAAATTATTTACATTTACTTGTTTTGTATTTGTTTTGTATTTATATGCATATATGCATTTATATGCATTATTCTATAGAATAATAGATCTCGTAATAATTTTGCAAAAATAGTGGCATTTACTATTTTTAAAAGATTATTAAAAAATTTACTGATATGGTGCATTCGGAAGGGCGAAGAGGGAGAACGGCCTGTTGACATAGCTCGGGTGCAGGGGGGGGGGGGGTTGTGTAAAAGCCTGGTTTGTGCCTCGGAGAGGCTATGGGATCCAGTAAGTTCAGTAGAACTTCGGTTTCAACCCTTTTACCCTGTTGTAGCTCAGTCGATTAAGGCAGTGTCTGGGATGCTCCCGGACGCAGGTTCGAATCCTCGTCACGGCCCTTGTGGATTTGTTCATTTGATGCATCACGTTATTGTGATCTGTGTGTGTAATTCTTCACTTGCTACAGCAACAGGAATGTGTGTGTATGTATTTGTGTTGTTGAATATGACCGAAAGTGTAAGATTAATGATTCTAACACAAATCGTCTGAATATTTGTTTTTCTTCACTGTCGAGAGTAGTTAAAAAAATTTACTCGAGTTTATTTTCACACTTTATTTATGGTCCTTAAGTCCCTCTCCTTAATGCTGCTGCTGTTTCTCGCATCTTTGCATCGCTTGTATGTTTGGGGGTTTGGCCTCTTGCTATATATTGATTCCATTTGTGTGTGTTTGGGTCTCAGGCCCTCTCGCAATTTCTGTTGAACAAACCCCTTTTCCTAGTTCTGCATCTCTCCTTTGGTACAAATTTTGTTGTGCTTTTATCATATATTTCACAAAACTTGACATACATTTCATTTACTTCATGTCCTATCAGCAAGTGTTTGTCAAATTCTTTAAGGAAAGTTTATCATCCTGATTGCAGATCTCTAGCGATATTATGTCAACTTCTTGTGGATTCGCAATCATTATTTAATTTACCTTTAGGTGTTCTTTCACCAGCACAGCAACACTGTACCTCTCCCAACCAGTTTAAGATAAAAACTAAGTACTAACTAATTAACTCAATGTAACCTACCTTACCCCCAAAATGACAACCCATGTCTTCTATTTTAAACAATGCTGTTTTGTTGACCAAATTGTATTTTTGTTTTTTTCTGCAATGTTTCCCCCCCCCCCCCCACCACTCTACCACCACATTGAGTTTAGTAGCTCTGTGCACGTCAGGTGCTGTTTAATATACAGACCTACTCCTCCATTTGACCTAGTTTCTCTATCACATCTATATCACTTTGTGCTTTAGCCCTGGTGGAGCTTGGTCCACCAGGCTGTTGTTTGGAGTGGCCCGCAGATCCACATACAGTCTGCATATGATATACAGTCTGTTGATCAATTAAACTACAGTAGTTAGTTTTTATCATCCGAATGCACCAATATGTGTTCATTCTTCCCAGATGAAGGAACTAGGTAATATTCATCATCTGAATGCACCATCTGATGCTTTAACA
>NC_091161.1:44164376-44211116 GCF_040958095.1 Procambarus clarkii
ATCAGGTTAGGGGCAAGTTGGGGTCTAATTTCAAACATTAACCTGTCGAGTGTAATCCTCTCAAGAACTTAACACTTAAATGATGTCAGACATGGGGTCTGAAGGCACGAAGAAATCACAGTAATTCTCATTGATGTATCAATGAGAAAATGAGTAGGGGCTTGAGAGAAGGATTCGAATCTGTTCTGTGTACTCTCAAGCATCCCAGGCTGGAATTCTTTTGATCATGTTGTGGTACAGTTGTCTAAGGTGTTTGCTTGGGAGTCCTCAGAGCTTAGGTTCGACTCCTCCTCACGGCTTCCACTAATTTTTTCGTATGGGTCAGAATGTTTGCGAATTTGGCTTTGGGTATTATTAGTCGGTATCCAGCGGTCGGGTAAGATACCATGCCTCACTTTGATTAATTAGTTCTAGCAGAGGACTATAGTAAGGGAATTGAGGATGTAAGACACAATTGCTTTGCAAACCAGGGCAAGAGGTAAGAATTGAAAACGTGGTATGAGTCATGTTGCAATGGTGTTCCATTTAAAGTTGCAAGCTTAGTAAACGGAAATTTTGACAGTTAGAAAATAGTAGTTAAGGGCATGAGTTGTGAACGAAGTTAAAAGGGAAAATCAAAATGATTCCTGTAGTTTTTAAAAATGTTTCGTACATTAGGGAGTGGAAGGATGGTTTTTCAACTGTAATTTTCATGGCAATATTCTTGAATGAGGGGAAAGGGGAGAAATCGGAAAGAATTAATAAAAAAATCAAATTGATTCGTACAGTAGATAATTTTGTATACTTTAATTAAGGATTAGCAAGAAAGATACAGGAAGCATTAGGCTTAAGTTTCGGGAGGAGAAACGTTTAGGGAAATGTTTCAAATTGATTCGGTTTCAGTGAAGCAAAAAAGGATTTACAAAGATAACAGTGTAAAGGTTACTTCAAGGAAGGGTTTCTAATTATGTGGAACAATTAAGGTTGACAGATAGTAGATATGCATGTCGAGGTTAGTGCAAGCATGAGCGAACGTTCAGGGGGTGTGAAATACAATAACTGGTAGCAATGTATTTTCCCGTACAAGTGCAAAACACCTTCCTGACTGTCTCCCCTTCCATTAACCAGGTGACAAAAACTTCCCCTCCCCCCCCCCCGGCTCCGCCCACTCTACGCATTTAGTGTAAATAATGTCTATGCATCACTAACTATTCTTACCTAACCTAAATAGTCCTATTGTATGTAAATGAACGATTTATGTGTGATACTAACACAAAGTATCCCTCGGTGCGCCCTGTTAAAGCACCATTCACCTACCAGTGATCCATCGTCCTGTTGATCCACCATTCATCTAACGGTTCATGCCGTTATCCACCACCTACCAGCTCCTCCATCTAACAGACACCTAGCATCTGTTTTTTTTAACTAGCGTTAAGAATCATACATTAACGATTTAACCCAACCTAGCTTTCCTAACCTAACCTGTGATGTGTGTGTCATCCAGTGTATTAAGCACCATGTATCATGCTGCATATATTACAAATGTTGGAAAAAAAAGGTTGAGAAAGTAAATTATATATTTTTTAAATGTTTTTAGTGAATATTAAGGATAATCTAATATCAATTATACTGTTAGTTTAGTTCATTTATTATGCACCCCATACCCATCTTGTGGGCGGTAGTGGAAAGGGTTACAGAGGCACATAATGGGCTCAGGGACTGAACCCCACAATTCATTTAGCTAAGCAAGTTACAATCTTGATGAGCTAGTTACAAAATTCAATATAAGTCAACAATGGGTTCGAGATCGACCTCAAGTACAGGTTCTAAATTAAGCAACTGACATATGTGGAGAGCTAGTGTCAAAATTTGTGATTGTCCTGCACACCGCCCCCCCATCCAGTGGGCAGCGGTGGATAGGTTACAATCACTTAGTTACTACCTACAGTTAGCAAACTGGGGATATTTGGCTAAAATTTCTGGTAGCAAATCATTTTGAATTAAATATTGACACATCGCTGGAACATTGGTTATAGAATTGTCTCTAAATTCACGTATCGTTTCGCACTCCATCACAGTGACGGAGGGTGTGCGAATAATTTTGTTGACACAGTTTACATTTGGTCAGGTCTACATCAGCAGATAATGAGAATTCCCAGAGATACTTGTAACCGAGTCTAAGCCGAGCAGCAGTAACATCTAGAAGTCTGCTGATTTTATTGGATGATCCATAGATGTGTGGCTCCTCTTGCATGATAGTATGATAGATGGAATTACTGGTGTCAATTTCACTTTGCCTCAGATCTACAAGATCTTGTTGAAGTTCTCGGTGTACTGCTGCTCTGATTGCTCATTGACAATCCAAGGTTACACTCAACGGCTCCTTTAAAGGCAGATTCTTTGGCTAACTTATCAGCTCTATCATGCATTCGGAGGCCAACATGAGATGGAGACCACATGAAATGGACACTGTTACCATCCTTAATAATTTTGTTGTATTTGTGTCTAGCTTCGGACACGAGCATGTTACAGTTATGTCTTAAAGAGTTGAGAGCATTTAAGGATGATAAGGAGTCGCTTACAATTAATGTATCAAGTTTGGAGACTTGTACACATTTCAGTGCAAGGATCAAGGCAAATAGTTCAGTCTGAAGGGTAGAGGCCCAGTTGTTTATACGGACTCCCCACTCAAAGTATAGGCCAACGCCCATTGTCAGGACAACTGCACTTCCAGCTGCACCCGTGGTGCGGTGTAGGGAACCATCAGTGTATATAATTTGAGAGAGAATGCTCTGTGGACAGAGCATCAATATGGCTTAAGGCGTTGAGCTTTGCCTCAAGACGAAGCTTGGGCTGATCTCTAATTTGCTTCTTGGGTGGAAAGGGAGGGATTAAAACTGGAAAGGGTGTAACCTCCCACGGTGCAGGAAAGTGCCGTTGTTGTTTCTCTTGGTACAAATCATGAACCCCATGCATTCTGAGTCGAGTTCCAGTTTTTGTTATCCATTTGGAACAATGCTGATCTTCAATAAAGAAATTCTGGAGGGCTTCTGTGCAAGGATTAGGATGAGTTAGCCTAAGCATTTTTATACCAATTTGACAGTTAATTTCAGTAACACGATCAACAACGCTCAGAATATTAAGTTCCTTTCTCATATTAAGTATCTTTGTGGTACGAGGGCACCCAAGGATTATCCTCAAGGCTTCGTTCTGCAATTTTTCAAGCCCTCCAAGCTTTCTTTCAGGCATCAAAACAAGCAGAGGTGCAGCATAATCCACTAAAGATCTGATGTATGCAAAGTACATCATTTTGACAATTCTGACATTGGCACCATAGCCTGAGTGATAACCTGCAACAGCCTTGAGAGCTCGGAGCCTCTCTTTATACTGACGACAGAGTCTGAATACAACAGGACCATACAGTGGCACCTCAAGGCCAAAGTATTTGAATCTGTTTACATAGTCGAGCTGGGAGCCATCAGACAGTTGCATCTTGCGAACAGCTCCTCCCTGCTTGGGTGGGCGCCGATTTAGTATCTTTGTTTTCTCTGCTGAGATAATTAAACCTAGGTCCTGACATGAGTAATACAGAGTTAAGTGTGTTCTGCGTGTTAGCATACCCAGTGGTGTGTATCATTATATCATCAGCATAGCTAATGATGTGGACGTTGGGTTTGCTCGGTATAGAGTTTAACAGCGTGTTTATTAAGATATTAAATAAGGTAGGACTGAGGACACCACCCTGCGGGGTACCTAGTTCAAAGTCTCTTGTTACACTCCTATGCCCCTGGAAAAACACAGATGACTTCCTGTTGGATAAGTAACCCCTGATCCAACAAAGTCGACCACCAATATTCATTCTTGCAAGCTCACTCAAGATAACATGTCTATTTGCAATATCAAAGGCAGACTTAAGATCTAGGAAGGTGGTATATGACTTTTCAGTGTGCAGGGTAAGAAAGGTGGTGATGCAATGATGTACACACCTTCCATGCATGAAGCCATATATCTGGGGGGATAGCATGGTTCTTATTCTATGGAGGAGACGGTTTAGGACCATTCTCTCGAATGTTTTGCAAATGCAGCTAGTAAGGGAAATTGGGCGGAAAGCATTCTCTTGATTTGGCTTGGGAATTGGAATGATTATACTGTTGGTCCAAGAGTTAGGAAGCTCCCTAGTAACATAGCTCATATTATACAGCTCAAGCAGGGGATTCCCTGGTACTAAAGGGAGCAGACGCAATATGTTATAAGTGATACCATCTTCACCGGGGGATGTGGCTTTGCCTTTGTTTAGAGCCGCGAGTAATTCAAACTCGGTAAATGGCACGTTGCATTCATCTTCCTTGTGGAGCATGAAGTCAACGAGCCTTTCTCGATCTCCGTAACCAGCATTTAATCTGAACTGTATGTCTGGGGGAAGATTATTGAAGCTAGAGGTGGTTGCCCAAGCATCGACTAACTCGTTTGCTGTGTGTAGAGGGTGAGGGTGTGCTACTTGGCCGATCTTATCGCCTTTATTAAATAATTCTTTTAATATCCTTCCATGCCTGGCTGAGGGGGGTGTGAGAGTTGAGACTGTTAACAAAAGTTTCCCAGTTATCTTGCCTGAGCTCTGTCATGCGCTCCCTCGCCTTGGCTAGGGCTTTCTGAAAGAGCTTGAGCATTGCCGGCGTACGTGTTTCCCTATATGCAAGCCCAACTCGTCTGGCAGTGCGTTTCAAAGTACGCAGTTTGGGGTCATTGTAATAGGCATGGCGTTTATTACCTTTCATATCGTTCCGACTATTAGATGGTGCAGGGGGTTGACCTAAAAGGGTCAGCAAACATCTGAATGCTCTGTACTAGACCGTCGTTAAATGTCTGGACTGTGGAGGGATCATAAGTGCTGTACCACTCTGACACATGAGCAACAAAGTCTTCACGTCGAGCAGGAGGAACACTGACCCGTTTGCGTTTGAAAGTCCCACCGGGCAGGATGGTATTTCCTATACATAGAGTAGTCAATCAAGGGTGATGATCTGACAACAAATCTGTTACAATAGATGATGTGCACCAGACGTGAAAGACGTTGAAACCAACACAGAGGTCTAGAATGCCTCCACAAATATGCGTGGGTTCAAGGTCACCCACAATCTGCACATCTTGGTGACTATTTAGTAGCGACAGCAGTTGATTCCCGTTACCGTTACTGAAGCGAGAGCCACCAATGTTCTTGTGTCTAGCATTGTAGTCACCAAGATTGAAGGTTGGCTCTCTGACACATTTGCGAAGGAAGTGCCAGTGTGAAAATGGCCAGTAAAATTGTAAACTGGAACTCTAAAAAATGCATTGACAGGAAATATTAATCACTGATGCGGGAGGGCAGTGATTGATAAGAGTTCTGTCGAGTAGAGAAACTATTGGTCAGCAGACAGTGTTAAGTATTGGCCAACAAGTAGTGACAGTGAGGCTCTCAGCGCTAGTGTAGCTGATTAGTGTGTGAAGTCCCTTTCCGTCAGTTACACGGGGGGGGGGGGGGGTAGGGGAGTTGACTAGTAGAGCGGACTAGTAGAGCGACGAGCCTTTGCAACAGCCTACCTCTAAAAGAGGGTTCGGGATAGTTCCTGGGAACGTGACCTGTGACACCTACGAGGAAGCCCAGTAGTGGACGGCTCAGCTGTGAGGAAGCGTGAATGTGAAGCTAATGATTACCCACTGACACTAACGGAACATGGTGGTTTGAAGGGTGCACCCAACACAGGAGGACAACTAGTGAGGGAGTGACGCCATGGGAGACAGCAGGTGAAGCAGTGCAGAGACGCGGGCCAGGAGAAGCTCTTTGCCTCGGATGATAAGCCAGCAGTTAATAATTAATAATAATATGCACTTCGTCGATGACGTTCGCTCAATGATTTAAAAAACACATGTTCAGGGCCATGAGGTTAGCCCCCATCATGGAAATAAAATGTTAAAAATCTATTTCTCATTATGGGACTTGTTTTAAAATGCGCGCCAACGTTTTATCATTCTCTGTATTCCCCCCACGAGTCATCACCCCGCCGTGTGGGTAGCCACCCAAGCAGGAGTCTCAGTATCTTAGTGACCATACTCGTGACCGCAGCGCTGTACCCGTGTCTAAACGTGTGCAGTTTCCTGTTTTTCCTCATTTTTTCTGCCTTTATAAAGACTGAAAATTTACTGTGGTGGATAGTGATCAGTAAGAGCAAATCCATCTCGAATTAAAAAAAAAAATATGAAAAAGCTAGAGAGTATTAGCAAGAAACTCTGGAAACTCTCACCGACAAAGTTTGACTGTACTTAATGAAATTTCAGGCTGTGACCTTGACACTGCAGAAAGTGAGCGATACCTTTTCTTGCATTTACCTTGCGATGATTTCGGGGCTGAACGTCTGTGGCCCGGTCCTCGACCAGACTTCCTCGTTGCAGGCCTGGTCAATCAGGGTGTTGGACGAGGCTGCTCGCAGCCTGATACATGAATCGCAGCCTGAATGATCAGTTATCCTTTGGAGGTGGTTATGCTCTCGTGAACAGTGCGAGGGTGTCGGCTAGTTATGTCCTTTGTGTAGTGAAAGCATGTTGAACACTCTCTGGCCTCTGATGTTGATAGTTCTTTGAGTACCTATTGCACCTCTGCTTCTCAACGGGGGTATTCTGCACATAATGCCAGGATTTCTGGTCTCGTGTGGTTTTATTTTTTTGTGCATGTTTGGGACCAGCCCCTCTAATATTTTCAACGTGTAAATAATGTTATGTTGATAGTTAAGTGGCAGAAACGACAGGTGAGGATACGATACAAAATGAATAGTGATATTGATGTGGCTATTGATACAGCCCCACGTGCAGACGATTTATTTACCACTAGAACCCCACATGCCAGTTCTAGTGAAGCCTGGTCTACTGACAATACTGCACCATTTGTTCAGAGTTTTACTGGAACACCAGGCTTGACTGTCCAGCACCAACCACTCCTCTGGGATTTATTGTTATTTATTATGAGAGATTTACAGAAGTATTTGGCATATGAAAGAAATTTGTATGCATCACAAATCATGTTCAATGCTTCTCACCTAGTAAAGAATTGAGTGGGTAGTGAAAGTAAAGAGCTTGACAGATATTTGCAACTGACAAAGTTGATGGGAATTGTGACGGTGCCAATGATGTCAATGTTCTGGCAAACTGGTAAAAAGTGACATGTAGCTTCTTTCAGTTTTTGTATGACTTCAAAGCAATATGTAACGATTGCTAAGTATTTTCATACTCATAACAATGGCATTCCCGAAAACAGTACAGACACTCATTAAAGTTAGAACATTAATGGTATATCTAACAAAGTCAAAACTTGCTACATTACTCAAACATCTGTCTGGATGAAGGCACAATGACATGGTGGAGCCGTCTATCTTCCAAAGATTTTAATCCAAATTAACCTGATAAGTATGGAGTAAAGCTGTACATACTGAATCAGACTGGTTACATCTTTGATTTTGAAGTATATGCAGGAATTGAGAAGACAACAATTCGAAGGGTTATGAGTTTAATTGCACCACTGAAGAGCAAAGGTTACCATTTGCAT
The DNA here is from genome assembly GCF_040958095.1 of Procambarus clarkii. NCBI lineage: Eukaryota > Metazoa > Arthropoda > Malacostraca > Decapoda > Cambaridae > Procambarus > Procambarus clarkii. Next base: position 44,171,932 of record NC_091161.1, read on the forward strand.
AGGGATAACTGCTATAACTCGCTTCAACTTATGGAACAGCTGCTTAAACAGGGTGTGTACACCTGAGGTACTCTCAGATTACAGCGTAGTGCACCCAAAGATCTTCAGCTAGAAGCAAAGAGGAAACGGAGTATTAATTAGAGAATCCATAGGAGCCGTGATGAGGGTTCGAACCTATGCAGTGGGTGTTCCCCCCCACTCACGCCCTGTTCAACTAGGCCACGACATGGTATAAGGGTTGCAACCTGGAGTTTTACTGAACATACAAGGATTTCCTGAGGCTTCTACTGAAGCCGGGGCAGGAGTTCCACACAATCCCCCCCCCCCCCATGCACTCTGGCTCTGTCATCCAGGAATGTTCTCCCTCTGACTCTCCTCCTTTAATATAGAGTAATCACACTAACGTGACTGCATCAGTGAGAAAATCCGTAGGAGCTGTGATGAGGGTTCGAACCAGGGCGTGTGCGTGGGAACACCCACTGCATAGGTTCGAATCCTCATCACGGCCCCTACATATTTTCTCACTGATGCAGTCACCTTAGTGTGATTACTGTGTGTAGAGTATCATGAGTTTTTTTCCACTGGTACGTTAATGAAGACTGTCAAGGCCAAGGAAAGCAAAGATCTTGTGGGGTTTTATTTAAAGAACGATGAATTAGTTGCTAGATTAAAAAGGGACCGTGGTTGGGAGGCATTGATTTTTTTTTTTTTTTTTTTTTTTTTTTTTTTTTTAGATATATACAAGAGTTGTTACATTCTTGTACAGCCACTAGTACGCGTAGCGTTTCGGGCAGGTCCCTGGAATACGATCCCCTGCCGCGTAGAATCGTTTTTTCATCCAAGTACACATTTTACTGTTGCGTTAAACAGAGGCTACAGTTAAGGAATTGCGCCCAGTAAATCCTCCCCGGCCAGGATACGAACCCATGACATAGCGCTCGCGGAACGCCAGGCGAGTGTCTTACCACTACACCACGGAGACTGTATTTGTCGTGTCGGAGATTATTTGGTTCAATATCTGAGAGTTTATAAGTTGTCTTGGGGATCTGCGAAATTATAGGCCTAAGAGGTTATCCAGGCTTGTGGGTCTTCACATGAACATTTGCCAAAAAAGTAACGCAATTCAAAATAAACTTATTTTCTAATTTTAAGCCTTCAATCACAGTGTTCACTGCATTTGTGAAGAGGTTAACAAGATTTTAAAGATTTTCCTGTTTAATCTGTCCTCAGACAAAGTCCATTCCGTCCAGCGGTCGACCCCAGAGATGTATTCATCAATTATAACATGCTGTTTATTCAAAATAGGGACTTTTTCTAATATAAAATAATTTCTTTATTTTATATTAGAAAAAGCCAACATCTCCCGCAACAGACAAATTTAAACGTTACAGAATAAAATATCCCCAAACCTATCAAACCCCCGATTACCTAACCCATACAAATGAGTCACCCCACTCCTGCAGAACATGCAATAACTAATAGCGTGCAGCCACCTTCCTCTTCGCTAATGCAGTGAACAACCTCTTACACTCGCCCTTACACCAATCACTCTAGTCCAAAAGACAATGATACCAATGTTTTCGGAAGACCAACACAGCCCACCGTTCCCGAAACCGAGCACGAACATCAGGACACTATAGCAAAGTACAGTTCAGTTTCCATCATCGTTCCACTCGCACCTGGCTCAGAGCCCTAACCTTAACCAGCACCATACAATGGTCCGAGAAAGCAACTGGTACCGTCCAAACAGATACCACCGACCTTATCTCGTGTGTTTATGTTCACTTATGAACGTAAAACCTATTGAGACGAGAACACTAACCAGAAGACAAAATCGTTAATGCCAATGCACCCCCCCCCCCTGAATCACATCGCATCCCGAAAACCAAAACACTGAAGAGCCTCAATCACCGCAGGGGACACATTTGCAGGCAAGAGACTGCTACTGTCCCATGCCGACGTGACAGTTAAATTCCCCGTAAGACACCATGGCACGTGTAGCATGTCTCAAAAAAAATTTAAACTTTATCTGAAAAAAAAAAAATCCTCATGTTCCCGCTGCCTAGTCACCTCTGAGGGTGCGTAAATGAATAATAAAGGAATCGCCACCTTCATAAGAGTTCTTGACCAACAAAATCCTGCCATCCTAGTCATTTCAGTGTGCAACACCGAACTAGGCGCCTGCTTGGAAAGAAGGATCATCGTACCCCTTTCAACATTTGTACCAGATTTAACAAAACTAAATAATACTCCTCCAACCAATGCAACAAAGCCACACACCGAACATTGTGTTTCTGAACAAAAGTCACATCAACCCCCTGCCTATGAAGCAGAGAGATCAGTTACCATGGAACGCAGCCCGTTGTCATTAATAGAACCACAAGTTAAATGAAGAGTCATCTGAAGTATATATTTACACGTCAGGGCCCAGCCGGTCAGTACGAGCCGAAACTCCATGCAAAGAATCGACAACGGCCTCTGAAAATCTTTCGGGCAACTTGGACAGAAGCACCCCTGGAGGCGGGGCTCAAGGCATGAAACAGACCCCTCCCCCCCTCTCCGCTTCAAAACTAGATACAAATCATGACTGCCGGCTACAGTCTCAGCACCCTCCACTCCGGCCTACCCACAAGGGGATGCCCACACGTCTGCACCGAGGAGAGAACCTCATGACAACCACTGACCTAAAAGAAGCCACCTCAGACTCCAGCACACCCTGCTCACTGTCCATGGTCTCCAACATTTCGAGAGAATCCTCACGTTCCAGTGAAAACACTTCCATTCCTCGTGCGACGTTCCTGCCCGGGAACGAGAGTCGCTCGAAGAGACAAGCCCTGGAGATGAAGGGGGTGTGGGGAAATCTCCCAACGATTTTTTTTATTAAATGATTTATTTTATTATATTGGAATTTATTAATTCAAAGTGGACTGTGTATTTAAAAATGATCCTGCTAGGGATTTTGCTCTTTCATAAATTCAGGGGTTTAATACAGCCTATCAATCAAAATTAATCAACTAATTGAAATTTGCTAGAATTGTAAGCCTACTAAATATTACTGGATTAAAGAGAATACAGCTTAGTTGTAAAGTAGAATATAGCCTGGTAATAGGCAAGAGACTCCGTCACGTGGGCTGAAACTCATGGTCAAGGCCTTAACGGCGACTGAGAATGCCTCATGATACACCAAGATAATGTAGTCACTTAACTTCTTCTCGTCTCCCCCTGCTGAATAATGACAAAGTAATAACCAGCAACAAATATATTTGACATAACAAGGAAACAAGAATGTTTAGTTCACGAAACCTCACACTAGAAGATGAATGGGCAACGACATTTCGGCCCGTTCTGGATCCATTATAAAGTCGATTGTGACGAGACGACTAATTGATGAAGATTAAGCCACTCAAGAGGTGGCAGGAGCTGAATAGCCAGTAAGAAGAGAGGGAGGGAGGCACGGGCACAAGTTTATGCCTGCATTTACATGGGATAATGTAAAGAATAAGTTAATTGAAATAATTCTTATCGGTTCTGGGTGGGTAGCCCTGCTCTATAACCAGTCTATTTTTTTAAGTGATCACTATACTTATCTAACAATTAATTGGCAAAGTTCATAGTCGATAACAGGAGTTGTTGATGCTCGACCACACTGATTTTGCAGAACGATTAATTGCTCACACGAGCGTGTTTGTAGGCTAAGCTGGTCTCTCAATAGTCTCTTCCCTCCAGTACTCAGGACGTGTTCCCTTGCACAGTTTTAAATCCGTCATTACCGACTTAGGGAAGTAGACATTGAATTCACTTGTAATTAATTTGTATCCAGTCTTGGAGAATACTTTATCCTATTTGTTTCCAAGAATGGTGTTTTTATGATGTGTTATGGATAAATATTCTTCAGGTGATGTGGCAAATATCCCATTTTGTCTGAGAAGCCATGAAACCCATTTTCTTTTAATGATTATCTTGGAAAAATTAGTGTAGTAGTTGGTTTAGTATTTTCCTAACATAACTGCATTTGCTGGGTGCAGTGTGTGTTAGTATTTAGTGTCGAAAATTCCAGCATAATTCTGGGGAGGAGGGGAGTAACAAGGGTTGGAGCTCACTTTTTAGGAATTGCAAAACCTTCATTGCTCTCCTTCAGAATTATAGTATTGTTTGTTTAAATTTGCAATGTTGCACAGCAGTCATTTCAGGACAGTGGGGTGGGGAGTCTCTGGGGTGACATCCTTTCCTGCTAGCTACGAGGGAATTAATTTTTCTAAGGTTTTGAGACTAGTTGTACATCTTCACTTCACTTTCACTATTCTCATGATACCCTGACTGTCTGAATAGACAGACTATACCGCCTAGAGGCCATTCTGAACGTGGATAGTCGCTGTCAATCAGAACATCACCAGATTTTAAGTTTTTTTTATTGTAGGGGTTTTGTTGATATTCCCATAGTTGTTATTCTCCCATACTCATTATCCTCCTTTAGTCATTATTCTCCTGTAGTATTCCACTGACTTACTACTCCTGACAGATGATTGTAGCTCTTAAGTCACTATGACATGCGACGGATCTTCTCTCTCATGTATGTGAGGGATGCTAGAGATTTACGAAGACTTCCATACATCAGATTAGATGGACTTAATGGCTTACCTGCGAAAGATCGTAAGAGGTTGGTCAGTGGTCTGTTATTGACCCGAGAATCAATTTCGGTGACCGGTGTGAAGCTCCTGTAGATCAAACTTTTGTGGTGGAGGGTTTTCCTTGGACAGCATTTGACTGTTCCCACCATCCTGCTTGTAGAAGCCTCCGTGCCATTGTCTTCTAGGGGATATGAACTTCTAGTGGCACTACTGTTGATTTAAGGCAATACATACAACTGGGTGATTCCAAACTTCCCTCAGACATGCTTCCCCTGCAACAAAGTTGCACTGAGATCACTAACTTGGGGCAGGATCGACGCCCATCAAACCTACGGAAAACATGTATGAATACCTCCGCACATGTCTGGGGTCTCTACAGAGTATTAGGGATGTAATTTTAGAGATGAATATAGCCTCTGCGATTAGATTAATGAAGCGGTGTAGCTAATGAATTAATGTATGTTATGATATGTAATGAACAATGTATGTTAAAGTATAAGTGAGCATATATGAGTATCTTATGTTCTGATCTTTGAGTATGTTATTCCCAAATGTATTGCTTTGAATTTGCATGAGAGACAATTCACACCACCATGGAAGGATTGTAATGTAGATGTAGTAATTATTCCCCTGCAAAAGAACAAAGTATGTACGAGATAGCAGAGCTGAGAGCAACATATAACTGTGTAATTAGAGAATTACCTACAAAAACCACATATATATTGCGATGGATTAGTAGCTAGGGATCACTAGCAAAAACTGCCACTGCTCTACCTGTTGTTAAGGTTAACATACCTCAAGTTTTGCAGATTAAGAAGCAAATAAAAAAAACAATATTCCCATCACGTCACCACAGAGCCAAAGTAGCAGAAGGAAGACTCACTGTGATATAATACGAACAAGACACTGTGCATCCCCCTCTTTCAATCCTGGCAAAGAAAGAGACATTGTATTAGCCATACACAGACTGACTTGGTTACAAGTGCTGCTGAGAGGTACTAAACTCAATAGTTAAAGCGTGTCATATCTATGGGACAGAGGCAGGGACACCACTATTGCATTACTTATTGAAATGTGAAGCAACTGAAGCCCAGTGCACCAAACTTAACATTAATCCAATGAGAGCAGCTGCATTAGACTCAAAATTCACAGCGACTACAATGCAGTTGAATAATGGGACACTAGTTAACACTATACATCTATATTTGCCACCAAGGTAATGTTATCAAAACATGACTAAAACCAGTGCACTAAAACATAAGCAGTAAAAAAAAATGAAAAGGAGGAAACCACACCTCCATTTAAAACTTTGACACACATCACAGTAATAAGGTTATTGTGAATAACTGATCTCAATTACAGGCTCACTATAGCCTGTGCTACATGGACATTTAGTTCTGAGTAGCTAAATCTAAAACAACGGCAACAACAGCTAAGGATGTGGAAAGGCAGGATGCAGTTTTTATTAGGGAGTACACATCGGCACTGTATATACTGTTATTGAACACTGCTTAACTGACAATGTCTCTTCAATGCAGGCTGAACTTAAAACTGAATTAGCAGGATTACAGGAAGTAGTCAAATATAGTAAAAAAAAAATTCATATGTAGACAGTAGAGGAGCGTTAGTCTTTAAATAGCAGACGAGCAGTATACCAGAATATTGTAATAGTGTATAGAGAATGTAAAGTCTTTAGAAAAAATGGTTATAATATAAGATTTACATGACTCCCTTCACATATGGAAATATTGGTGAATGAGGCAGTTGATGTGATAGCGAAGAGAGCCTCAGAAAAACTCTTGTCCATGTTGTATGTCATAAAACTTTGAAACGGTCATGAATCAAGATGATCCAAGAGGATGAATAAAAAGTAAAGGGAACGGCTATTGTGGACAGCAGTAACACACTTAAGCATTATGCGTCCTTCACTTATGATAGAAGAAAGTCTATTTGAAAGGATTCACTTTACATAAGATTAAGAGTAGGATACAAATGTGTTTTGTATTACGGTTTTGTCAGTGAAATAGATAAGGAGTGTAAATTATGTAGTATGCCACACGCCCATACCTTAGATCATTATGTATTAGTGTCAACTTAATGATAACTAAATAAATAAGGAAATAAGTAGTGTAGCACATCAAATTGTTTAGATGTGATAATGGTGTGATACAGAATACTTTGGATTTACAAACACTGCCCCAAGAGTGTAACACTTACATGCTGTGTTTACTTTATTAACCTGCAATGTAAAATGTGATTCTTGTATTTTGATTCGTGGATTTGTGTGCCTGTTGAGAGACTTAAAATAGAGGGTAGAAATAGCGCAAGCTACTTTATCCCTTTGAGATGTATTTTATTGTTTCTATAAACGTACTTAAACCATTTTGAGAACGCACAGTTTGAACAAAGTTTCCCCCAATTGCGTGCGTTTCTGCTTTATCTCAAGTCATAAAACATAAAAAGCTTCAATTATTTTTCATCTTTTTTTCTTGGAACTCCCCTGTTGAACTAGGTTTTTTTTTTTTTTTTGAGCATTCCTATGACGTTCAAAAAAATTGTCCTTGTTCTTGTGTTGTGCTTGAACATTTTGCAAATGTTGTCTTCAACTTTTTTGGTTTCATAGAATCATTTGGCGAAGCTTCGATGCAAATAACACAGACGGTCTTTTTTCTCCATTGATGATGATGGACGTGAATTCACATTAAACATGAGGTGTCGTAGGCTCTCTGACACACATGATAGGCTTCAATGTATCTAAAACACAAGAATAATTCACTGTATTATTAAATTTATAATATAAAAAACTTTTCTGTGCAAACAGCGAGGCGGACTTTGTACACTGCTATCCAAAAGAGACTTGGGTCAAACTATCAGCCAACCAAATTAAGGGACGTCCTCTAAGTAAGGAATTATACGGCTACATTGGTAGTATTACGACAAACGCAGTCAACTGATTCCGATATTACCTGACAATTGGCTACCTGAACGCCAGAGCGTTGTCAGGTAGCCAATAAGTGTACCGGGTTAGGGAGTTAGTCAGGTGGTGGGGGTGAGTGTCTGAGGGCTTGCCATGGCCTTGTTTGTAGTGCCATCAAGTTTTGTGGGAAATGTATGGAGTTAAACGGCCGTTTGAGTGCCGTAAGGTTTCTACCAACAGGGATCGCACATCTAAGCTGGTATTGTTGTGTATTACATTAGTATGGGCCAATAGGCCTCTGCAGTTACCTTCATTCTTAAACACACGATGACTAATATATACAAACTCGCTTATTCGTCGATTGATTGACAGTGAGTCAAGTTTTTTTTTATATCAACTGTGTATTTGAATGGATTTAAACCAGTTTCTCAACATGGAGTATATGACCCACATGGGGGCAAAAATGGAAACTGGGTTGTGTGATATTAGTAAGCGCCATTTTCTTTGCTCTATATGAGAGGGAGGAGGGGGTTAATTTTGACATTATTATAAAAGGTGAACCATTGGTTTGAACTTTAAATGTCATGGCTCAGTGACAAGCACAAGTGAAATTGTTATTATCGGACAGTCAGTTGTGTCGCTGAAAGCAAGTTTATATTATTTTCAACTTGATTTTGCTAAGCCAGCTAACTCTAAAACTTAACCCCCTCCATCCCCCCCCCCCCTGAACTAAAAAAAAAAAATCCATGAGGGAATTACCCGTGAACTAAACAGTTTATTACACTCGATAATTTACGTTTGAGCCATATACATAATAAACGACATTTATAGGTATGAAGTAATTGTATCATGTATATATTCAAGCACGTATTAATATCATGGATCAAAATCATTTCAAGGTGATGTAGATAGGCTTCCAAAATTATCAAAAACACCGGTAGATAGTTTAATACTGACAAAAGTAAGGTTATGAGGCTAGGTAATGATTATAGTCACAGGATATCAGAGGGAAGGTGATGAGATTGAGAAAGGAATCTTGGTCATAATTAGTAAGAACTATAAGCAAAAAAATCTATGCATAACTGTTTGAAATAAGGCAAAAGGACCCTGGGAATATTTCTAGAAGCGTTAGCAATAAAACACCTTGTGTTTTTCTGCAGCTGTAACTAGCTAGTTAGGCTCATTTAGATTATGAAGTTCAGTTTTGGTAGCCGTACTATAGAACGCGTCATGCATAGAATGACAATGTTAACCCCACGAATTAGGAACCTTCCATGTGGAAAAAAATTGTTAAAGCTTAATTCATTATCTAGAAAGGCGAAGAGTTAGGGGGTGGCCCTGATTGAAGTATACAAGTTAAACTGTTTGAGACAAAGTACATCTTACAGGGATAGAGTTGCTTAGGGTATTTCTACCCCATTCCCCCAAGCGTACAAGCTGAAGAACGGGCATAACAAGGTTAAGGTATAAAATACATAAACACTTAATAGAATACGAAACAATGGATGAAAATTAGCTAAGTTTAGATTTAGGAAAGACCTGGATAAATGCTGGTTTGGTAACAGGGTTGTTGATTTGTGGAACAAATATACCGGATAATATAAGAGATGTAGGGTTCCTTGATTGTTTCAAGCGTAGGTTAGGCGTATATGAATGACTGAATATAAATGAAAGCTGCCATGCGAGGGCCAATATCCTTGATTTTTATGTTCATAAAGCAGACGTGGATTGTTTTACCGATCGTTTCAACCGTTAACAGGAGCTGCCCTTAATGTCCAAATATGTTGTCTACTGTTCTGATGCTAGAAAGAATAATAATGGCAGAAGTTAATAATTATAATAATAATAATCACGAAATAATGGAACCAAATTAGACCATTTTCGAACTAGAAAAAATAATAATTATAGTTTGTGAATTAGGTTGTAGATTAATGATACAAACTCAGGGCAATGTTGGTTAGCAACCAAAGTGTCCTCTTGAATAATGCATCACATTTTAACGTCAAAATTCCAAACAGCAATTTAGTTCATCATTTTATGTCCGTCGTGGCAACTCTAGAGGACGGGCTGATGTAACCGGCGTGTGACTGCTGAAGTGATTCAAGTGTATGTTAGTGTTTATTATTAGTCTTGAGTACATTATAAACAAACTACCAAGACTGGATGTGTTGATCAAAGGCTGCTTCAGCGTCTATGTATTTCGTTATGTCCTCATTGTAAATATCAAATAAGACTGCTCATTAATTTTAGTTTGGTTTCATAAAAGTTGTTCTAGTGCAATGAAAATTTATTGACATGTTAAATTTAAAGAGGGCTGCAACTGGTTCAAGTTTCATCGCAGCCTAAATAGAGGGAGAAAAAAAAAAAAAAAAAAAAATTTGTTTTAACCATTTTTTAACATGTTTTAAAGTTGAAATAAATGCAAATATCAAACGAAATCATTTCTATGATACTCGGCTATCACATTACTATATAATAAAGGTTGTCTTGTAACATTACTATCCCAAATGTATTTAGTGCAATAATACAAATTTTCAAAGTTCACAAAAAAAAAAAATGCTGCAACAAAATGTTTACAAATATTTATAAAATCAATAAATGATCTTAGGAAAAAAAATAATAATAGTTTTTAGAGGCATAGACTCTACATATAATGTGCAAGTTTCATGTAAATTGCCCCCTCCCCGCTCAGCTCGTTGTCGCTGTGTGGGGGCTTAGTGGGCGGCTGCCGGAGTGTGATGCTCCTTGGGACAGTCCTCTGTTCTTTTCTAGCCTTGTGCTCCTGCTGCCGTCCTCTCCAATTCTGCTGGGCATCTTTTCCTTTTCCTTCTGTTTCGTTTTTCTCCCCCCTCTTCTCCTATCTGCTTGCCGTTTCCTACCGACCTTTTGCTCGTTCTGGTTCTTCCCTTGGACTTCTTCTATTTTGACGCCCGGGTGCTTGAGGAGGCATACTCATGCACCCGTAGAACTGCAGTACCCGACGTCGAGAGCGAGGGGAACCTTTTATTGTCAATCCCCACTTCGTCACTGAACCCGATCTCGACGGACTGTCGGTTTCTTAAGGTGGCGTTTGTGGGGCGTATACTCGCGACGCACCCCTAGGAGGCCCCGACAAGATCGGCGATAGCTTCTTGTTGGGTGTCCTGCCTCTAATTGTGGCTCCATGGTGGGTGTGGGGGCACATTCGTGAGTGAATTCTTTCTTTCGTCAAGATGATTACCCTTGCTTCGGCTTCTTCTGGTTTACCTTCTCAGGCTCGTGGGGTGGGCGACCAAGCCCCCGAGTCGGTCCGTATTGGAAGACCGGGCTCTGTAGCCTCCGCTGCATTGGGCCCCGACCTTGCTCCTCCTTTGGCCTCTCTGACTCCTTCCTCTGGCTCCCCTCCCTCCTCTGTGGTTGGGTCGAGCCCCAAGCCCCCAGTGGTGACTACCTCGTCCCCTGGCGCGGCTCCTTCTCTAGTTGTAACTACTGCGCCTTTTAACCCCTCTCTCTCTGGGGGTTCTCACCGCCGTCCTCGTCACGGCCGCCCTCGCTCGATTCCTTCCAGTTCTGCTACCTATCAAGCCTTGTTTGGTCCCGCTTCGTGGGCCAAATATTTTGATCTCCTCCCTCTTGATTCTGCGCCTCCTGACGATTTCTCCCTCAATCGACATCTCATTGATTCCGTGGATGCCTCCATTACTTTCAACCCCACTCGTCTCGGTACACGTGTCGTTGCTGCTCCTTCTCAGGATGCTGCTTCCCGCTTGGCTGCCTTATCCTGCCTTGGCGAGACCCCCGTTCGGGTCTCGAAGAACGTTCAGTTGAATGCCAGTGTTGGCACTATTTTGCTCCCGCCCCATGTTGCGACCGGTGTTCGGGACCTGCGCGACTGCCACGACGATATTCGACATATCCTCGCTGCCCAGGGCCATTCTATTCTCCAGGTGGACACGTTTACTCGTCCCCCTCGTGGTAGTCGCCGTCAACCCCTCCGGGTTGTGAAGATTACCTTTGATGGTAGGACCCTTCCACCCTCTGTCATTCTTGCTGGTGCCAGGTGCTCTGTCCAGGAGTACATTCCTTCTCCTCGGCTCTGCAACAAGTGCTGGAGGTTTGGGCATGGTGCCCTCCGCTGCTCCGGGACTGTCTCTCTCTGTCCTTTGTGTGGTGGCGAAGGTCACTCTAAGTCGGAGTGCGCTTCTCCCCAGGCTCGTTGCCTCAACTGCGGTGAGGCCCATCCTACCTTCTCCCGTGCGTGTGTCCATTACAAGCTTGAGGCAGCCGTCCTCAACCTGAAGCACCGGGAGCGTTTATCTTTTCCTGAGGCGAGGCGCCAGGTTCGCCGGCTCCCGCCTTATGCTAATATCTCGTATGCTCGCGTGTTGCGCTCTTCCTCTCCTCGTCCTTCCCGCCTTCCTCAGACTCACAACCGTTTCCGGGCCTTGGACCCTGATGCGCCCACTGCCCCCTCCTCTGTCCCTTTGGGTTCTCTCCCGAAGGATCCTCCTCCTGGTCCTCTGTCTGGGGTTCCCCTTCCTTCTACCCGGTCTGTCGTGTCTTCTGTGTCTTCTTCCTCATCCCCCTCCGATCCTCCTTCCCATCCTCTTCCTCCATCTATCGGCTCTCCCCGCCGCCTGTCGGTGCGGGCGGATGTCCATCGCTCTCCTAACGGCCGTCGTGTGTGCTCTCGTTCGGCTTCTCCTGTTGAGACACTGGAATCCGTTCCCCGGTACGTAGTTGCTGGGACACCGGTCTCTTTAAGTCAGAAGCGTAAGCCTGGCTCCTCTCCTTCCTCTTCCCCGGCGGGTAAGAAGGCTTCGCTTTCTTCCTCAGCTCCTCCTTCTGGCTCTGTTGCTCCTTCCCCTCCCGTTTCAGTGCTTACGCCCCCTGTTCCTGCTATGGAGGTTTCTTTGGCCCCTGCTTCCCTTTCGGTTGCTGCTCTTGCTGGGGTGCGCTCCTCTCTTTCTACTCCCCCTCTTCCTGCTGCTGTCCTTGACTGCTCCTCTCCGTTGTCTCCTCCTCCTCCTCCTCCTCCGGACCCTGCCCGCCCACCTCTGATCTGTTCTCCCGTTTCCTTCCCTCCGTCTTTGCTCAGTTTACCCATGCCCCCTAACCCTGACTTTGCTGACCCTGGTCCCGACCCTGATATTCTTTAACGTGCTCTGTTGGTCTTTCGCCTTTGTTTCTTCCTTGTTCTCTGTTTTTGTCCTTTCTCTTCTCGTCGTTGTCCATTCTTCAATGGAACGTTCGAGGTTATTACGCCAATTTCCTCGCACTCCAACTTCTGGTTTCGCGGTTTTCGCCCCTTTGTGTCTGTCTCCAGGAGCCAATGCTTGGTGCTCGTCCTGGTCGTTTTCGTGGCTATTCCTTTCTCTCCCCCCCCCCAGCCATTGATGGGGCTTCTAATTCTTCTGCTCTCTTGATTCGGGCTGATGTTCCCTTTGTTCCTTTACTTTTTCCTTCGCCTCTCCATTGTTCTGCTGCTCGTATCTTTGTGGGGAAATGGTACACAGTTTGTTCCATTTATCTCCCCCCGAGTGTCCCGCTCTCTTCCTGATTTGAAACACCTCCTAGACTCCTTGCCGGAGCCTGTGCTCCTGCTGGGTGACTTCAATTGTCGTCATTCTCTTTGGGGTGACGTTCTGACGAATACCCGGGGTCGCCTCCTTGAGCCGTTTCTCCTCTCTTCTTCCCTGTCTCTTCTGAATTCTGGTGAGCCCACTCATTTGGACTCTCGAACTCGCACCCTTTCTTGTCTTGATCTTTCTCTCTGTTCTTCTTCTCTTTACTTAGATTTCACGTGGCAGGTTCTTGATGACCTCCATGGAAGTGATCATTTCCCCATCCTTGTTTCCTTTTTCTCTTTTCGCCCTTCCCTCTCTTTCCCTAGGTGGCAGTTTGCTAAGGCGGACTGGACCCTATTTTCCCTCAGTGCTACTCTCTCTGACCTCTCCCTTCTGCCCCTCTCTCGCGCTCTCCTCCTTTTTCATGACACTGTCTTCGACGCTGCCCTCCGCTCTATTCCTCGCTCTTCCTCTCGGGGTCCACGGAAGTGCGTTCCCTGGTGGAATGCGGACTGTGCTCGGGCTGTCCGCTGTAAGCGTGCAGCCTGGAAGAAGCACCGCCGTAGGCAGACGACCGATTCTTTTCTTTTCTTTCAGAAAGCGAGTGCGGTGGCCCGTAGGGCCATCCGTACGGCTAAACGTGAATGTTGGGCATCTTATGTCTCGACAATTACGTCCGAAACCCCTCTGGCCCAGATCTGGAAGCGTATCCGCAAGATAGCGGGTAAGTTCGTTCCCGATGTTTCACCGGTCCTTCACCTCCATGATACTCTTGTGGCGGACCCGTTGCAGGTCGCTTCCGAACTGGGTTCCCACTTTTCTTCTGTTAGCTCTGGTCTTCATCTTCCCCAATCTTTCCTTCTTCGTAAACCTGTCCTTGAGTCTCGTCCTTTAGATTTCTGCACTCATCTTCAGCTTCCCTATAATGATCCCTTCTCTCTCTCTGAACTTCGTTCTGCCCTGGCCCTCTGCGGTTCTACGGCGGCGGGCTCCGATGGTATTCATTATGAGATGCTTCGCCATCTCCCTCCGAGCACGTCTCAGTATTTACTGAGTCTGTATAATCGGATCTGGGAGTCGTCGTCAGTCCCTGAGGACTGGCTCGATGCCGTTGTCCTCCCTGTTCGCAAACTGGGGTCTCTGGGTACTTCCCCTAAGGACTTTCGCCCTATTGCTCTCACAAGTTGTGTCTGCAAACTCTTTGAACGTATGGTTAACGTTCGTCTGATGTGGTTCCTGGAACACCATCACCTCCTCTCCCCTTCTCAATTTGGTTTCCGCAAGTGCCGCAGCACGACAGATGTCCTGGTGAGCTTGGAGGTCTATATTCGTACTGCTTTTGCTGCGAAGACCTCCGTTGTTGCCGTCCTTTTTGACCTAGAAAAGGCTTTCGACACCACTTGGCGTTATCATATCCTATCTCAACTTCATTCTTTTGGCCTTCGTGGTCATCTCCCTCTCTTTCTCCACAGCTTCCTCTCTCGTCGTTCCTTTCAGGTGCGCCTTGGTACCGCTCTCTCTCCCTCTTTTCAGCAATACGAAGGTGTGCCCCAGGGTAGTGTTCTGAGCACTACTTTTTCTGGTTGCCCTCAATGGTCTTCTTTCCTCTCTTCCTTCTGGTGTCTTCTCCGCTCTCTATGTCGATGATCTTACCCTTTGTTGTCAGGGTGATGATTCGCCTCTCCTTCAACGCCGGCTTCAACTTGCAATTGATGCCGTGTCGTCTTGGGCCACAGGTCATGGCTTCAGGTTCTCTACTTCTAAGACTTGTGCCATGACTTTTACGCGGAAACGGGTTGTTCTTCGTCCCTCTTTGTCACTTTATGGTCATCCCCTTGAATACAAAGATTCCGCGAAGCTTTTGGGGTTATTCCTTGACACTCGTTTGTCTTGGTCTCCCCATATCTCTTACCTCCGTGTTGAGTGCTCTAAGGCCCTTACCCTCCTTCGGGTCTTGTCCCATACTTCTTGGGGGGCAGATAGGCGCACTCTCCTTGCTTTACATTCCTCTCTCGTCCTGTCTAAGCTCGATTATGGTTGCCCTGCTTACTCGTCTGCTTCTCCTTCTACTCTTCGCCGTCTTGATGCTTTGCACCATACTGGGTTGCGCCTCAGTTCTGGTGCCTTTCGTTCGACTCCCGTCCTTAGCTTGTATGTTGACACTGGCTTCCTGTCTCTCCAGGACCGCCGTGATCGCTACTGTCTTGGCTATCTTGCGCGGTCCTTGCAACATCCTTCCTCTCGCCTCTGTCGTGCTTTAACTTTTACCCCTCCTGCGGTTCCTGTTCCTCTTCACCACCTCCCTCTTTCTGTCCGGTTATCTCGCCTACAGGATTCTCTTTCCGTTCGTATTTCTGATGTTTCTCCTCGTGTTGTTCCTTCTTTGCCCCCGTGGAGGGTCCCTCTTCCGCGGTTTTGTACATCCTTGACTCGTATCACTAAAGCTTTTACCCCTCCTACGGTTCTAAAACGCCTTTTCCTCGAGCACTTTTCTTCTCACTCCCGCTCCGTTTCTGTCTTCACCGATGGGTCTAAGTCAGCGGACGGTGTTGGCTACTCTGTTGTTTTTCCTGATCGCACTTATATGTGTCGCTTGCCTCCGGAGACTAGCATCTTTACAGCGGAACTTTATGCTATTCTCTATGCTCTTCGTCTCCTGCTTTCTCGTTGTCAGTCTTCCTTTGTGGTTGTTGTTGACTCTCGTAGTGCCCTCATGGCTCTCGGGTGCTTTAATCTAGTTCATCCAGTAGTTGTCGAGATCCAGCATTGGCTGTTTCTCGTTCACAGTAAATTTAAGTCGGTTGAGTTTTGTTGGGTTCCCAGCCATATTGGCGTGTCTTTAAATGAGCGTGCGGATGCTGCCGCTAAGGAAGCTGTCCGCTCTTGTCCCATCTCTCGTAAAGGCATTCCGTATTCCGACTTTTACCCGATTATCCATTCCTCAGTCCTTACCCGTTGGCAGGCTTCTTGGTTGTCTGTTACTGGTAACAAGCTACGTACTCTTAAATGTTGTGTTTCCTCGTGGCCGTCCTCCTTCCACCGTAACCGGCGGTGGGAAACAGCTCTGGCGAGGTTGCGTATTGGCCATTCTCGCTTAACCCATGGTCACTTGATGGAGCGCCGCCCTGCTCCTTATTGTCCTAGTTGCATTGTCCCTCTTACGGTCGTGCATGTCCTTCTTGAATGTCCTGACTTCCAGGACGAGCGTGTGTCTTGCTTTCTGACCGCCCCTCGCGGTCACTTGTCCCTCGATAGAATTCTTGGTGACTCGGATACTTTTGATATCGTTCGCCTTATGCGTTTTTGTTCTCATATTAGCATCCTTGGTGATATTTAGCGCCCTCTGATTATTTTGCGTATTTGATGGTGCAACATAGCCTTCCCGGTTTGGTGCCTTCTTTTGATAATTACTTACTTCATGTAAATTGAATAATAAAAAAGTTATTCAACCATGTAGTTGCAAATTGCTTACCTGTAGAAAATCAAGGTCAAAGTTCAGCCACCTGTGGCTGAGGTTGATGAACGACCAATTTCAATCAAAATTACCACCCTTGTAGATTGGCATTCCTTCAGTAAGGTGTGGAAGTTCCATGAAGATCGCCTGATAAAAAAAAAAAACATAAAACAAATTTAATTAAAAAAAAATTAAAAAAAAAAGGACAGCAGCTTCATATTTACAATTATTTATGATGTAATATCAAAATATAAAAAATAAAACATACTAACCTAATTGGTCTGTAATATGCAACATCAAGAGGGAGAACGTCTGGAGTTGCAGGTCTAAGATCTTGAGTGGCAGGTGCCGCAGGAGGTGCCGCAGGTGGCGTGGCAGGTGCCGCAGGTGGCGTGGCAGGTGCCGCAGGTGGCGTGGCAGGTGCCGCAGGTGGCGTGGCAGGTGCCGCGGGAGGCGTGGCAGGTGCCGCGGGAGGCGTGGCAGGTGCCGCGGGAGGCGTGGCAGGTGCCGCGGGAGGCGTGGCAGGTGCCGCGGGAGGCGTGGCGGGTGCCGCGGGAGGCGTGGCGGGTGCCGCGGGAGGCGTGGCGGGTGCCGCGGGAGGCGTGGCGGGTGCCGCGGGAGGCGTGGCGGGTGCCGCGGGAGGCGTGGCGGGTGCCGCGGGAGGCGTGGCGGGTGCCGCGGGAGGCGTGGCGGGTGCCGCGGGAGGCGTGGCGGGTGCCGCGGGAGGCGTGGCGGGTGCCGCGGGAGGCGTGGCGGGTGCCGCGGGAGGCGTGGCGGGTGCCGCGGGAGGCGTGGCGGGTGCCGCGGGAGGCGTGGCGGGTGCCGCGGGAGGCGTGGCGGGTGCCGCGGGAGGCGTGGCGGGTGCCGCGGGAGGCGTGGCGGGTGCCGCGGGAGGCGTGGCGGGTGCCGCGGGAGGCGTGGCGGGTGCCGCGGGAGGCGTGGCGGGTGCCGCGGGAGGCGCGGCGGGTGGCGCGGGAGGCGCGGCGGGTGGCGCGGGAGGCGCGGCGGGTGGCGCGGGAGGCGCGGCGGGTGGCGCGGGAGGCGCGGCGGGTGGCGCGGGTGGCGCGGGAGGCGCGGCGGGTGGCGCGGGAGGCGCGGCGGGTGGCGCGGGAGGCGCGGCGGGTGGCGCGGGAGGCGCGGCGGGTGCCTGGGAGTGTGAGGGAGTGAGGCGGGAGGCTCCTCGCAGCGAGCCCTTTTCTCTCTTCACGTAAGAGAACTCTGTTTTGCCTCAGTGCGGCTTTACGCTCCTTCTTTATTTGGCTAGCACGTAGAGCTCATGCCTTTAGAGCTTTCTTCTTGTCAGATACTATGTGAGATACTCTATGATCTGTGAGAGCGCGTCAGGGATACGACCACCTGCACAGACACAGAGGGTGACCGAGTCAGTAATCGGCTTATCCTCCCTCCCTCCCTCTCACACAAGACTGTTGCCAATGAGTGAGTTTATAATTTGTATATGCATAACAAGATATTTTCCACTCCATTACGAAATACTAGACGCTTACAACGTATGACGCATCACCCTACGGCGCACCCGAGCCGCGAGGACCAGATTTGGGACAATTGCGGCTGGAAAATTTACTCTAATTACGTTATTTATTATCATAACAATAAACGGTTTGCACCACGGTGTTGCCAGAACGTTGTAGTATTTTTAGAAAATTTTCAGAAAAATTCGTGTTTGGCCAAATTTTTTCACTGCCAAGGCCCTCTTAGAGAAGCTTAATTTTAAGAAGCGACTTCATACATTATTTTCCGAAAACACATTGGTTGTTCATTGGTGTGAGACGAGAAAACATGGCTTCTCTGCAAGACTTGGAATTACATGCGAAATTTGGCAAATAAGTCACACGTTGTTAAAACATGTTTTATTTCATAATATATAAATAGTTTATATTGTTTATTATCTATATAAATAAAAATTGAAATGTCCGTTTGTTCAAAATCGCTAATCTCCAAAAGTTATAAACTGATTGCTTTGATTTTTCACACAACGTTCCATATGCATCCGATCGGCTTTTTATATACACATTATATAGATGTCACTTTTGTGACGGAAAAAAAACACATGCCCTCTTGAAAAAGTTTTTTCGTGTTTTTCACGTGAGGGAAATCTTTGAAACTACTTTACCGCTTTGAAATTTTGACACAACGTTGCATTCGAATAGGCGCGTATTTTTATTTAGTTATTATATACATGCCTTACCTATGAGCATGATTTTTTTTAAACAGCGCCATCTGTTGGACGTAGGAGCAACCACGTGCTGTAATCTCTGAAAGTTCTTCACCGATTGCTTTGAAATTCTTACACATTTCATTCGAATATGCAAATGCTTTTATATACCTATTATATGGATGCCACACCTGTGACAGATAAAACGTGTTTTTCTCAAACAGCGCCATCTGTTGCACATAATAGCAACAAACTTCCAATACTAAATTGAATTTTCATATATTTCAATTTATTTTAATTTGTATTGAATTATTTTGTGAGTCATTGTGTTGGAATTGAGCTGTGTTATTTACCATACCGTTCATTTCATAAGTATAAGTATAAATGCCACACCTGTGACAGGTAAAAATATTCTTTTTTAAGACATAACGCCATCTGTCGCACATAAGAGGTACACGCAATATCCTAAATGTTACGATTACATTTCAATATCTTCGATTGCATTGACATAAAATCGAAATGAATGAAAATTTAATTTCATTTTGATTTCATTATTTTGTGACTGCATTGAAACCGAGCTGTGTTGTTTACCATACTATTCATTTCGTGTGTATAGGTATAGATGCCACACCTGTGACAAGTAAAAAAAAAAAAATGTTAACAGCACCATCTGTTGCACATACCGGGAGCCGATCGGCCGAGCGGACAGCACGCTGGACTTGTGATCCTGTGGTCCTGGGTTCGATCCCAGGCACCAGCGAGAAACAATGGGCAGAGTTTCTTTCACCCTATGCCCCTGTTACCTAGCAGTAAAATAGGTACCTGGGTGTTAGTCAGCTGTCACGGGCTGCTTCCTGGGGGTGGAGGCCTTGTCGAGGACCGGGCCGCGGGGACACTAAAAAGCCCCGAAATCACCTCAAGATAACCATAAGAGCCATCCACACTATGCTAAATATATTAAGATTCCATTTCATTGTTTCTGATTGCAATGATAAATTAAATTTTCAAAGACTTCGTTTTATTTTAATTTAATTATTTTGTGACATTGCATTGGAATTGAGCTGTGTTTTTACCATACCATTCATTTTGTGAGTATAAATATAGATGCCACACTTGTAACAGGTAAAAATATGCATTTATTTGAAAAACGGTGCCATCTGTTGCACATAAGAGCAACTCACGCTATACTGAATGTTACAATTCCATTTCAATATTTCCAATTACATTGATAAACTGAGTTTTCATTTTGATTTAATTATTTTGTGACATTGCGATGGAATTGAGCTTTGATGTTTACCATGCCGTTCATTTCATGTGTAGTTTATTTTGTTAATTGTTTTCATTGCATTTTTAATTGTTTTTCTTATATTTCAGTGATGGGAACAGCAGATCATTTGATGTTCCCAATTTTCTGATGGGAACATCAGATCATATGGGAATGCATTGGACGAGGGAGTTGGGAATGGTGAGGAGGACGAGGGGATGGTGGAGTGGGGGATGATGCGGAGGACAGCAGGGATGGGGGGAGGGAGGAAATGGCAGAGGGAACGGGAGAGTGGGGGATGGTTGGGAGATTAAAGGTACGGGGAAGTTTGGAATGGTTGGGAGGACGAGGGGACGAAAGAGGCGGAATGGTTGGGGAGGACTGGGAGTTGTGGGTAAGGTTGCTGTAGCTCAGCAACGCACATGCACTGCTGAGCCACTGCAACCCATGGCAGGGTACAGCTAGTTAAACAATAAAATTACAACTTGGAATATCTGATTTTAATTTTTTTAAGGTTTTTAATATATTTAGACATGAATTCGAGTAATTCTCTAGTTTGTTCAAGCGGCCTCGAACGCCCGTAGCGTCTACATGTGACACCAGCTTCATTGACATTTCACATGTAAGGTGTTCGTTATTGTCGAAAATTTGACGAACATTATTTGTTAATGTTTGAGTTTGTCAGCCCGGGGCACTACATCTTGAGCTTCACTATATATCCCAGTTCTCCATAACTTAAGAAGTCTGGGATATCAACAGTGATGTCATTGATTGAACGTTTGTGTCTGGCTGTCAAATATTTTGCCTCGAAGTTGAGCATCATGAGGGAGTCGCCTTCCTCTATGATCACTGATGGTATGTCAAGTCATGTCATGGGTTAACTTAATGTGTTAACGAACGTTTCTGATGAACGTTTTGCTTTAAGCATGTTGAGCATCTGGATGGGGTCGGTATCCTTCGCGACCTCTGGTGGTATATCTAACAAGTGGGACAGCGTGGGTAGAAATTTTCTTCGCTTTCAAATGTTCCGGAAGTAGATTTTGAAGTTCTAAAGGCAAACTGGGATTTCGTTTAACTATTGTGCTCTTTCCTAGAAGGTTTCCTTGGGCACAAACGAATTCCAGTTAACACTTTCTTCGGGATCCAGAGGTTCATGTTTTCCATAGATGTAAGCCTTCATAACTGCAGTCGCCATCACTACACAAATGCAGTATAATCTCCACATTTTTCCAGTAGTAAAGTTATGCACTCGAACTCTGACGAACTCATGTACTCTGATCTAGCTGCACTGCTCTAAATAACAAAGCGTCGCTTGCGTTAATGTCCGAAGGTGGAAAATGGTCAGATGGGTAGTTGAAGACTTGGGGTCGGTAGGTCCTATGGTGACCAAATGGATTGATTAAGATTAAGCCACCCAAAAGGTGGCGCGGGCATGAACAGCCCGAAAGTGGAGGCTCTTTGGAGCCATTACCAATAGCTGAAACTGGAGATCTGTAAATGGATGTTTTTTTTTTTTTTTGGGGGGGGGCGGTCACGGAGGGCAAGCAATACCAATTTGTAGAGCTGGCGAGTTAATGAAGGCGTCTAGGTCTTCTGTGTTTTCTTAGTCAATCTTGCTGCTAGTTGACATGGCTGTGCTGTCATTGGAGTTCAGTGATGTGGCCTCCATGAGATCTTGCATGCACTACGGGAAGTGTGACAATGGAGTTCTTAATGAAATTTACTCGTCTGAGGAGTCCGTGGCATAGTTCGTTGTTGGTGGTTTTGGTCTCAACCTGAGGTTGAGGCTGGCTCTGAAGTCGACGAGTTGTGATAGAAGCTGGTTCGGTAACGTCGGTGGTGGTTGTGGTCGGAGAGAGCACGTCTGCAAGCGCGTGTCTGCGGAGATAGTGATGGAGGTAGCATTCGGGGTCGGATTGAAAGATGCTGCTTTTTGTGCAGCCTTTAGTGGAGCTGACGTCTGAGTTGATATCGACCTAGCAGTCGACCTTGTGGAAATCCCGGGTGTGATAGTGGAGGTAGTGAGACTTGAGTCAGGGGGGTATGATGGGGTCCAGGCCATTGTCTAGGTACAGTACATTTAGTTCTCTGATGAATCGGTGATTGTCGGTCCCCATTGGGGGCCCCTGGGGGTCCCATTGTGAAGGCTGGCTTGACTGGTAGGAGGAACCACTGTTTGATACTAGGAATCGTCTGGTTGGTTGGTGAGAGCTGAGGTGTTGGGTATAGCATCAGGGGCTCTGGTGGCGGGGTTGAGAAGGTTGGCTTTCTTGGTTTCAATCTGGGCCTTGATTTTTTCCTGTCTGCCGAGAAAGCGGTGTGAAATTGCAGGTTGATTGCCGTTGCAGAGATGGCAGACATGGGTTGTCGATTTACAGATCCAGTGGCTGGTCCGGCTAATAAAGACTGTTCGGTCGGCGATGTACTGATGTGGGAAGAGAGGAAAGTGGTGGTGCACTTTGCTAAGTGTGCAATCTATTTTTTTTTTTTTTTTTTTTTTTTTTTTAGATCCCCCACACAAGAAAGAGAACAATATTCTCACCTTCTTGACTATGGTCGATGGGTGTAATCAGATGGCTTGTTTTAAGATCTTAAAGACGTAGTTTGTGGTGAAAGTATTGCCGTCCATGGAGAGAGTCCTGACTTTTAGGCGTTTGTGGCGCAATGTTGTTGTTAAAACCCCCTCAACGGGTCCTAGTGACGATGGATGTCTTGTGTAGTTAGTCAGGATTGCTGGTGTGGACCGGGTGTGTGTGTGGTGTGGTGGACCAAATGAATGAATTGATGAATATTAAGCCACCCAAGAGATGGCACGGGGCATGAATATCTCATAAATGGTAGATTTTTTGTTTGTATTTGAGGGTGTCCAGATTTTTGCACATGCTGTACGGATTCTGTGCCACCTTTTGTCCTCTAATTGTCTGAACTGCTAGTTCATCTGATGGAAGCTGGTTACTGGCTGCTCTTTCAGCAAATTTGGTTGCTAGTACCAAGTGGTGAAGATGCGAACAAGCTTGAATGGTCCCCCCAAGCATATATGCAATCAAAAACTCCACACCTCAGAAGTGCCTCGAACCTATGCAGATAGAGGCACAGGGGCACTATGCAACTGGCGAACACAGTACCTTAACCACTCGATCATCCGTGACCGTACAAAAGACGATGGTAGCCTTGGCTATTTAGCCTACCGTCCCGACGGCACTTAGGGATGAACTTGGGCATAATTACTTCATCAAATCGCCTCATTCTCGTGGGGCCACGTGAGCAACATTGAGGTGATTTGATGAAATAACTATGCCCAAGCTCACCACCAAGTGGTGAAGACTTCTTTAGTCGACCAGATCGGAATTGTGTGTTGGGAAGACTTCATGTTTTTGTATTCTGATAAGTAATCGCATAAAACTACATATTATATCAAATAACTATCAGAATTGTGATGAAAGGGGGGGGGGGGGTTAGGGGTAATTCATATTTGTCTGATCTCATGCTTGTAACTCCACAAAGGTTTTGCCTTTTTAAATTTATGCACATTATTAACTGACTGACTGTTTAGTTCGACAGTAATAGTTTGAATTTCCATGTCCAGGTAGGTAATCCAAGGCAGAGTTCAGGTGGGTGAGGGGGGCGGGTGGGAAAGTTCCTAGAGTCCTTGACTATAGATCAAAATTATTTCATTTATTCGCAAAAGATAAATAAACTTTCCAGCATTGTTTTAATTTTTGTGAGTTTTAAATGTATCTTGTGAACAATTACAAATCTGAACACATTTTAAAACTTTAATTGCATACCATATCATTGCTTTTATTTAAATTGTCTGACAGATTGACTCTCTGAAATAAAGGTGTGGATGACAAACTATTCACAGCAGAGAAGAAATATATACTTACATTTAAGGATGTAATCATCATCATGAACTTCCATAATCAGAGAAATCATACGTATGTCATCCACAAACTTTAAAATTAATATTTCTTTAAAAAAAATCCTCATCACTTTGTTGATGAGGATTGGCCGTCCAAACCGACAAGTTCTCATGGCCGTCCAAACCAATATGGCCCCACACGCACGCTGCCGTTCATGTGAGAACTAATCGTCATAAAACTGGGAGTTGGGCTGTTTTATTAGAATCAGAACTGAATATATTCATTTGTTTAATATAAAATGATTCAGATTTTATCTCGCTTACGAGACCTAGGAAAATAGTTGTAACTCAATCCTCACGGTGACGTCACAGATATGACTAATATTAAACGTATAATTCATTTTTTATTAGCGTGAATAATCCTCAAAATACCTAAATTTAAGTTAATTCGTAGTTAGTCTTAAAAGCTAAAAATCCTCATGGCGGTATATTATTAGTAATGTGTTTCAAGTAGTTAATTATGTTACAATGGGAAATATTTCATAATTATAAGTGGAAAAGGATCCAGTTATAAATGAATATGTATTATAAAGGGAGGAATCACTCTTACTATCTTGATTTTAATGTGTAAACATTATTACACTCAATTGGAAAATAAGATTTCTGGTATATATACAATAAAATTTAATATAAGATAAAATTTGTGTAACATATGTAAAAGATTAAAAATTATAACCTGTAGGTTTATAAATATACTGAATGGACACAAATTTAGTTTTAGTAATGGTCATCGAATTAAGTTTTCATTACTTTAAAAACAAATAGTGTTAGTAATACACATAATTTGATATAATTACAAGCTTTGTCGTCGTCTTGTAAATATGGGAATACATAATGGGATTAAACTAATTATTATTAATTACTAATTAATTAATAATTGATTAGAATGGGAATAAGTGAATATGGGAATACAGGGGTAATGGTATGCAAGCAATGCAGGGTGGTATTCAAGTGGATGTTTGATATTGACATGTTTGTAGATATGATAGCATTCTTCGGGTTATACAACTTGAAGCCCACTTTTGGGATACTGACATGGGTCTGTCGGGTATCTGTGCAGAGTTTATCACATTTTTTATGATTGCTTCATGTTGCGAGTGAACCCTGGCTCTTAAAATAGGCAAGTTTGGGAGCGTCTACCCAGCGTCGCTTAAATAGGGTGACGTGGGGGTTAAAATTAGTCCTGCAAGCGAAGTCCTCGGGTGTCCAGGAGGGGCAACTATCTGTTATACATTTTAGTGTTTATTATTAAATACATGAAAAATATGCATATATACAAATATACAGAGCATTATAAAGGCAATATTTTAAAAATAAAAACAGGATAACAACATCGACTAAAATAATCGCCTAGATACCTTATTTCCTTTTCTATATTTTGTGGATAGTCATCAGCCATTATCCTTTTAAAATTAGGATCGTCCTCCCATCCCTGCGCATATTGGGAAGGAGAATGGCTGTCATTACTACTACTACTGCTGCTGACGCAAGTCCATATAAATGACGTATCCCTCAAACCCCTGTTTTTCGAATTCACTTGTTCAACATTAACACTTGCTTCAACAGGGTTCATAAAAATATCATCGCTGTCTGATATTGTTTCCACTACTACGCACTTAGATGTGGAAGGACCCTGTAAATTCGAAGTAACCTGGGAGGGAGAAACATTGGTTTTTATAAGGCGTGCTCCGATACTTCTCACATAGGGGGTTGGCCTTCGTAATTTTCTCCTTACTGTCCTGCTCCTCCTACTAGGGGTTATTGTAGGTGTTTCATACATGGGCGTATCCCCCACGCGCCAAGGACCACCAGCGGCAGTAGTAGCAGCTCGAGATAACTCCGCATTTTCAAGCAGGTGCATGCTAGTTTTCTTTATGGGTGATACTAAGATACTCGGGGATGAGGCTGTGGAATCCAACTTTGCAGTTACTGGAGTAGATGTTTGACATGTGTGGGACATTTGGGGCTTGACTCTATTTATTTAAATATTTATGTAATGAAAATCAATTACGAAGGACCACCCGCTTTTATAGTAAAGAGGGAAACTAAGAAAATATGACCATTAGAGAATTCCTAGATGAACCAGTAACTATGGATAAAATACTAGAGAATATGATCACTTATATAATTAATGGGCTTTATAATTTAACTGAATCAAAGCCTCAAACACCTACATTGGGGGGTTATTACTGGAACTTCATATATGCCCAGGAACTAGTGTGGTTCGTACACCAGTTCATTATGCAATAATCTAATCCTATGACCAATTATAGAATCATTGTATTTGTCACCAATAAGAACATAGATTATGAACATGATAAATTAATAATTATAATAAACACATGTTAATCCAGAAAACAGTGTTCCGCATGAATAATACTACAGATAATGTAATTTAAGGAATACGGAAAGGGTCTTAGCTTGAAGACGTTTTCCAAGACATCAGTTATGACTCGTCCTCGGAATCTCCTGAACTCATCATGGAACACTGGGAGATGATTAACACGAGAAATGACAGCTCGGGGAATTCTTCACACACGCTGTTTGAAGCAAATATGAAGGCTCCATGTCCTTGTTCTCTCTTGCTCTGCGTCCCGCATTTGCTACACAAATTATTAACTATGAATAATATCATCTCTCGCAGTTGTGATTGAAATGCTCGGATAAGGATGGGTTTATTATTCAGAGGAGTTAAATAATATTATTCGCCCGTTTTACGATGGTAAACAAGCAATGGAGATGAATTAAAGTCTCTCCAGGGCATTCACGCGTGACGTTAAATTTATTACCAGATAACAGTTATAACTATGAACGCTCTATTTGGCATTAGTTGGGGATCAGTTTATCTGTAAATAATTATCACACAGAACACCGTTGTTTTATAGAGAATCAAACTCAATTCTCAGACACACTGGATATAGTTGTGTTTATTATAATGGAATCTGACGCAATACTGGCGTCTGGTGACGGAAGAATTCTAGCCTTATTGTACAGATGTAATTATTAGTACATGTGAACTCTACGTTTGGTTAATTTTAATTACTACAATGATTAGTAGATTTAGTAATAATTAATAATAATACAACAGTGTTGTATTAGTGTTGGAAATTTCCAACAACATGCGCACAAGGCCGGCTCATCAGAAAACATGGGGGTTTAGAGTCAGGTCTGGTATAGACTCATCCTTTGATTATTGTTGTTGTTCTCGGTCAGGAGTAGTGTTTGAATCTGCATTGGGGCTACATGCTCCCGCAGCCAATGGCAAAGTCAGGTTTAAGGTGGAATAAGATGTTGTCTCAAACAGTAGAGACTCAGTGTGTGTGTTTGGGGATTTGAGTCCGTTTGCGTGGATTTTGTAGCGTAGCTAGGGTGAGAGGCAGCCTCCTTCGTAGCAGCAGTAGCTGCAGCAGCATCAGCAGATGGTGAGTTGGGAGTTTCAGGCGAGCTTAAAGTTCTACACAGCAGCTGGAGTAGCGGCAGAAAGGAGGATTCTAGAAGACCCCGAAAGGAAAGTAGTTATAGTTTCCGGGGTCAGGTTTGTTGAGGATATGATGGCAGGTCCTATGATGACACACAAATTCCCAGCAGATGTGGACTGGGCACCTCCCTTGATAATTTTTGAAAATATGAGAAGAAAAGGAGAAAAGTTTCTATAAAAATAACCACATATGCAAAATATATATGTAATATATATATATATATATATATATATATATATATATATATATATATATATATATATATATATAATATGGAAGGGAGTACCACCTCTAGCTGGAAGAAGGGGGACCCCATAGCCTCGGAGGAAACCACGCATAACGCATTAGAGGGAATGTTTAGATCCCCTCCAATACAGTTTCTGTGTGCTTTTCTCCTACCACCCCCTTCCTTGAATATTTTTTGTGCTTTATTATGCATTTGATGGTTACAAGATATACATGGGTTGATACAAAAATAATAATGCAAAAAGGTGCTTAAAGGTTATGGATCTCTTGAAGAACACAACAATGGGAAACATTGATGAATGTCACAGACGGGTTTGATCATTGTTGCAAGTCAAACACTTCTTCGAATTCCTCTGAAGTTGGACTAGTGCCCAAGACGCAACAGGCATTTCCCCTCTGAATCGCAACACTGAGGCGCTGGAACAAGAAACTTTTTGCTCTCTGGTCTTTTGTAGCGCTGATCAATTTGTCCCCCAATTCCTTCAGGAACTTCAATGCACATTTTCCCCACGAACCGAGGGTCTCCAAGCCGATCGGAACAAAGCTGTAGCAGTGTGCTAGACCTCTGTATTTAATAATTTTCTGCGATTCCCTGAAAGAAGCAGCACCACCGCTTTCACGTGTGCTGTAGTGGAGGTAGGTACTGGCCAGTGTGGCAGCGCACGTGTAGTCCCATACCACTTGCTTACCATCCTTCCAAGGTAGCAAGGTGACCCCATCAGGGCGCTTCTGAGGGTCGTTAGGTCTGGATAAGTGTGGTTCTCTTTGTGCCGGGCAGCGGGCTGTGGCGAGGCTCCTCTTGATGATGTCGTTGACTTCTTCATGTCTTGCAATTTTACCCTGTGATTTACGACATACCAGACCATGACGACCATATTGGTCTGCCATCGCAGTTCCGCAGATGCACCTATGTTCGGTGAGGATGGGGGCGGCAAGGCGAAGAGCAACTCCAATGCGGAGAGCGTCATGACTGAGGCGATATATATATATATATATATATATATATATATATATATATATATATATATATATATATATATATATATATATATATAAAAAATATAAATATTTTGGTAGCAGTCTTTCTTGTAAACACACATTATTAAATATGATCGAAAAAGTAAGATTAATAATTTTAATTAAAAAACGTTTAAAAAACGCTTTCCTGCCCGAAACGCTTTGCGTAATAGTGGCTTTAGGCATTGTATGTACTAGCTCTATCTATAAAGCCAACAAACTTTGTAAATTCTCTATGTATGTACCTTTGCCTAAATAAAAATTTATTATTATTATTATTATTATTATAATTCTAACACGAATTTTCTCAATATTTCTTATGTTTCTTTTAACTGTCGATGGTAATTGAAAAATCAATTCTCTAAAATTCCTTTTTAATTCTAATCTGATGCGACACTTGAACGTGTTTCGTAATAACTTATTACATTTTCAAAGACTTTAGTTTACACACACATCTATAACCTGCAAACACTAAACAGAGTTCTACTATGCTATAATTTAAATGGCTTTCATTTTATATACCTGCATTTGGGTGAGGTGATATGTTACAACAGTTTTGGATGAGGTGAAAACAAACTTTCAACACAAGACAGAACACGAAACAATGGGTATAATATTGATTAAGTTAAAGGGAAGAATGGGAGTAATTGCAAAGGGCCTATTGGCCCATATTTCTTGATGCTTCTATATTGGTGTGGAGTCATGAAGTGGGTTGAATATAGTTGTGCATTAATTGGCTGTTGATTGCTGGTGTTGACTTCTTGATGTCTGGTGCCTCGCAGATATCAAGTCGCCTGCTATTGCTGTATCTATCAATGATTTCTGTGTTTTTTGTTAAGATTTCTTTGGTGATGGTCTGGTTGTGGGAAGAGATTATACGTTCCTTAATGGAGCCCTGTTGCTTATGCATCGTTAATCGCCTGGAAAGAGATGTTGTTGTCTTGCCTATATACTGAGTTCTTTGAGGCTTACAGTCCCCAAGTGGGCATTTGAAGGCATAGACGACGTTGGTCTCTCTTAAAGCGTTCTGCTTTATGTCTGGAGAGTTTCTCATGAGTAGGTTGGCCGTTTTTTTGGTTTTATAGTAAATCGTCAGTTGTATCTTCTGATTTTTGTCTGTAGGGATAACGTTTCTATTAACAATATCTTTCAGGCCCCTTTCCTCCGTTTTATGAGCTGTGGAAAAGAAGTTCCTGTAAAATAGTCTAATAGGGGGTACAGGTGTAGTTGTCTCTTCAGAGGTTGCATGGTGTTTCACCTTCTTATGTCTTCAACGAAACCATTGGAGAAGCCGTTGTTGACTAGGACCCGTCTTACCCAACAGAGTTCTTCATCGACTTGCTTCCATTCTGAGCTGTGGCTGAGAGCACGGTCGACATAAGCGTTAACAACACTCTTCTTGTACCTGTCTGGGCAGTCACTGTTGGCATTGAGGCACATTCCTATGTTTGTTTCCTTAGTGTAGCCTGCAGTGTGGAAACCTCCGCTCCTTTCCATGACTGTTACATCTAGAAAGGGCAGCTTCCCATCCTTCTCCATCTCGTAAGTGAAACGCAACACAAAATTCCGCTCAAATGCCTCCTTCAGCTCCTGCAGATGTCTAACATCAGGTACCTGTGTAAAAATGTCAACATATCTGCAGTATATGGCCGGTTTCAAGTTCATGTCGACTAAGACCTTTTGTTCGATGGTACCCATGTAGAAGTTCGCAAACAGGACACCTAGGGGAGAACCCATGGCCACCCCATTTACTTGCTTATACATGTGCCCATCCGGGCTCAAGAAGGGTGCCTCTTTAGTACAAGCTTGCAGTAGTTTTCTTAGAATGTTTTCTGGTATGTCAAGAGGAGTACAGGCCGGATCACGATACACTGCCCGCTATCATCCCGATTGTTTCATCCACAGGTACGTTGGTAAACAGTGATTCTACGTCCAATGAGGCTCTTATCCCTGTGGCCCGTGTTCCCCGCAGTAAGTCAACAAATTCCTTTGGAGACTTCAGGCTGAAGGCGCAAGGGACATAAGGAGTCAGCAAGCCGTTGAGTCGCTTCGCCAGTCTGTACGTGGGTGTGGGTATCTGGCTGATGATTGGCCAAAGTGGGTTTCCAGGCTTATGTGTCTTGACATTTCCATATGCGTATCCAGGTTTATATTCCCCAATAATCTTTGGCAGGTGGAGTCCAGATTTTTTACAAACTGGTACACAGTTTGTTCCATTTATCTCCCCCCCGAGTGTCCCGCTTTCTCTTCCTGATTTGAAACACCACCTAGACTCCTTGCCGGAGCCTGTGCTCCTGCTGGGTGACTTCAATTGTCGTCATTCTCTTTGGGGTGACGTTCTGACGAATACCCGGGGTCGCCTTCCTGAGCCGTTTCTCCTTTCTTCTTCTGTCTCTTCTGAATTCTGGTGAGCCCACTCATTTGGACTCTCGGACTCGCACCCTTTCTTGTCTTGATCTTTCTCTCTGCTCTTCTTCTCTTTACTTTGATTTCACGTGGCAGGTTCTTGATGACCTCCATGGAAGTGATCATTTCCCCATCCTTGTTTCCTTTTTCTCTTTTCGCCCTTCCCTCTCTTTCCCTAGGTGGCAGTTTGCTAAGGCGGACTGGACCCTATTTTCCCTCAGTGCTACTCTCTCTGACCTCTCCCTTCTGCCTCTCTCTCGCGCTCTCCTCCTTTTTCATGACCCTGTCTTCAACGCTGCCCTCCGCTCTATCCCTCGCTCTTCCTCTCGGGGTCCACGGAAGTGCGTTCCCTGGTGGAATGCGGACTGTGCTCGGGCTGTCCGCTGTAAGCGTGCAGCCTGGAAGAGGCACCGCCGTAGGCAGACGACCGATTCTTTTCTTTTCTTTCGGAAAGCGAGTGCGGTGGCCCGTAGGACCATCCGTACAGCTAAACGTGAATGTTGGGCATCTTGTGTCTCAACAATTACGTCGGAAACTCCTCTGGCCCAGATCTGGTTTGTATCCGCAAGATAGCGGGTAAGTTCGTTCCCGATGTTTCACCGGTCCTTCACCTCCATGATACTCTTTTGGCGGACCCGTTGAAGGTCGCTTCCGTACTGGGTTTCCACTTTCCTTCTGTTAGCTCTGGTCTTCATCTTCCCCAATCTTTTCTTCTTCGTAAACCTGTCCTTGAGTCTCGTCCTTTAGATTTCTGCACTCGTCTTCAACTTCCCTATAATGATCCCTTCTCTCTCTCTGAACTTCGTTCAGCCCTGGCCTTCTGCGGTTCTACGGTGGCGGGCTCTGATGGTATTCATTATGAGATGCTTCGCCATCTCCCTCCGTGCACGTCTCAGTATTTACTGAGTCTGTATAATCGGATCTGGGAGTCGTCGTCAGTCCCTGAGGACTGGCTCGATGCCGTTGTCCTCCCTGTTCGCAAACCGGGGTCTCTGGGTACTTCCCCTAAGGACTTTCGCCCTATTGCTCTCACAAGTTGTGTCTGCAAACTCTTTGAACGTATGGTTAACGTTCGTCTGATGTGGTTCCTGGAACACCATCACCTCCTCTCCCCTTCTCAATTTGGTTTCCGCAAGTGCTGCAGCACGACAGATGTACTGGTGAACTTGGTCTATATTCGTACTGCTTTTGCTGCGAAGACCTCCGTTGTTGCCGTCCTTTCTGACCTTTAAAAGGCTTACGACACCACTTGGCGATAGCATATTCTATCTCAACTTCGTTCTTTTTGCCTTCGTGGTCATCTCCCTCTCTTTCTCCGCAGCTGCCTCTCCCGTCGTTCCTTTTGGGTGCGCCTTGGTACCGCTCTCTCTGCCTCTTTTCGGCAATACGAAGGTGTGCCCCAGGGTAGTGTTCTGAGCACTACTCTTTTTCTGGTTGCCCTCAATGGTCTTCTTTCCTCTCTTCCTTCTGGTGTCTTCTCCGCTCTCTATGTCGATGATCTTACCCTTTGCTGTCAGGGTGATGATTCGCCTCTCCTTCAACGCCGGCTTCAACTTGCAATTGATGCCGTGTCGTCTTGGGCCACCGATCATGGCTTCAAGTTCTCTACTTCTAAGACTTGTGCCATGACTTTTACGCGGAAACGGGTTGTTCTTCGTCCCTCTATCACTTTATGGTCATCCCCTTGAATACAAAAGATTCCGCGAAGCTTTTGGGGTTATTCCTTGACACTCGTTTGTCTTGGTCTCCCCATATCTCTTACCTCCGTGTTGAGTGCTCTAAGGCCCTTACCCTCCTTCGGGTCTTGTCCCATACTTCTTAGGGGGCAGATAGGCGCACTCTCCTTGCTTTACATTCCTCTCTCATCCTGTCTAAGCTCGATTATGGTTGCCCTGCTTAATCGTCTGCTTCTCCTTCTACTCTTCGCCGTCATGATGCTTTGCACCATACTGGGTTGCGCCTAAGTTCTGGTGCCTTTCGTTCGACTCCCGTCCTTAGCTTGTATGTTAACACTGGCTTCCTGTCTCTCCAGGACCGCCGTGATCGCTACTGTCTTCGCTATCTTGCGCGGTCCTTGCAACATCCTTCCTCTCGCCTCTGTCGTGCTTTAACTTTTACCCCTCCTGCGGTTCCTGTTCCTCTTCACCACCTCCCTCTTTCTGTCCGGTTATCTCGCCTCCAGGATTCTCTTTCCGTTCGTATTTCTAATGTTTCTCCTCGTGTCGTTCCTTATTTGCCCCCATGGAGAGTCCCTCTTCCCCGGTTTTGTACTTCCTTGACCCGTATCACTAAAGCTTTTACCCCTCCTACGGTTCTAAAATGCCTTTTCCTTGAGCACTTTTCTTCACTCCCGCTCCGTTTCTGTCTTCACCGATGGGTCTAAGTCAGCGGACGGTGTTGGCTACTCTGTTGTTTTTCCTGATGGCACTTATGTGTCGCTTACCTCTGGAGACTAGCATCTTTACAGCGGAACTTTATGCTATTCTCTATGCTCTTCGTCTCCTGCTTTCTCGTTGTCAGTCTTCCTTTGTAGTTGTTGTTGACTCTCGTAGTGCCCTCATGGCTATCGGGTCCTTTAATCCAGTTCATCCAGTAGTTGTCGAGATCCAGCATTGGCTGTTTCTTGTTCACAGTAAATTTAAGTCGGTTGAGTTTTGTTGGGTTCCCAGCCATATTGGTGTGTCTTTAAATGAGCGTGCGGATGCTGCCGCCAAGGAAGCTGTCCGCTCTTGTCCCATCTCTCGTAAAGGCATTCCGTATTCCGACTTTTACCCGGTTATCCATTCCTCAGTCCTTACCCATTGGCAGGCTTCTTGGTTGTCTGTTACTGGTAACAAGCTACGTACTCTTAAATGTTGTGTTTCCTCGTGGCCATCCTCCTTCCACCGTAACCGGCGGTGGGAAACAGCTCTGGCGAGGTTGCGTATTGGCCATACTCACTTAACCCATGGTCACTTGATGGAGCGCCGTCCTGCTCCTTATTGTCCTAGTTGCATTGTCCCTCTTACGGTTGTGCGTGTCCTTCTTGAATGTCCTGACTTCCAGGACGAGCGTGTCTCTTGCTTTCCGACCACCCCTCACGGTCACCTGTCCCTCAATAGAACTCTTGGTGACTCGGATACTTTTGATATCGTTCGCCTTGTGCATTTTTGTTCTCTTATTGGCATCCTTGGTGATATTTAGCGCCCTCTGATTATTTTGCGCATTTGATGGTGCTACATAGCCTTCCCGGTTTGGTGCCTTCTTTTGATAATTACTTACTTACAATCTCATATTGGCCAATAGGCCTTCTGCACTTACTTTCATTCTTATGTTTTTAATTAGGTTAATAAGTGCAATGAAGTTAAATTTGTGACTGATTATGGGGAGACAATAAATGCTACGAAATGGACTAGGATTAATCGAATATTTACGAAACCTGTACATCTTTCCTCAATTATGCAATTTAGTTTGCATTTATTGATCAATTTAATAGGTACGAGGTTGTTGTACTTACCATGAACTTCGCAATCAGTTGACAAGTACCTACGGCTCACCCCATAGCCCGTGCTACTTGGAACTGCTTGTTCCAAGTAGCGAATCTTTAACAACAACAACAACAATCAGTTAACGAATGTCGACCGCAACATTCTCATCTGTCTGCTTACGCTTATCTACTTCACTCCATCTTTCTGAAATTACAATATAAGAATTTTATTTAATATTTAACCTGCTATGTATATACGCAAATACAGAAAAAAAATTTAATTTAAAAACAAATATACATAGTTTTACCGATACATTGTATACTGTCGCTAATGTTGCTACCTTCGTAACTCCAAGTAACTATACCTGAGATTTCTTTAGTCATGGTTCAACTGATAGTAAGAGTGAAGGTTCGCGAGTTCAATTCCATTGCAGTCCCACCATATTTTAGCGCAGATAAATCACACTCATGTGAGTTCATTATATGCAATATATTAAAATTCAAGAACCTAACATACTTCTTTCACCACAAGCTAATAAACAAGCTGCTTAGTTTGGATAACGCAAACTATTGATCCTCGAATGATTGTAAACTTCCCAGTGACCAATTCTCCAAACTCTCATCTTCACTACTTATTTACTAACACTTTCCCAACTCCTTACCTCTGTCTAGTATGAAGTAGCCGAGGCTGATGTGCCCGTGGTCTGGGTCTGCTGCAACATGTTTGAGCTCCTTGGCTTTGCTTCAGAGAGAATCTTGCAGTTTCTTCATGTTGAGTTTCACGCTATCTGGCAGGTCCAAGTAGGCGTAGTGGGTAGCTTCCTTCCTGGCAGGCATTTCGGATGCGATCTGCAATGAAAATAACGCAAGTTTAATGTATGTCTGGCAAGTTAAATATATAAATGTTTATTTAATCTATAACTAATAAGATTGTAAAGGATTCCAGCTTTTTTTCTTACGTCGTGAAAGCATTTGTGATGCGATCTGCACTGATAATAACACAAGTATAATATACCAGCCCATCCTCCAGTTTTGGTAGTACTTACAGTAACGATGAGGACCATACTATATTTACCGACGTACAACGTAATTAGAACGTAGAAATCTTAACTCTGAACACACCGGAATTTTCTTTTTAATTGTTATTTTGACAGACTAAACTGTAAAAAATATCAGTATATTTTGCGGATAGGTTTGTAATGTTGTGTACCTTGACTTCAGCAAACCTTTTGATACAGTACCAATCTTTTGACCATTACAAAACCATATTTGCATCGTCTTGAAGTGATTAATCCAACTTAATATTACAGCCCCAATACCATGAGCCTCTATCTTTATAATTAATCTTTCATGTAGCACTGTATCAAAAGCTTTGATAAAGTCAAGGTACACAACATCATAAACCTTACGATTATCGACTGCCTCAACTATGCTGGAATAAAATTATAGCATGTTTGTTATGCATGAACGGCCATTTGTAAATCCATGTTGTGAATCATTTATCTCAGTTGACAGCTGAGATAGCTGACCTGTCTCAGTTTTTACTGGTCCAGGACGGACCGAAACGTCGCTGCTTCTCAACGACGTAGAGGTCTATGTAAAAAAAAAAAAAGTAAAAAAAAAAAAAAAAAAAATGAAGTTTGAGTTGTGCGGTCATCATAGATACTCCTCTGTAATGGTCGACAGACTGACAGATCCTGGACGCGTTTACCCCTCGCATTTACATTCTCCTATAATACAAATGAAAATGTGTTCGTGGTTAATGGATGGTAATGATTGGGGAAAGTAGGAAGAAGAAATAAAATGGGGAAAGGAAAAGGAGAGAGTAGCATTTGCGAAGAATTATAGACGAGTTGCACTAACGTCCCAAATAATAAAAGTATTTGAGTGATTAGTCAGGTCACCAGTTTCATGGAAGTTATCTTGAGATGATTTCGGGGCTTTTTTTTTTTTTTTTTTTTAGTGTCCCCGCGGCCCGGTCCTCGACCAGGCCTCCACCCCCAGGTAGCAGCCCGTGACAGCTGACTAACATCCAGGTACCTATTTTACTGCTAAGTAACAGGGGCATTGGGTGAAAGAAACTCTTCCCATTTTTTCTCGTCGGCGCCTGGGATCGAACCCAGGACCACAGGATCACAAGTCCAGCGTGCTGTCCGCTCGGCCGATCGGCTCCATTGGAGACCAATGATATTCACAACTAAGGCCAACATGGATTTAGAGCGGGAAGATCGTACCTCTCACAGCTACTTGCCCACTACGACAGTCACTCAGGCATTAGAAGAATAGAATGTTGAATACCCGGACATCGCAAAGGCATTCGATAAATGTGACCATGGAGTGATAGCTTCTTATTTGAATACCCAAAATTAGGTCAATGGGAATAACCGGTAAAATAGGACGCTGGATACTCGGTTTTCTCTCAAACAGAACAAAGAGTCAACCATATAAAGTAGAGACCAAGCACAGTTAAAAGCTCAGTGCCTCCTACCTATATACAAAAGTTCACCTGACGTCACAGAACAGAGCACCTCATGTTTTCACGCTGTCTTCACCTGTTTCAGTATTGATCTGGGTAACTACTCCCATGTCACCCCTAAATCTTCACCTTTCCAGTGAATGTAATTTAAGCTTTTAATTGGGAGTCGGTGGAGGATGTCTTGTGACTAGTCTGCTTGATGTGTGGTTGGACACACCAACCACCAAAGAAAACAAATGCATTTTGGCAACCATTGGAGTTGAACACCGGATCAGCCTCGTTGGCACTGATGATGAAAACAGGAAGTGACAAAGCAAAGAGACGTCCACTAATCACAATGTATCAATCTTCATTGTATATAAGTGCCCGTGGAAGGCCAAACCCCATGACGTACGGCCAGTTCTCCTCGATGAAACTTAATCTCTCGTAAAGTTCCCAACCCATGTTGAACCATCTGCACTCAAAGGCATAGAGTGCATTATAAATACACAGGTGAATACCGTTCAGGATCAAATCTACACCCACCAGAGGCACCAGCTTCATCAAGCTAGCCTGTATGACAAAAAGAAACTGGTCAAAGATGGAGATGAGAATCGGCTACAAGTTTACTGATGCTGCTGATCAGGTGGTGACGTCCTTGGCGCTGGCGTTATGCACTGTCAGCTATGTATTGAAACCATATGGTGTTAATGATCCTGGAGAGCACGAGGAGTGGCAAGACCCACAATATGTTGAAGATGGTTGTGAGGATGGGCAGCACTAACGGCCACACTAGCCCCCTTCATCCAGGAAGAGCCTCAGCCCCCTGCTTCAGTCCCGGCAGCAGCATGTAGTGGAAGAATGTTACACCGAGGCCGAAAACAGCACCCTTGAGGATGCAACACTGCAATGTAAATGCAATGCATTAAATTGGTGGGCCCATTCTAATCACACAATGTTGATAAGTGTGAACTCAAAGATTTACTAGTTGGTCAAAGCTTCACACTCCCAATCGTTACAAGGGATCTCTCTCTCACACACACACACACACACACACACACACACACACACACACACACACACACACACACACACACACACACACACCCACACCCACCCCTCTCCCATACCCACCATGTCCCCCCTCCCGCCTTTCCCCCCATCCCCCCTCCCCCTTCATCCCATACCCTCTCTATCCCTCCTCCTCCCTCACACAATATCATCCATGTCCCCCCTATCTCCTTACCCGATACCCTACCTGCTCCCCCTTCCCTTGAACCCCCACCCCCCACTCCAAAATCTTTTCAGTCCCTGCAAACCACGTCATAGATCTTCACACCCAGGGAACAACTTTCCCCACCAGTAGAACACTCACCAAGAAGGGGACAAGAAAATGAACAGAAGATAGCTTCAAGGCAATGTACACTAACATAAATGGGATTACAAATAAAACAAGTGAACTCGGAGAATGGGCACTAGAAGAAAACCCAGACATAATAGCACTCACAGAAACAAAGCTAACGAAAACCATAACAAATGCAGTGTTTTCACAGGACTTCTATGTAGTGAGGAAAGAGAGAGAAGGGAGAAGAGGTGGTGGTGTAGCTTTGCTGTTAAGAAAAGGTTGGAGTTTTGAAGAGATGGTTAATCAGAGCTGTGAAGGTTTCAGTGACTACATATCAGGCACCATTGCAGCTGGAGGACAGAAAATTATAGTAGTAGTCATATATAACCCCCCACCGAACGATAGAAGACCCAGACAGAAATATGATAGAATCAACATGGCCACCATCAACATCGAGAACATCTTCTGTGGCAAGCAGGAATGGATCCAGACTACAAGTCACAGGAGACTTGAATCATGGGAAGATAGATTGGGAGAACAGAGACCCACATGGAGGACCAGACACATGGAGAGCTAAGCTGCTGAACATGGCAACAAGAAACTTTCCAAGTCAACACGTCAAGGGATCGACAAGAATGAGAGAGGAGAGGATGAGCTAGCTTTGCTTGATCTGATATTTACCCTAAAATGAGTCGGATATAAGGGAAGGGAAGTTGGAAGCCCCCTGGGGAATGAGGGATTACAGTGTATTGAGCTTTGAGTACCTGGACCTGGTTGAGCTAGGAATTATCTCCCCAAAAAAAGAACTGGGAAACATAGGGCTGGCGTACCGAAAAGGAAAGTATGTGATGAATAAATTCCTAAGGG